>NC_081256.1:21286097-21597461 GCF_030490865.1 Poecile atricapillus
ACCGCTCCCTTCTGTGCTGGGGGCGGATGAACGCCTTTTTCTGAACATTTGAGCAGCATATGGCTGTGCAGCATCCTCTGAAATCCATGTGGGGTCTGTACCATGGTTCTGCTTCGTGTATTGCTGCACAGGATCTCACTGGCTCTGGCTGCACATTTGCTGTAGACGTTCTCCTTTGCTCAGAAGTTTCCTGTGAACCCCTTCTCCAAGGGCACGGATTTTCCATGCCTTTGTTTTAAGACCTCCCAAGGCATGTGAAGGGAATGCTCCGACCAAGAAAGGCTGATTAGATTTCTTTGAGTATTTGCTTGCACTCTACAAGCAGAATTCTTTTATCAGATGTGATTGGTCTCATCGCTACTCCAGAACTGCCAGAGTTTTGTGTAAGTGCAATTGTCACAAATTACAAGATGAACTTCTTTCCTGTGGCACAATTATCCATTCAGTTAAAAAGCTCTCGTGCCTGGTGTGTGCATATTTTCATTGCATTAGTATGGATAGAGGAATCCAATTAATACACATAGAGATGTAGGCATTCAGTGCTTCCAGGGTGCAGGAATGCAGGATAAATGCTATAGCTTAGAAGGAATCACTGTTTTTTAATAATGAGAGCTGCCTGATTAAGACATTTGCTGTTTTAGGTATTTAGACTGAAACTAAATGCCTGTTAACTGATTCTGGCCAACTGCATGCTACATCCAAGCTAGAAAATTATTATACTGACAACCTTATTTAACTGGAATTTGATGTGGTTCAGAATGGAATCCATCTGCTATTAAGAGGCTCATAATGACTTACAGAATTTTAAGTTAAAGCACCATAACCCCTCAGTCATAGCTGCAGTGCAGAGGGTTTGGACAGTTTACAAATAAGCCCCATGCCATCAAAGCAATTATTTGAATAATGTTTAGTAAGGGCTGGTTATATAAACACCTCCAAGTATGTCCTTTTTGTAGGGCTGCTCAGGGATCATAATCTCAGTAATGGTGATGCTCAGCCATTCTTCCTCTGACTTTAGGCCAGAGAGAAGCTCCATATTTGAGGGCAGATCATACAGAAAATATACATTGCTTGTATTTTCTTTATTCTTTCCATATCAGGCAGGAAATAACATCTTTTTTGCAGATAGCTTCCTCGACACAAGAATATTGAAAAGTTGCAGAAATTTGTTGCCAACCAACCATTTCTTTCTAAGGCCACCAGTCCTAAAATAGTGACAAATTCTGCATTAGTAAAGGCACTTTGCACCATGTACTGAGCTCTTATGCTGGCCAGGTTCTTTAACTTGCTTTATTTCACAGCTGCAGGACACTTACCCACTGTGGGCAACATCCTCGCTGTCACACGTGGGCATCTTGACTTGTTTTGAGATTAGCGTGATAAACACCATTTATTTCTCTTTTTTTCCTTTTGCCTCCCGTGCTGGGTGATGGGAGGTGGCTGAACAGGAGCTCTCCTGCCACAGGAAGAGCAGCAACATAAGGAAAAGAGGTGGGTGTTCAGCAGAGTGAGGGGCAGTACAGGACGTGCAGGTCCCATAGCTGGGAAAGGAAAGCTCTGCCAAAGGCCCAGGAAAGCACTGCAAAAACCCCAGGAAAGCACTGCAAAACCCCCAGGAAAGCACTGCAAAACCCCCAGGAAAGCACTGCAAAACCCCCAGGAAAGCACTGTAAAACCCCCAGGAAAGCACTGCAAAACCCCCAGGAAAGCACTGCAAAAGCAGCTCTCCATGGGGAGCACAGGCTCTTGGCAGTGCCTCCCCAGGCACAGTGGGATCAATTGAATCCATCCTGCCTCTGTGATGCCTCCTTCCTGCTAATCTGTATCTGACAGGATTATTTCACACAATACAAACCCAAATCTGTCTATTTGGAGATAACCAGATAAAGTAAAAATATATCCAGAGACAGCTTGAGGATTTTTTTTTTTTTTTTAATTAAAAAGGAATTGTTTAAAGTGCAGAGAGAATAACAGTGTGTTCTCGATCAGGGACAGGCTTTAGCTTCAGTATCTGATGAATCAGTGTGTGAAGTGAGAATTTAGTTGTTTGGTATAGACTTAAAGCAGTTTCCTACCCAGGACTAAAAGTCATTTTTCTCTAAAAAGTCATGAGACAAAGGAACCCTCAAAATAACTTTGTTGCACTGCAAAAATATGTGAAAGTTTTTTGGGGGGAGTGCAGTATTTCAACACTGTGATTGATAAAGCTCCTTAAAAGATTGTCATTTCTGTCAGCCACACATCCACATGACTTGCAAATGTGCAAAGCTGATTCATAAACTTAGTTGTTTCTTAATTATGACATTAGGCTGCAAAGGAAATTATAGTATGTTGTAAATATTTTGATTTGCTCTCTGTTGTTATGTTTGGCACATCTATCATAAGCAAAATATAGAAAATGCAGGTTCATATTAACTAAGAAATTACTAATATATGAAAGAAATATGGCAATGGTGGTACTTTATTAGAGCTGCAAATCTTTTTTTTATTATTATTTTGGCTCCAAAACCTAATAAATAAAGGATGAAAGAAACATCACCTAATTAAGGTCCTACACTGTGATGCTAGAACTACTGATAGAATAGCTGTTTAACAAGATTGTAATGAATGTTCAATTGTCACAGCTTTGGAAGTTCTTACATAGTGGTTTAATATATTACTTCTTTTATTCATAATTTCTTTAAACAATGCTTAATATCAGTCATATTTGTGTTCAGTTGTTTCCAATATTTTACAGGAAAAAGGAGGGCTCCAACATAGGTTTCCATAATTTAAAATTTAACATCCCAATGAGTTTGAAAAGTGAGAAAACTAAACCTTATTAAGCTACTGCTTTTTTTTTTTTTTTTCACAATGCTTATACTAAATAATTCAAGCAATAAATAAACTAAACTTTATTAGTAAATAATACAGGGAATGCATCAGGCTGAGGAGGATTAAGTGTTCCTTTCAGAATAGAGACATATTCTTCAATGTTCAGATGCCCAAGGGTAATGTTTAATTAACCCACTCAGTTATAAATTTGTGCAGACAATTCTTCATCATTATAAAACCTATAGTAGAAAATGCTTCAGAAATTATCCTCTCTCAGACACCAGCTAATATTAACTTGCAGTTGTTTCATCAGAAAACCATTGCAAATAAGGATGGTTAAGGGCTCAGGAGGTCCTTGGAATATTTTTACTTTCTTTTGCTGCTGGTCTGTGTTATCAGAGACTTGTCAAGCAAGTCATCATCTTGTCCAGAATCACAGATTGGTTCTAGAGAGTCCTTTCTCCCCTTCTTTGCTCATGCTGCAAACGTCCTGCCCTTGCTGTGCCTAAGTCCCCAGCAGGGAGATATTTGCTATTGCTACTCACACCAGACATGGCCAACAGGGCAGAGCTGTGCCACAAGAGCACAAACTGGGGACATGAACCAGCTCTAAACCAGACATGTCTTGGCCATTCCACTGATTTCTGATATGCACAACTGCACCAAAGTTGTGGCTGTAATTTATAATTACCCTTTGGAGAGTGTGAGCTGGTCATGTTCACATGATATCTCGCTGTTGGCTCTTATTAAAGCAGGTTTGATATGGGAAGGAGATCGACAGAAAGAGAAGAGCTCTCTTGTGTCCTCTTATTGCTTTCCTGAACTACACAGAGCCCAACTGTTTAAATAAAATCTAATCCAAACTGGGCAAAGTGCATTTGGTGTTCCCTGGTGAAACCTTCCAGAATCCTTAAACCATCAGCTCTTGTGGTTCACTGAATACCTGAATGAATTATTTTCAACTGATTTGGCACCTCTTCAAAGGAACAGATGGTTCTGTCTTTACTGCAAAAACAATAACTGCAGCAACAACAAAATAATCTGTGAATCTGCCTGGAACCTATTTAAAGATAAGGGAGAGCTCTTTGACCATCTTACATTCCTGTCAATTACCTCAAGGAAGAAATCTATTTCCTAAGAAAATGACATTATAATTTTCTAAGCAAAGTATCACACCCATGGAGCAATTGTCTGAGACTGAGACTAAACTGTTATGGATGGGTTTCTAAAAGTGCCTCCCCAGCAATACAGCAGCTGCAAGGAGAGAGATTCTGAAAACATGGTCTTGAGGGACTTTACCAAAACTAAAAATAAACTAATATATGTTACAAAGGAAATGGTAGAAGAAGAAGAAAATGGGGACTAAGCTCACAGAAGCACAAATGATGTGATTAGGAATATGCAGCAAAAGCAGAACAGGTTTCAAATAGCCAAAAAACATCCACACTACTACCTGCTTTCTTTTAGAGAATGTTTTTACTGGCCATGGTCTAGAAGTGCTTGTTATAAACCAGTGTGCAGTCTCTTTGGAATAGGATTCTCTTGAATTTGCCTTTTAGTCTATAATATTTCAGCATAGGAAAAGCAATATCATTGACAAAGTAATTTTCTGTTATTGTTGGAAAAGAAATAATTAGATAGACAAGATTAACATTAGGAATAAAGCAATAAATAGTGTTCGTTGTATTTAATGCATACTGTTTTGCAAGTTTAGGGGTATATATATATATTTATATAAAAGTGGCATTCACTAAAAAGAAAACCTGTCCCTGTACAGACTAGGTGTCAAACATTAACATGAAATCTCTTTTTTTTTCTATAAAATTCTATTTTAAAATCCCAAGGAAATTTTGCAGAATACTAGTGTATATTACAGAAGAGATAATCTTCTGCATACAAGACCTATGCCAGTGTCTGCTTTCTGGCTTTTCTGGGCAACTCTAATTATTGTGAGTGTGCTAGAAGAAGAAATATTTGGAGAGCTACTTTAGCTGAGGCAGTACTTAAACATTTAGTCGCTTGGCTTTTCAGCTGCCTTCAGCCTGTGCTGTCCCTTCTGTTCAGATGGTGAACAGCGTGGGGAGAGGATCCTGCTAAATTCAGCATGCTGAGGATTTGTCTTCTGGTAGTTTTTCAGCTAGGTTTGATTCCTGATCCAATCCATTGAATGGACCCGATGATGAGAGGGCTGCATGTGGGGATGAGTAACTCCTAATGAGCACAGAGCCTGTAATTTAGCTCTGCTTGAGAGTAAATGCATGTCAGGCTATGGCTGGCATGGATAAATGTGTTTCTCTGCTCCTGAGTCAGGGAGAGCCAGGCTCCATGGAGGAATCTCTGCTGGAGACCAATGGATGTGCATTTGCACTGATGGGAAGGCTTTGGGGAAGTGGTCTGGGTGTCGAGGTGGTTCTCTGAGGCAGATTGCTCCAACAAGCAGGCTGACAGGGCAGACAATTCCTGCAGCCTGCAATAAATGCTGTCTGCTCCCTGACTAAGGTACAGCTGCTGTTTAACTGAGGGGTTCCAGAGCCCTGAACATCTGCCAGGGAGGCAAACAGGTGGAGCCCAGCTGTGGCCCCAGTTGCTCTTACAATTCTTGGATTGTATTAAAACCTATGAGATGCTCCTTAGATTCCCTGTGGAAAGCACATTCCTGGTAAGTTAACATATTGCCCTCAGCCTGTAGCCCAGTCCCTGCTCAGGAAGGGTTTCATTTGTTGTTTACACAATAGAAGCAATAGCAAGGAGACATGGAAACACCCCTAGGTTCTACATAATTATATTTGTTAAGTGTACACAAGAAGCTTGACTGCACTGATCTGGCTGATTTCTGGCAGCTGCTTTACCCTGATGCATTGAGATCACCCTTACAGTGTTCACAGCATACTTACAGGGCTATTTTTTCCTATGTGATGAAAATGATGACAACAACTAGCAATCAGCAAACAGCCAGTGGCATGATTACAGACACAGGTAGTTTTTTGAAATATTTTGTGTGTTCAACAGAGCAATTTTATTTTGCTTAAGTGCTACTTAAATATTCCTTACATTCAAACATTCTTGGGGGGAAAGAGGCATTATATAAGAAAAAGGTTCAGGCTGTTCTTAGTGAGATCAATACAGCTCATCTGTTTACATGATTCTAAGGAGGATATGTTGGGTAAAATACTCTGGGGAAAAGTTCTCTCAGTGAATATCAAATGATAGAACTTCTATTTCATAATTAGTCCTATTTAATTACTATGAGACCTACATTTAAGTTTACTTTAAGAATCTGTTTTTCTGTGGATTACTGAAGAAAGACCAAAGATGTTTAACACATGTGACTTGAAAAAAAGGTTTTTCCAGGACATAGAAAAGGTGATGCAAAATAAAATGTCGTTTTTGTCCTCCTTATATATTCAGTGGTTGACAGTTCTTAGGTTTTTTTATTTGATACCTTCTATTTTTCATCATTTTTCTCATGTTTCTAAATTAATTGTAACTCTCAACCATTTGTTGTCCATCAAAATCAGAAAACAAAGAAATCTTACCAAGTGAAAACTTTTGTTTTTCAATGCTGCCTGTTCTGTCATTCTTCGTTCAGCCTCAAATTTAGGATCTCTCAGTGGGAGAAGATGGATCTTTGGTGAAGACTGACTTTATCACAGCTTGACAGCACTTTATTATCTGCCTTAGTTTCAGTGTCTTTCATGTTTTGTGTTTATTTAGCTGAAAACTGAAAATAAGTGGAAAATACAAACCAAGTTGCAATCAGAGCTGTAGGACAGCTTTGTTGTAGAGTGCTGCACATGTTAAACCCTTTTTGCTATATTAATTTATTTTTTTAAAAAACACAAACCAACTAAATTTTCAACATTTGACCTTCCTGCGAATGATGATGATGGACTTGAGGCTAAAAGTGCTTTTCTGAGAACGCTGGAAAATGCACATGGACAGCCAAATTGAAGGGGAAAATAGCTGTGAAGTCAATCTGTCTATAGGACTACCAAAGCTGCTGGGAATCAGCTGTGTAGGCACAAGAGCTTTCCATATTCATAGAACCTTGGAATAGGTTGGGTTAGAAGGAACCTTAGGGATCATTCTGTTCCAGCCCATGGACAGGGACACCTTCCACTATCCCAGGGTGCTCCAAGCCCCATCCAACCTGATCTTGGACACTGCCAGGGATGCAGGGGCAGACACAGCTTTGTAAATAATCAAGTCTCCCTAAAAACCTGCTGAAGTGAGAAGTACAATTCATAGCAAAAGAGTATTGGAGGAATGATTTGTAATTAAAAAGCCTTTGCATCAGTGCTGGTTTATTTCCTGGGGTCAGGAAGGCTCATCTGCACAGGTGGGAGAGGTCCTGCTGTGTCTTTGGGTGATGTTGATACACACGTGGGTTTTGGCAGAGCTCCTCACTCACCCTCAGTCCAGAAGGTTCCCAAAGCTTGGGTGAAACTGCATTTTCAGGCCACTATAGCCCGTGTCTGTGGGGTTGTTTGAATAGAAATGAGCATCAGTCCCTTACTGAGAGTGAAGCAATCAATCAGAGAAAGGTTCAAAAAGAGAAACGGACATGCAGAACTCTGAAATGATATAAAAGTATTTTTTTTTTCAAGCAATCTTAAGAAGTATTCTTCTTTCTGTTAGATAGTAACAAGAACTTGCTCTTGTTTTGATCTGAGATATCTCAGCTTTAAAAGAAAAGTCTAACAATTTTCTTCCCCTTTCTCTTACCTATTCCACAACTCATGTTGTACAGGCTTTTCAAGGTCAAGTGTGCTTTCATGCCTTCAGCATGTTTCTGTTAGAGTGCTGTGATGTAGGACTGTGTTTAGCTGATACTCTTGGACAACTCAATTTGTTGTTTGGTGTTTTACAGATATATAAAATGGAACAATGACATGGCAGACACATGGCAGGTGTGTTCTGAAGATTTGTCGCTAATTATCTGCAGGAAACTCTGGGAAAATCATAAGAAGTTTATGTTTAACTTTTAATGTGTTGCAGATTGTTAAAGGAAATAAAGGGGATGAGACAGAAGGGCAAGGAGGTGGGAATTTCTGTGATGGGAACTGCTGCTTTCACTTGACTCTGCCTGCTTTGTGTCTTGCCTAATTAGCTTGTATTTAATCTCTTGGAGCAGAGATCTCAACTCCATGTTTGTCCATGACAGTCACAGTGAGATCCTGCTAGAGGATCCATGCTGTTCCAGCAGTGATAACTGTTTTCAGTGTCACATGTCTTTTTCTTTTTTTTTCCTAGTGAAAATGAGCAAATTAAAGACCGTAACTGGGATGTTTACAGCAGCAACATGGTGAACAAACAGATAAGGTAATTTTACCCCTTCTGTTAGTTACCAAAGCAACACTATAAAGATCCTTTTAATTTAGTTTAGTGCTGTGAAGATTAAAGCTTAATTAAAATGGTGATATTAAAAAAAAAATAAATTAAAACCTGAAGCAGCATAGGAAAAATAGAAAGATGTAATTATGGTCCAGTGAATGCTTATCACTCGATACAAAGTTTTAGAGAAGAAACATTTTTTTCTCTCTATTGAGAGTAATTTTATTCTGATCATAAATTTGAATGACCGGAACAACCTAGGATCATAGCTGTTTAGAAATTAATAAGGACAGTTGGAGGAATGCGTTATTCTACTCATAAAATAGGGGATAGTTAGTTTTCCTTTGCTGGCCCATTTCCTAAAAAAAATTCTCTTTCATACCCATGAGGCATAAAGACTCTATGAAGACAAAAAAAAATTTCCTGTATTCCAGTATTTCACATGGCTTGCATAGAAATTCAGCTATTTAGTATTAAAAGATCTCTTACTTTCAAATTATTTAATAGACATACTCTATTGTGAATTTGAAATGTTAGATTTTCATTCTAACTGGCACCATTTCCTTTTATCAACAGAGCTACACTAATTTGTACTGGGTGAAAAGTATGTGAAGGACTCGGTGTGATATAATTATAAGAAAATCCTGCAGGAATATGACTTTTGTTGGCTAGTCAAACATTTGTTGCTTTGCCAGATTCCTCCTAATGAGTTTAAAGTCATTGTGGGGAAGCCATATGTTTGCCCAGTAGAAGGCAAACCAGGACACGACACAATATTCTTTCACTGCAAAATTCCATGTAGGAATCTCTGCCCATGACAAAGCAGGAGCACTGGAGAAAGAGGAGTTCCAGCCTGTCAGTTTTGTTGAGAGGTATCTTTCCCAATTCTTCCAGAAGTGAGCTGGTGAGATGCCATAGCTGGTACCCTGGAGAAGTAGCTCCAAATACCACAGGACTAAAAATGCCCTTTTACTAACTCCCTCTGTTCATCTTGCTCAAGCATTTTAAAACTATCTTTAACCATATATCACACATTACTTCTGGGCACAGAATCATTAGCAAAATTAGACATTTAGCCTT
The DNA here is from genome assembly GCF_030490865.1 of Poecile atricapillus. NCBI lineage: Eukaryota > Metazoa > Chordata > Aves > Passeriformes > Paridae > Poecile > Poecile atricapillus. The sequence continues at coordinate 21,295,326 of NC_081256.1, forward strand.
GCATCAAAGCATCATTATATTTATAAAGTACAGTGATGCTGTTGGTACAACTCAGCCTGGTAGCTTAACTCTGATTTTTTGCCCCAGGATGCTGTGGAAAGCAAAAGGTCACTGGACTTGAAGGACAAAGTCATGGAAGATGAACCAGAGTCTGCTGAAACTGTGCCTGGCCCTGGATGTCCATGAACTGCGAAGGACTGGAGGAGCAGGGAGCACACAGGTGATGCATTTCATCCTCTCTGTTCTTGGAATCTCTCCTGATTGCAAGTTTCATCCATGCTGGAGGAAAGATATTATGTTTTGGTCAGGTGCTCTACAACAGTATTGCTACCAAACAATTCTGGCAAACAAAAATTTTAGTTTTAAAAATGTTGCCTTTCTTTTCCTAAAAAAGGTATAAATTAATTTCCTGGCTTCCAGGCTGGCATACTTATATATATATATAAAAGTTCTCCACAGGTCTGCAACTCAATTAGTTCTTCTAGGATACATTTTTGATTTTTCTGGTAAATATAAATCTCTCTGATGGTGTGATATAAATCTCTCTGGTGGTGCTCCTGCAAAACTTAAAACCCTTTTGACCAGGTAGCCATCCATAAACTATCCCACACCCACCACCTTGGATCACTGTCTTTGAGGAACCATAGATAATGGGCACATGAAGGGTTATAGAATTTAGTATCATCCTGGAGCAGGTACAGTTAAAAATGATAATCAAATATAATTGCAGTCTTAAGAAAAGTGAAGTATTTTTCTTCACGAAGAATTATTAGTCTCTAATATATACTTTCAGAAAAAAAGAAAAAAAAGCCATGTAAATTTATTCTAGACTGCCATTGTACAATTTACCCTGCCAGGGGCTCAGGCTATTTATGTTTTTGACTGCACCGTCTTCACGAAACTTAAAAAAAAAATAAATTACCATGGTAACCACTGCATCACACAACAAAGACTTGTATACACCACTTAGATCTTTAAAGAGGCAGAGTCTGAAATGAAATTATAGTCTGCATTTTTTAACAATAATATTTTTCTTAGTAAATGTCTGTTTTGTTGTTTTATCAATAAATCCTAATTTTGCATTTAAAAGCAGCATATAAAATAGAGCATCTAAAATAATTCTGTTTCAAGAATGTTAACTTTATGAGAGCTGTTCATGCAGCTGAGATCACTGGGCTGTAAGGGATGATAGGATATAGGCGTGAGATGCTGATACTCTTTAGTTCTGTCTTTCTGTTAACCTTCCTAAACATTATTTTTCCATTTTTTCAATTTTCATTGCAGTACAGAGTGGATGTCACAGGAAGGTCACACTGGTCACATATATATTTATATATGCTTGCCACATATACATGGATACATTTTCTAACTGATTTTAACAGGTATCATCCTGTGAGGGTGGGGAAAAAAAAAAAGTGGAGGCCATTCCATCTGTCTCCAGCCTTCCAATAATGCTTGATACTTCCATATGAGAGCACTCAGCCCTTTGATAACGCTGCTCATTTCTCACCTCTCGCTTCACATGGAACACCCACATCCCAGAGCTGCTCTGGGTGCAGGTAGGAAGTGTCACAGGGAGCTGGCACAGGAAAGCTTGGAGGCTGAGCTCTGCTGGTTTTCCTGGCTGCTGCTTTGGGCAGTTAAAGAGCATTCCAGAGTTAAAGAGAATTCCAGAGTTGAATATTCCTGTCTGCATCAAGCAACTGGGGGTCTATTCCAGGTAGCACCAATGAGTTATATAATTATTTTTGTGCTTCAGAATAGATCTGAGGCAGAGAGCAAGGGTCCTGTCTGACATCTGGGGAGAAGTCTGGCATTTTGAATTAGTCCTGAAGTGCCATGCACTGTGCCTGTGGCTTTAAAGTGTGGCCATGGCCTTCTGCTGTATTATACAAAGTTTCTGCAAAATCTCAGTGTTGGTATAGCCCTGCTCATGCTGGAATCACTTTCCCACTGGAATAAGCAGAATCTGAGACTCCCTCTCTCCCCCTGCACTCTGGAAATGCTTCATCTTTTTGGTAAGCAGAGATGCTTGCTAATATTTAGCTCTCAGCAATTTTTTTAATGACTGAATTATAAAACCAGGAAATATGGGTTTATAATGAAAATGACAGCACCACATTAAAAATAGCAGGAGCAGTGGAAACTGTAGCATTGTCCTTGCTTTGGTTTTAAACCCTTCTCCAAACCAGCTCTGCTCCCTGTGGCACTGGAGGCAGAGTCTGAGCACCTGATGCTCTGACAGTGCCACACGTGGGTGTGTGCCTGCTCCCCAGTGTGCTGTCCCTGCACACAGCTGGATTTTGAGCTATGCTGCACCACTCCAAGTGGGAGAGGAGAGGCAGGAAACAAAGGGATGGGATGTAGTTATCACGGGATTGAATGCATCCTTTATTAAATTAGTTATATAACCAGGAAATTCCAATAATTTGACTTCTCATTTACACATATATAACCAACTAAGTAAGGAAAGACCAGACTCCTGTGTTTTTGGAAAAAGGAAAGATCTTTCCCTTTGCTCCTGGTGCATGCAGCCCTTGGATTATTCCACATTTTTCTGTAGTGCTGTTTGGCTTTTTTGGGTAATCTGAGTATGTCTCAGCTTCCATCTATTGAATAATCATCTCAGACCTATTGGACATAGAATAATCTCTCACAATTTGAAATACTTCTGACTAGCTAAAATTTTTGGGGCTGCAATAGTGATGTCTGGGTGAAGTTTAACTGCCTGGGACAGTGTGGAGGGCAGAGCAGCCAGCAGCAATTGTGCATGTGAGAGAGGGTGCTTTAGAAGTTGTGAAAGATTCACTCTACACTTCATTCTGCTTTTACAGTCCCCATTTCCCTCATCCTTTCATCTGCATGTGCCTACCTTCCATCAGGAGCTTATCTGACTGAGTGCTGGAGTGGAAGATTAGGAAATTAGTAAATTAATGTTATTTAACTATCTTAGGTTAGAACCTCACATATCTAAACACAGGTTTGGGATTTCATTGCACCAGCCACTGATTCTGGCTGTGCAGGGGTTTGCTGTGTCCACTTGTGTCCTTTACAATTAGTCATTCCAGACTGAAAGCTATTGTTGTGAGAGCTGCTAATGAATTACTTTTTGAAAGTCATTCTGATGTCAGGGGGCTCTGAAAGTAAAGGCAAAGTTTACCTCATGAAACTGAAGGGAAATAGTGGAGTCAAGGGAGTAAAATATCCATGGATTAAGCTAGAGGACAAGAGGTAGTGAAAGTAAAATAGAGGAAGACTAAAAAGTGAAAGGAGTGCAGAAAAGTTGAGACATAAACAGATAAGCTGTTTCCTGAAGAAAAAGAGGTGGTAACATTTCTTCAGCAAAATTCCTAAAAATTTCAAAGTGCAGTAAGAAAGGAAGGACCTCTTTGAATAATACACTGCTGCTTAGAGCTTTGGCTGTGCAATTTATCCCAGCATTAGAAATATTTTGAGTATATTTAAGTATTTTAAATAACAGTTTACATTACTATGGAAACCATGTAAACTGGCCACTTTCTTTCTCTGCTCCAAAACAAAAGGACATGAATTCCCCAAACATTTTTCTGCATCTCCCATAACCCTGTGAATTAGTTCATGGTTACAATTCAGAGTTTGTTTCATTGGCCCTTGCCACTTGTCTATTCTACTTTTGTTTCTTCTCACCTGCAGTATCTCCCTCAGAGGCAGGATCTCATTAATCACTGTCTTTCCCAGCAGTACAACTCGACTGATTTTCAGAGATTACCTGTAACATGTAAGCAACACATTGACAAATGAGCCCTTGAAATTCCATGTTTAATCTCTGTGGTAAAATGCCATTTCTGTTAATATTGCAGTTTCTTCACTTTAGATAATTGCACCTTTCTTGATTGTCAGATACTCAGTGAAATAAATGGGGGGAGAAGAATGACTGTAACTGAACCATTTGTGAAATGACATCCCCTTTCTTTTCCTCCTCCCCAATTACACCATCTCTATGACACAACATGGAGAAAAGAATGTTTTCCTGTCCAAGAGAGAGGAATAAGTTGGTTGACATCAGGTTGACATTCAGAGCCCTGGTATCTGAATGCTGACCACACCATCCAGAACAAGTCTCAGTCCTGACACAGGATGGTTTTTCAAGTATTTTGAAAATAAATAATAAAATATTGAATGAATCCTTTAAATGCCACTGATTGCATTAACAGCAGCTGTTTTGGATCCATCCTGCTTTCTTTTGCCCAGGACAATGTTTCCTCTGCCCTGCCCATGCCCACAGCAGTGAGTACTGAAGCTGAAACCATCTTTTTGTTGTTGATATTATAATTTCAGAACACTGTTACATCTCCATATTTCTAAAGGCTGGTCCACTTTCTAAAAATGATGTATTTACACAGCTGCTGAATCTTTTATATGCAATTTCTGTGAATACAATGTCTCCCTGACTGCTTGCCTGTCAGCTCCTATTGTGAGCAATTAGAAAAGGGCAGTGCAAGCAAGTAAAAGTGCTCTGGGTTCTTGAGATCTAATCTTTGTAAGAAAAGTACTTTGAGCTGGGAGCAGTAATGCATTGTGGTACAGCAGTGCACAAGAACTACTTTATTTTTTCCTTGTCCTGATTAATTGGTTCAGTGTTAAGTGAGGTAACAGTTTAAAGAACTAACTCATTATGTGAAATTACTCTGTCTGCTGTGATGTTTAAAGTCATCTTGCAACACTCTGGAGCTCAATGCATAAAATATTACATTGGTAAGTAACTCTCCCTCTGGATAGAGCCTTTTCTTTCAGAAGTTAACCTATGGATATGAGAAATCCATCCTTGCACATAGTGTCTGATCCAGTGCCAGTGCCTAAGGATGTTCTTGGAAGGATTCCCATCTTCAAGCACCGGATTGGGGTCTGTGGTGCAGTAGCTAAAGTGCTGAGGGTTTTACTTGCAGCAATAAAATATGGCATTGCTGTTAATGTAGGAAAAAGGCTACAGGAACATAGGTTGACAGTGAAATACTGACAAGAAAAAGCAAGAGCTGTGTGAAGGCAGAAAAGGGGACTTTATAGAAGAAAAACTTGGAAATCATGAAGATTAAAATAATAGGTGTTTTTGCCAGCTTGTTCTCATCTGTTGCAACATACATGCAAGGGAAGAACAAAGTGTTTTTCTCCACTCAAACAGGTAAATATGATACTGGTTCCAAAGGTGGGAAGGCTAGGACACAGACATCACACAGTGAAGTTGAGGGTTATTATTATGGAATAGCCAAGGTACAAACGTTGAGGTGCCCTGCACTTGCCCTCCAGGCTGGCATAATTAGATGGCTGCAAGATTAGATATTTCTGCCCAGAATTACAGAATATGGTGGGAACTAGCAAAACAGCACACACTCTCAAAAGTACACTCAGCAGGGAAGGAGGAAATTCCTGCAGGGAGTTGTAGTAGGTTTTCTAAGGTTTGTGTCCTCATATTTACCAGCCTGAAGACAACAAACTCATCTCTAACTTACACCAGGAGTGCAGTAAACAAAACATGGTGCAGAGGCTTAAGTGATAAGCTCAAGATCATGTATATTATTTTGGTAATCCATTAGGAAAGAAGGCTTTTTGCTCATATATTTGCACATTTTGTGCCATGAGCTTTCAATCCTTGTCTCTCTGTAGCTTCAACTGTGTGTTAATAAAGCTAACATCAGAATTTATAAGTTCCTGGTGCCCAGTCATGCTCTTTGAAGAATAAAGCATGCATAAGCAAATTAACCAAACCAGTAACCTCTCTGGACATGCAAGAATTGTGGTATTTTGCATTGTAGCAAAGCTAGAAGCCAACAAAGTGACTGGTTTCTTTCCCAGAGCTACAGTGAATTTGATGGCATTGCACAGGCTTGGACATATATTAAACAGAGCCATGTTTACTTGTGCTGCATAGGAATCACAGGGGGAAGCAAAATCAATGTTTTCCAAATGGAATAGAAAGGAGCCGTGAGGAAAAGAAATGGTATTTTCAAGCTTCTTTGAAAGGTAACACAAACAATGCACAGAGTGAAAAAAATCTTTGAAGAAAAAAACACTTGCCAATGTCTTCTTCATTCTGTGTTTAACTTGTTTTGGAGGATTAAGGGATGGTAGATCCTTAGTATTATTTTAAAAGGTGGGGAATGTCTGTGTGTGAATAAGACTTTGAAATTGATGTTTGGAATTGGAAGCTGCACAATGCATCTGTACATCTTGACAGCAACAGAAGACAGTCAGATTTTGGAGGAGCCCTGAGATGACACTGAGAGTGCATGATGCAGTGCTGTAATGAAAGAGAGATCAATGCTAAAATGAATGTAACACCACTGAGGAGTACACACAGATCAATACTCTTGTAAGCCATGGAGTATAATCCTGCTATATAGGTCCTGTTAGATAGTGCACTCAATTCTAGGAAGACACATTTTTCTGCATTTCTCAAATGTACCTCTGACTTATCTATCCTAAGGATAGTTCTTCTTTTGGAACATAAAAGCTTGACTCTTTGTCTTCCCACCCATGCATGCTAAGGAAAAGATGTAGTGCTATTTGTGAACTCCCAATCCTCAAAAATGTGGCATATGAAGATCAGATGGACAGTCAGAAATGAGCTGTGTTTCATCAAGTCTTTGAAATATCGTTTCATTCCTGTCCCCTCTTACTGCCCCCTCTTTTTCTTTAAGGAAAATATTTTAAGCACAATTACTGAAAATGCAGACTTTCATCTTTGCATCCTTCAGGGTCATGGAAGGTATCAGAAGCACAGCCTGCCATGTGTCTTGTGGAAACCTGGCACCTGACATGGAGAGAGCAATGGGAATGGCATTCCTTTCTCATTTTTGTTCTATCTTGTTTTAATGACAGATTTCCTTGAATAGATACAAGCTCTTAGAATGATCAGGTTCTTGATTTCATTTCAGTTGCAGACCTGACTGCCACTCTCTGTAGAAAGGGAAATGTGTCTCAGCTTCTAATTTCCATCTGTCTTCTACTTTTCCCTAATGCAGGTGGGTTGTTTTGATTTTTTTCTTGTAAACTCCAAAGGAAGAATTCTTGAGTTCTACTCCTCTGTTTTTAGAGTTCAGGTGTTTTTACCCATTTCTCCAATGAGATGACTTTGTTTTGAATTTCTTTGCAAAGGAAAGTCTGCATATTTCTAAAGAGTGGAGAAGCTAAAGCAAATAAAGATAAATTAATAAATACATAATTACAGTGTTGCTTCAGGGAAAAGTTTCTAGGCATAATCTAATAACAATGACTGGAGATACTATTAGTATTGTGTGTTGATTCTGGATCCCTTGGGATAGTCAAATAATTAAGCCTGTGTTTTCCAGTCCCTTTTGGCTTTAATAGCTATTATGATCATGAAGTGTAACCTGCCATAGACTCTGGTTTCTAAATGCCTTTGTGAGTCCAAGACCAGCTCTGTGTCCCCTCATGAGGGAACTGGTTTGATGAGAAATAAAAGTCCCTCAAGACACTGTCCTCACTTTTGTTCCAAAGCTCTTTTCCTCACAAGTATCCACAGCCAGCAACTTTTCACAGCTCTTGCTGAGCTGCAGTTAATCTTTACTCCTCCTGACACTATGGCAGCTCTAAAATGCCACTGCACTTGCCTGCATTTATCCTCCCTTTTCCCAGTGTTTGTGCCTGACCCCATCCACTGCTGTCCTGGCTGTCTGGGTGCTGAGCTGGAAGATTCAAACTGAATTGTCACCACTGCAAAGGCTGCTCTTAAGTAGATGCTCTTCATGATGCAGCTCTGGCTTCAGAAAGCATAATCAGAAAGCCTTCAGCCCCAGTTTCTTCCAGAATATTGCAAACATTTCTTTTGCTTGCATGGCAAAAAGCAAACACTTGTTGCAGGGGTTGTTCCCTGTCACATTAATTGGCAATGCTGGCAGCCAGCACAGCTCCAAGTGAGGGAATTCACTTTCCCTGATGCAGAAAGAGGCATTGCAAAAGCAATACACAAACAGAGCTAGGCACAGCCTTTTGACTGATCTGTCACTCCTTGCTGAACTTGCCTGAAATTTATTGCCAGTTAGACAGCATTTCCCTCTGTTTACTGATTTGATTGAAAGGATGATTTATCAAGGCTCAGCATCACACTGAGTGCTGCTCTCTGCTCCGAAGGGTAATGAGTTGTAGACACATCTCATTCTCCTTCCCCACGTGGCTGCCAGGGTGCTGGGGAAGGTGAGAGCCTGCTGGCTCTGGTGTGACATGCCAGCTCTGCTGGGACAGGCTGCTCCTGCTGGCTCTGGTGTGACATGCCAGCTCTGCTGGGACAGGCTGCTCCTGCTGGCTCTGGTGTGACATGCCAGCTCTGCTGGGACAGGCTGCTCCTGCTGGCTCTGGTGTGACATGCCAGCTCTGCTGGGACAGGCTGCTCCTGCTGGCTCCAGGACCAGCCTGCTCCCTCTCCTTCCCACAGGATGGGATGTGCTGTTTGTCAGGAGCTTCCAGGGACCTGCACAAACACAGAGAAGGAGAAGCTGTGGCAGAGAGGGAGTGGAATGGGAAATGACAGCGGGAAGGACAAGGACAGTGGTAAGAAAATGAAAGGATTAGAAATACCAGAAAGTGAAATGACAGCATGCTGTTGTCACTGCTGTTGTCCCTTCTGTCTCTGGGTGCCATGGCTCGGTGCTGTTGAGTATTGCTTTGGTTAGCTGCTGTGGCACAGACCCATCACGGCACACTGGCAACCTACACCTTCTCTCTGAGTGGATATTTGTTTTGGTTATGGGGAGTTTTCCTTAAGCAGCTCTGCTATTTGTTTCAATCACAGCAAAACCCATTGTCTCACCTTAATTTACAGAGCCATAACTAGTAGTATTTCTTTTCAGCATAAAGAGTGCATTGGAACAAATACTGCTGTTTATCAACTGTAATGCAGTTCTTTATAAAGGTCTTATGTGAGCAAAGAATAAAAATGCAATGATAGTCTCACAATAAATACCCTAAATCCTTTATTGCCTATTTATGGTGTAATCTCTCTGCAGTTGTACAATATATGACTGTTTAGAAAAAGATCCAGAATACAGTTATATGGTTTATTTACCAGGAGATGGCAATGGTGATCTACTGCAGTATTAACTTGTATACAAGGCCCACATAAGTCTTCCACAACATCACAAACTTCAGTATGAATGAAGCCAAAGTATTCCAATACTGCTTTTGCCTTCCTTATTTCTAACTTATTTCAGTTGCTGTTATTCATTGTATTTTTTTCCTCTCATTTTTTGATTGAAATTGCTGTCACTACATTTTTTATAGATGTCTAAATACAATTCTCCTGGTATTCTAGAAAACAGAATATTATTTAAAAACAGAGCAGCCAATACCATTGAATAAGATATGCCACGTGTCAGAAAAAAAATCAAATGATTGATGAAAGTAAAAGCTTAAAAAAATTCATTTAGCTTTACAGTATCAAAATTGAACTTGAGCAGTTAATGAAAAATAAATTATAGGTTATGCTACTAAAAAGCAGGCTATAATTTTCTATTAAGCTGCTTGAAGTATGGTTTTAAAGTATGCAGATGCCAACATTTTTATATAATTTGAAATTAACTGAGGTCTGCACTGTTGTCTGAGCTGTCACATTACTTAACCTGTAGTAATGCTTGTGGATTACTGCAGCACTGATCTTCACGTGACGATCACTGCCATAAATTCTAAACTCTGAAAGTAAAAGTTTGGGATTGCTTTATGTTTGTTTATATCCTTCTCCACATGATATCTGCTCTTCTTCCCAGAGCTTGCACAAGCTGAACGCCAGGTTTTTGCATGTTCATTAGGAATTTGGCAGATTTCAAACCGAAATGATGGCAGGTGAGTCTCACTGCTCTCCTCAGCTATATCCCTGTCTGTTTGGAGTGATCCAGGGATGCTGCTGGATATTTAAGCCTGCTCTGAAGCAGATCTGGACCAATGATAGCAGTGATCATATTTCACCAGGGAACTACTCCTGTGGCTGGCTTTTCCTCTGGTATTCTGAAAAAAACCAGGCCCTGTCTTAAACAATCTCTATGGGGCTCTCAATTTGGAGGGTTATCCACCCTCAAGTTAAATAAATGCTTTAACTGAATTTACTGTTTGCAAATTATTGCCTTTCCATTGCTCCTATTTTAGTGTTACTGAAAAAAGCCAGCCAGGACCTTTTTGTGATGTGTGAGGCTGTGAGACGAGCATGGAGTAGGTAAGGAGTACTTATCTATAACAATAGATGATAAGAGGAAAAAACCACATTGTTTTATGCATGTGAAAGTCTTGATTTTCTACTGTTTTTACTGTTTCAATTGCACTTAATTTTCTAAAATTCTTCTTCACCAGTGTCTACCTTTCCACAATATCTTTCCTTCTTCTCCATTAAGTGGTGCTCAATCAAACCTTATCTCTACAAGGGAGAAAAAGCAGATTTAGAGCATACAGAAAGTATTTCACTTAAGTCTGCCCTCTCCACACCTTCATATCATGTAACTTTTGTGTTGGGATCTGCCTGCTCAGAGCTCCTGATATAGGGGAAGAGCTGGCTCCCCCAGTCAGTAACAGGAGACCCCTATGTCCACAAAAGCAATCACACATTTCACATCTGCAATATCTTTCCACTCCACAGACCCCACGGAGTACAGCAGGAAGACAGAGGTCAGAGACCTTTGTCAGTCTTTTTTCTAATAAGGAAGCCAACCCACGGAGCAAAATGAACTGACTGAGTGGAAGCAGCAGAAGAAACAGGGAGTAGGGTTTAGAGTCTGTTGGCTGCTGGTGTCTTGCTGTATCAACCAACCAAATTTTCTGTTTCCCTCTCACATTTTTGTATGTCTTTACATTCCTCTACACACCAGCACAAAGCCAATCAATATCAGTGCTGGATTCCTCCCTGTGCACCTGGGCAGCCACAGGATTCTCCTTGTGGAGAGGTTCTCCAGCAGCTCTGATCTAACAGGGCTGGGAATCACCCTGGTGGTGTTCATGCCTCTTCAAAGGACAAATTTTGGGAAAGGGCAAAACGATGTTCAAACTGACAGCTTCTCACACAAAATCCCTTGTCTCCTGTGCTGGGTCTCTTGCTGTGAATATCCACATTCATGTCAGCTGTGTGCAGGGAGGAATTACGAGTTTCCCTTTTCCTATCACTTATTTATCTCCCTTGTCTTACCAACTTAGATCGTGCTTACGTTCTAGTACAGACTAGAGATACAAATGTCAGCTTGAAAGGAATTAGCTCAGCCATCTCCTAACTTTGCTAAAATCTGTCCTGTAAACATGCCAAACTGCAGGCTCTTGAGAGTGGGACTCTTTACAGCCTTGTTTTTACACTGTTTAGTACAACAGGGCCAAAGAAGAGAGGCTTTGGGTGACCCTGGAGCTCCAATAATTTTCACAGCGACCCACAGGGAGAAGAAGGGCCAGACTCTGGGGTGAGTGGTTCATAATGGGTCAAGAGAAGTTTAAATTTCTGAATTATAAAGTTGTAAAAAAGATTCAAAGGGAAGTAAGGGCATACTCAGCCCACTCTTTGATAGTACAATACATAAAAACCAGATTTTGTAGGAGTATAATAAAAGATTGTATAGGAGTATAATAAAACCCAGACACAAGTCTGAAAAATTCATTAGTTTCTGCCATGACTAAAATAAGCACTGTCTAGGAAAACTACTTTGCAATGGTAATGAAAAGCAAGTGGAAAAGCAAGTGTTAGCACCATTGCTGCAATGTGAAATAATTTCTGTATACTCAGATCTGTCATTGTGAACAATGTTGTTGATTATAAACCATATCAAATTCCCAGTCCCCCTAGACATGTGTTTTATTTTGCAGTTTTTTAGTAATTATGAAATCAACAGAATACTATCAAGTTTTACCACAATTAAGCTAAATATATACTTAAATGATATAGCATAGTTGGTAATTGCAATATCTCTCTGACTTCCTTCCAAGGAACAGTCAGCATCGTTTCTGGAGCATTTTCAGGGGTGGTTGCTAATGATGACGCTGAGCTCTCTCATCATTTTATACTTTCAGAGGTACTTGAATCCAATTTAGAATGAAGATTTGACCTGCAGAGCTTCAATTCTTGTGAGCTGATAAGACAAGTCTCCTAGACTGAATGGATTTGATGGCCTCCTTGGTGTGTGGGGGTCTGATGGCAGAGGGGTGACACAGATTTACGGCGCTCTGAGCAGTTCCCTGAGAGCAGGTCTGGATCCAGTCCCTCGTGAGATAGTGCCCACCTGTAAAACCATCTCCAGGCCATTGTGCTGAAGACCTTTGGGCTTCAGGAAATACAATGCTTGTCCTAGGTCCTCTGTGAGGGAACAGCTGTGTTCTACAGAACTTTGAGCAATTGCTGCTTGCCCAGGGTCTGGCCAGGTGTGTTGGTGATGGGCCTGGGAGGCAGGAGGTTTGTCCTGGTACTTTTCTCAAAGGTTGTCAGATGCATTAATAGCTCAGGAGACTGCTCAGTATTCTCCACCAAACTGGGACTCGCTACTTTGGCAGTTTTGTCTTCCTGTAGCTGGTCACTTCTGGCCACCAGAACTGAGCACTCCAAATTTATATTTACAGATACTGGAATCCACTTCATAAGAAAAGACAAGGCAAGTTTGTTTGTACTTCTACCATTGACTTAGCATTTATATATTTATTCAGAAAGATAAAAACTCAATGAACTTGATCTTGGGGTTCTTTTCTGACCTTATTGATTCTAAAATGATTTTTATTATCTAGTTTTAAATATCCTGTCTCCATCTAAACTTGCTTACTATGCAAGATACATTTGTCTGAGAGGTTTTCTGTCTGAATACTACCTTTTTAATAATTTGGTTTAATAATTGACATTTTTTCCAGGTCACTGAAAGGCAAAGGTCAGACAAAGCAAAGACAGATCACATCTACTTCAAATGCTGTTTGAACAACTATAAGTAGAAATTGTGATTGCTATGGCATAAAGAAACTATTATGACCACATATTAAATTGTGTTTCTTTACTGAATTAGACAGATCAGACAAGTAAATGAGTTTATATGAAAGAATGCAGAGTTCTTAAAGTTTCTTTACGAGTGTAATGAGACAGATTTTATTTACTGTTAAGTAATATGCAAGTTGATATATTTTGGAACATGTGATAACATGTTCAGATTCCTTCTAGAATATGAAATTGTCACCAAGATTTTAAAAGCAGCTCTCATGGGTCCAAAACCACTGGGAAAAAAACTTGGTAAAAGCGCACTAAAAGAAAATGAAGTGCTTCCTCTACATCTTTTAAACAATGGTAAAGAAAAGCAAAAACATTTAATCTTTTCCCCATTTTTAATGCCTTCTGAAAGCACAGCATGCTCCTATCTATTTCCCAGTTTGTGGATATAGAGAGTATATTTGCCTTTTGTTTTTCTCTGCTAAAATCAGACAATGCATTTAGGTTGTGGGTGTAATCACCTAGGGATTTAGTATGGTGAATATAGCACTTACAAGCCTTTTGTTTTCTCCTTTCTTTACAAAACAGGGAGATCTCTGTTCTTAAGGTTGTCTCCATGAAACTCCACTGGATGACTATGTTAAAGAAACAAAGAATGAACAGGGAGAAAAGGTAATTACAAGAACAAGTGAATTTCTAGCCATATGCAGAACTACATCTATCCTGTGGATGTGTCTTTTTCATTGCCTACATGAGAGAAAGATTTCCCAGCTCAGCTGCATGAAAGAGATTGTTTTATGTCTGTTGAAAGATATTTATTTCTACTGGACTTTCTGATTAGCCTGTTATGTTCCCTGGGTGATTAGTTCCCAACACTTTTCCATATTGAGAGCTCATCCTTCACACCCTGTGCGTGTCCCAGAACCTCTCCCTTGATCAGGGGTAGACAGCTCATTTTTTGCCAATTACTGGCATGCACAGTCCAAGCTGAAGCTCAGAATTTTTGTGTCTCAACCACTACAAAACTTCAGGGCAAACATAGCCTAGTTTTTAAACCATTTCAAGCAACACTGAGTTCAGCAGAGGTTAACCTCCTTGTTTTTTCAGTTTTCTGAATGAATTTTCAGCTTGAACTGTGTGCTCTGTGCTTCTGAAGACAGAGTGCTGCCCTTACCAGTGTGACTGCTTTACATAAAGTTTGGCCACAGCCCTGTTGCACTGCAGGGAGTACAAATACCCATCCCTGTGATTATGAAGACTTAATCATCAATTTTGGTGGCTGCCTTACTTGGACCTAAAACTATTTTTGTGCTATACTTCCAAAATCTTCCACCCAGGTCCAGATCTTTTTTCTCTCTGCTTATCTCACTTTCCATTGTCATGAAATGAGAGCAGAAGCCCAGGCACTATTTCACACAATATAATAGACTTGACAGATAACATCGTTCAAGAAAAATCTTAACATGTTGCATCGGTAGTAGAAATGATTCAGGTAGTCAGAGAGTAGGACTTTGAAATCTTTCTTTGTTGAACATAATTATATATTAATTAATTTTGCTAGAGCAAGAAAATATGGATAGGCTGCTACAAGCCTTCATTTCTTTGCCATAAGACTGTGCTTTGCTTTGTGTGGAGAACCCAACCAGAGTGAGCTGGGACTGCTTGAGGCAAACTAACCAAGTTTATGCTGTGCTGTCCCTCATGGGAATGTTTCTCTCATGAACCAAACTGTCTTTCTTTACTCTTCTATCCTGTTATTTTACAATAGAGATTACTCTAAGTAGCAAGTAAATGAAGTGAATTTCTTTCACTAACCTGCACAATAAATAGATTCCAATATATTTGCAAAGTTAAATGATATCATCAGGGTAAACAGAGCACAGAGACAAACAGCTGACCATTTCTGGTGAATTTATTTTCAACTTCCTTGGGAAGATTAAGCTAGCTGGAGAGTCTTCAGAAACATTGAGCCACTCACTCAGAGGGGTTTTCTGCCTGTTATCTTCTGTATTAAGATATTGGCTTGGGCTTCAAGAGCCTCCACAGCATTTTCTGCTCTGCCTTCCTCAGGGCAGCAGCTTTCAATCCAGAGACACATTTAGTCAGAGCAGAGACTGGGCTTGTCATAGCCAAAACAAGGGTCTTGATTGCTCCACGTGTAGTTCCCATCTTCTTCCCGAGAGGTTTTTTTAGAAATAACAAAATAAAAAACACGGAAGAAAGAGAATCTCAGTGGGAACAGTCCAGCTACTTCAGTTTTCTGGCACTTAACCAAGTGTGGCTGTCAGTGTGTGGGGTAAGTCAGTAAAGGCCACCCCTGCGTGCTCTTAGTCAGCTGGGAGGAGTCAGGTGTAGCTTTTGAAAAACAAGAAGGACCAAATGGGTCCAATATATTTGCATTTAGCATGACCATACAACTGTAAAATAAAAGGAATTTCAAGAGGAAACCCTTTTTGTCACACAAACACTGAGCCATTGCGAACAAATCTGGCAAGGCTGAGGGTCCGGCTCCCCGGGCTGAACATCACAGCACCGTGGGTAATGTCAAGAGGCAGCAACAGGGCTGTCAGATACTGCTACTGTCATCACCCTGTTACTGAAAATATCTGTGAATTTCACTAGTTTACAGAAACTGTCAATGAATATCTTAATCCATAAGCTCGGGAAACGCAACTGTTTTACCATACAATTGTGGAAGCTAATCCCTGGCAAGGTCATTACTTTCACCACTTCCCTTGTAATCCCCCTCATACACATACAGAATAAGGCTCTGAAGCCTAATCTTTCCAGTGCTGAAAATGAGACTTTTATGCAAACTGATAAAAGTTCTTTGTTTGATTTATCTGTAAACCAAAATAGTCTGGTAGTTTGCCTTGAAGTTAAAAGAAAAAACATACTCTGTCAAATCCTGTGTATTCCTTTTCATATATTTTGTCATTTCCCCTCTATTAATTCTGTCCTAAGGTTGAAAAGCAGAGTGCATTCCAGCTTCCATTTACATACTGTACTTTAGCTTTGATTTTTTCTCGCAACCTGTTAAATTTATTGACTATAAGCCCCTTGAGCTATTGAAGAGTGTGCTGCTTACATTAGATATCTTTTGAAAGATGCTACTGGTAGCCTGTTTTAATGTGTTTGCTCTCTCCAGATACAATTTGTCTTACATATTCATTGGTTTTTAGTGCCAAGACCAGTTTCTTCATTGTAGCTCTTGTTTGGAAGTCTCACACAGATATTAAGGTTTAGTAATTTTTCAGTGCTGCTCAAGGGATCTGAGTGTCAAATGAAATAATGAGTGGGAATTTGGGCATTGAAAACCCCTAAGCAGCTGGCTTTGGAGATCTCAATATAAAAATAAAAAAAAAGGGAAATAATTCAAGATGGCATGAAAGACACTTTGGGACATCTTGGATGTTTTATATGTACAAATAGAGCTGGCCAAAAAGTAGTACTTTCCATTCACTGACAATTATATTTCATTTTAATTTCAAGATTTCATGTAGCCTAAAAGTCAGAGAAAATTTCATTTGCAAAATGCTAGCACGTGGAGCTGGGAAAAACAGAATATGTTCCCCTGCATACTGCAGCTGCTTCTTCTAGTGATGGAGCTGACTAGAATACTGATTTCATTAAGCAGGAGCTCTGGGTGGAAAGGGTCTCCTTTCAGATTAGTCAGGGCTTTCAGATGTTCAGTTTCACAGGAGAGAGTCCAGAATCCTCGAGAGAGACTCTCAAGGCACCCAGATCTCTCCTGTGAGCCTGCTCTAGAGTGTGGGAATGTGATGCTGTGTGTTCTGTGGTTCTGGCTCTCACTGACAGGAGCCTCATTCCTTCTCCATGCCCTGATGCAGACGTGGGTTTGGAATATCATTTGTTCCACAGGCTGTTTGCACCTTGGCTGCTCACGCTACTTTGGAATCTGACCAGGCAGGACACCCACAGCAGCATGGATTTCACAGTACAAAGTAGACACAGCTGCATTGGGATTTTCAGATTAATGCTGCCATAAGTATCCTGCTTAGTCAGCTTAAACATTAGCTGTAACATCCCTACATTGGTAGCCAGCACCCCAAAATCTGTTGTGTCTCTGGGACAGAACTTGGACTTCCCTTCAGATCATCTGCATCCTGCTCCGTGTGCAATCGCTTGTGTTGGATCCTGAGGCAGATCTCTGCTGGGGTGTATTTTTATTTCTAGAAAATCCATACCAAAAGTCAAACTCCAGGCCCTGGCCTGTGCCTCCAGCAAGGTGCAGGTGAGGTCTCTGTGCACTGCAGCCCATGTTCCACGCTCTTACCAGCTCTTGCCAAGCTTTTCAGTTTTTCCATCCAGATGTTCATACCTTTCAAATCTATTTTTCTGAGGAACATCTATGGCCCCAACAATACAGAAAAAGAAAGGTAATTCAGTGAATGTTTCACATGGAAAACACTAATTGTATTTTGGCTTTCAGTGAAAAGAGGTGGGAAGGTCATGGTGTCCCCATCCCCACTTGTTGCTTTAGACCCTCTGTGGACACCTCATTCTGGGGGTGATCTCTCCCTACAGAGAAACCAGGAGAGCCTAAAATATTTCCATGCCATTCTTTCATAGCACCTAAGAGCTTTCACAGGCACAGATATTGCAGCTGTTAATGAAATAAATGCAGTTTAAGTTACATTTACTCTATAGTGGGAGTAGGCGTTGTGGAAAAGGGATATATTTTGGCTTATAGATATATGTCAAGTAAGTTCAATTGTCTGTTTCTGAAGCTTTATAGTCCCCATCATCATAATTAAGTGAAACTGTATTTAGCTTGCATATGACTTCAATTTGCTGCAAAGCAAATCACCAAATAAATCAATAATTTACAACCTAACAAACAGTGCAGAGTTTTCCAAAAGAAAAACAAACAAACAAAGAAACAAACATGCCATTATGCCTGGGCTTTTCTGAATGCAGCACTGCTCCTTGCCTTGCTTCTCTGAGAGAAATGTGACAATTTCCAACACCAGACATTTTCACTCAAGCAAGCAAGAATCATGTAAAACCAAACAAATAATGACACAACCCAAAACTTTGATTAGCAGCCTGTGAATAATGATCCTTTTCACATATTCAGTGTCTAGGATGTTTAAAATATTATACATTTATAATATATCAACCAAATTCCCCTGACTGGAATTTGGTATCAAGAGAACACATTTTATTAGACAGGGAGCGTGTCAGGGCTTGGTGCCAATCAGCTGCAACGAGTTATGTTACAAACACATCCAACACCCACATTTGGAGAAGTGCAAGAGTGAACATGTTTCTTATGCTCCTCTTTCTTGCTCTGTTTTCCTACAAAATCATAAGAGGCAAGTGGAAGTTATCTCTTGGTTCCTACACAGAAAAGAAAAAATGGTGAAAGAAATTTTCCATGGCATGAAGAAATCACAGGTTTACATTGTTGAAAATTGCTGTTGGACTTGGATGCTTTTGTACAAGTCATTGCTATGGAGACTGTATTAATTGGCTCCATTTCTCATGTGGGGGTAGGTAATACTCAGTGAACTCAAAAGGTAGAGAAAAATAATTTTGATATGTGTTAAATTAGTTTGCGTTTTGTGTTGCCAGGAATGTAGCAGGGACCAAAAGCATAACAAAAGTCTGAAAGTTGGGGATATTTAGAATAAAGAGAACATCCATGGGTGAATTCTTTAAAATTAGTTTGGGACCAGGGGCTGTTAATCCCAATTTCAGAAAGGAATAGAACTCCCTCATGTTTCGTTCCACAGCATGAGCCACATATTTTCCTGATGAATATTGGAAAGGTATTTTAACTGTACCCATCTAATTGCACATTTTTCATGGAGATTTGGAACCTTGCTCTAGAAGTTCTAGTTTTGGCCAGCAATGGAGAATAGTTACTGGAAGAGAAGAGCCACTACCCTCCTGGTGTGTCCTTTCCTTGGAGAAAGGATTTTATATAGCTTATATATATATAAGGTTATTCCCTTTGTGTAATTCTCAATATATTTGCTGCAAAAAACTACTTATTCTTATCTGTGGTACTATTACATTTATCTTGAGGTCACATGTGGTATTACAGTAATCATTGTACCTTGAAGATATAAAGGTTTTACAGAGGATCAATGCAAAATTATATTGATATGTTTGTGTCTGTAAGCAATGAAAAGATATCCTTTAGAATGTGACACATTTTATTGTTTTCTGCACTATATGTTAACATGAAGAAAAATTGTACTGCATGCGACCCCCTGAAGTCAGAAGTAGGAATATAATTATATATCAGAAGCAGAAAATTTTAAAGGTTAAAATTACATTATATTTCCATAGATAGAGGTGTTTGTATTTCATTAACTAAAATGATTTTCTTGTCTCTCAACACTTCAGGAAAGAAATTATTTTTGCATTTGTTTTGGGATGAATGAATATAATCCCAAAGCTTTTATTTGCATCAGTGTGCAGTGTGCCATTTTCTCAGATGAGGGCTGGGTGTATTTGCAGAGCAGACACAGAAGTGTGTCTGATTACCTCACCATTTCTTTGTACCCAGCCTGGATGGAGGCGAATTAGAACTCATCGGCAGGAGGGGGTTTTGTTTTCCTCCCAACCAAAGCATCGAAGAATCCCAGAGCCCAATTTAAGCTATTCAGACTGAAAATAGACTGAATTTTTTCCTCCTGATTCCAGTAAATACTTGTGTATTACTTACAGTGAGATTTTTTCAGGAGAGGTGCTGGGAGCTGTAAACACCCATGTTGAAGATAATGCTCAGTAACCAGTCTCAGGCCTTTAATGCTGCTGAAAGATTTGCTGAGCAGGGCTGTGAGAAAATAGCAGTGTTTGCAAAAGCCCAGGTATGGATAGAGGTATACAGGCAAAAGAGTTTATTTGCCAATACATCTTTCTGTTTGGAGACTTACAGTACATTCCCAGTGTGTGCCAGCACAGCTCCACCTGCAGACAAAACACTGCAAATATGATCAAGGTGAATGGTGGCTAATTAATTAGGCTGTACATCTCAGAGCACTAAAGTTTGGTGTTCCTTATCCCTCCCGGGGTGCAGGTTACCTCTACTGAGAGATTTACTTCCTGACTCTGCAATTTTAATTCCTGTTGTGTACATGATGCTAAGCCATGTCCTTGATTGCCCAGAGCAAAGAGAGTTTGAAGAAAGTCAAAGGAAACAGCTGGAGCACCTCAGTGCTGGCAGCAGGCAGAGTGCTCTGAATGCTCCATAAAATGAGGTTTGGGTGCATGCAGCATTTGGTGCTCTGCTAAATGTACCATGGGCATGTACCAGCCCCTCAGTAACCAGGACCTGGGCAGGAGACACAGCAGAAAGCTGTGCCTGGTTTCTGCTGATGGTTATGATCACCTAGATATTTTCAGCATTTTATGTCAGAAGTCTGCTCCCTGGAGAAATTGTGGGTATGTCTAATTAAAAAGTGATCTCTTAACACTTTCCAAGACCTTGTTTTCTATTGCAGAGGTATTGCCCATGGTAATAGTTGCTATTATCTGTCACAGTTCACTGAAATCCTCATTTCCAGTGGGAACACACTGGTCCAGACAGCATTTTTGACAGAAAGCATTTCTTCCCTTTGGCATGTGGTGTAAGGGGAGAGAGAAACAGGGATGGGAGAAATGAGACCTTGGTGGCCAAGGTTGCTCTTCTAGAAAGCCAAGATGTGGGTCACATCTTTGGTGTGGCCTGAACAGAGCAGGGGTCATTGAATCAGAGAATTGTAGAATCATAGAAAGGTTTGGGTTGAAAGGGACCTTCAAAGGTCATCTAGTTCAGCACCTTCCCCTACATCAGGCTGCTCTGAGCCCTGTCCAAGCTGCTTTGCATGTTTCCAGGGATGGGGCATCCACAGCCTCTCTGGGCAACCTGTGACACTGTTTCACCACCCTTGTTTTGAGGTGAGGGTGTGAGACTCTGGCTCCTGCCTTCTGGTCATTTTCCCTTCCAGTAGAACTTGGCCATGTTAGGGTTGGTAGTATGGCATGCTTCTGTTTTTTGGTTGGTTGGCTGATTTTTGGGTTAGATTTTTTTTTTTCTCTAGCTGTTATTAGCTTCCAGATACAGATGAGGAGTATTTTGTATTTTTAATTGCAAGCAGGAAATTCTGCTGCCTCACCACGGCAACCTCAGTAAACACAAATCTGCCTATCCTCTGTGTCATTTCTGTAGTGTAATGGGTGTTTCTGTGTGACACATACAACATTTGTTGCTACTTTCTTGCAGCTGTGCGAAGCTCCCGTTTGACATATGTTCCCATGGAATTAGCTAAATTGTGCAGCGAACAGATTCTCTGTTTCTGCTCAGTGTAGCAGGGAAGGTAAAGGTTATCCCCACCACAGGACACGGGGAGGAGTGGTCACTCCTCCGAGCTGCTTCTGGAGCTGCCCTGATGGTGTTTGGTGAAGCAAATCTGCTGCAAATTACAGCGTGTGGTTATAGATCAATTTATGCTCCTGCCTGCTGCCAACAATGTGCTGTGCACGAATGGAGCTAACTCGGTAAACAGGCACTCTAGTCACTGAAAATAACCAAGGGTTGTTGAAAGGAATAATTAATTAATGTTTGTAAAGCACTTAGAAACTGAAAAGCACCTTATTAGTGCTAAGTGTTCAGGGGCCTGGCTTTCTCATCAGATGGTAAAGTTCGGTCTTAGTCTTTAACTGAACAAAACATTAGGGGTATAAAGCCTTTGTGTCTAATGTCCTCAGTCAGGTGTTTTTGTGCCTGGCAGTCATTAGGATGCAGTAAGTAAACAAGAAGAAACTATAAATGGCCTGAATCAGCTCATTTCCACTGATGCCAGCAGAATCAAGTTGATTTACATTAACTGAAGATCAGCAGCCGAGAATCCAAAGCACAGCTCCTCTTGTTGATGTTGTGCTCAGCCAGAGCCAGTCCCTGTTTTTTTCTCTGCAGCTCCTGCCTTTGTGAGCCCAGCTGCCAGGAATGAACACAAAACAATATGAGGGCACAGGGTTCCCTGTGCAGTGAGGTGGACAAACTGGATGGCTCAGATTTGCTCCCTGGGGCAGGCAGCACATCAGTGAGGTGGAGAGAAAGAATCCTGTTTATCAGCTGTGCCATGCAGGGCTGAAAGGGGACACCTATGGATGACCCTGTTCCAGAGCTCAGGGACATGGGGAATAAGAATCTCTGCCTTTACTTCGAAAGTGCCAGAGAGATATGAGCCACCCAGAAGGGAACCATGTGGGGAGATGTTCCTGGGAGTGTGGCACAGCAGCCCTCAGCTCCTGCCACATGCTGTGTGTGGAATCACCTTCTCTGCAGCCCTCCTAGGGCTGCTCTGCTCCTCCAGGAACGTGCAGCCCACAGTCAACATTCCTGGCTGCCTAAGAGGGTGCTCATCTGTATTTCACTCTCTGGAAATAGTACCCAGATCAGAAACTCTGGGAGCAGGAAAAGGGGAAGCAGAGGGGAAAGAAATCTTATGGAACACGGGGAGCTGCAGGGAAGGGTTTATGACTAATTGGCCAGAGAGCACAGGGAAAAGCACTGGCCTGCCCATCACAGCACACGCTTCTAAGAGTTTTGTACCCCTTTACCACACAAGTTTCCTTTCTTGAGCCAGAAAATTTCAAATTTCAGGCTAAATTTGATTATATTGGGCATCTGTTCCATATTTAAGAATATGCAGGACCTCCATCACTCCCACTGAACTTCCAGATGAATGAAAAACCCGAAAATGTGCCCGTTTATGGTGCATGAGCAGTATGTCCACATATGCATCACACACAGTCACTGGCAGGAGCACTGGGAGAGGGAATCCAGCCTTTGATCACTTGGGTGTTTCTTCTCACAGGAGATCAGTAGCCCTTTTTTATTCTTCTGGATTAATTGGCAGCGTAAGAAAGGTTACCTGCCAAGAAAATCCAATTATTCAGCCCTTGCTGGTCTTGAATAAAGGTCCACGGCTGATAAAGGGTTGCAGTTAGACAGAATCAAAATAAGCCACCAGGACACCAGATATTCTGCTTTTTCAATCTCTGCACCAGCCTAGGGCAGAGTGTGTTTGGCTCACTTCAGTTGCAGTGCTGGAACACAGAGTGCCAGAATACCCCTCCATGATGTTTTTGGAAGAGCTAAGCATTCCTAGGATTGGTTAATAGTTATCTTTGTGATTAGCCATCTGTTAGAGATCCATTTATTGAATCTGAGAGGGGACAGAACCCTTGCATATCCTGCTTGTTCCTCACTGTCTGAGCTCACCATAGGGAGCTTTGTGCAAAACCCATAAAGAACCAAAAAAAAAAAAAAAATGAAATGCTTCTTTTAATGAGAAAAAAATTGTGGTGGCCCTATGAATAGTAAAAATCATAATTTGTCTTCATCAAGAACACAGGCTTAGGAGAACTGGACAATTTTTTTCTGGAGGTTGGAATAAGAAATTGAGAGGTCTCTCAGAGGTCCAAGCAAGATTCTGGAGCTTGGTCCCAGTAACCCCCTGCCCCATATAAACCATAGCTATGGAAAGGAAAATTTGGTGTCAAATCCTCACAAACTCTGTGAGCCAAAGTATCCAAGTTTAAAAAAAAAAATTAAGAGAGGCAAAGGCTTTGCTTCTGCAGATTTCTGAATCCAGAGGCCAGAGATGAAGTGATTTGTGTGAAACACCCAGAGTCCAGCACAGGTAAATGACCCAATAGAAAGTTCCACAGATGTTAAGGCAGAAGGTGAATATGTGATAATTAATTCCTTCTCCTGGATTATGTGCTGCTAATTGACTTGGCAGCAGCACCATCACTGTGATTCATTGGTTCATGGGTTTTAGGCCAGGAGCAGCAACAGTGATGGTCTGGTCCTACTGTCTGCAAAGCAAAACCCACAGAGCCTCAGCCAGGACTCCACCAGCCCCCTCAACTCTGCTTAAATTAACATTTGTATTTGTATTTCGTTTGTATTTCAATTTGTATTGAAAACCAATGCTTATTTAAAGTCTATTCAAGAGGAAATACATCGGGTGTCTGGGTAAGTAGATCTAAAGGTAATTTTTTTTTAAAGTTTGCAGCTTAATTTTGGTATCATATTTACATTGATATTTCCATATGATTCTATTTATTTTTTTTTTTTTTGTCTAAATGAACCCCAGAAAAATTAGGAAAACAGACAAAAAGTTTTGTTCTTGTTTTTTTTTTTTTTCTGGAATTAAAGTTATATGTAGAATTTATGATAATCTTTCTACTGTATTAGTGTTTTTAATGGATCATTGAAAATTTTACTTCCTTCTATACATTCTCTCAGTTTTCAGTCTTTTCATTACCCACCAAAACCCCACAAAAACCAAACCAAAACTAAATAGGACAGAAAATAAAAAAAAATAAAAAAAAAATGGAAGAAGTGGCAGACAAAATCCATAATGCAACAGAGGAATTTAAAAATATGCAGGATGTTTCTGGACACTTTTAATGAGACAGGAAAATACTGGCAATTCCTTCAGTCCTGGAAAAATATATGGGTTTTTTTTTTTTTTTTTGTTTATGATCCCAACCATTCCCTCCACTACATCTCTCTCCTCTTCTTGCTCCCTAATATTCCCCCTGAGTCCGATTTCTCTGATTTGTAGGGCATGTGAGAATTGTTTAGGTAGCTCACATCAGTGGCAACCCAGTGACACAGACTAGACAGGGCTTTACTCTGCTTTCTTGCAAGAGCTGAATTTTCTGCCTTTTCCAGACAAATATCAGTAAGTCAGCAGTGCTACAGGATCTGTGCCCTCTCCCACACCGAATATTCCGAGACAAACATTTGCCATTCTCTGCTCCTCTGGGTATCCTTTTATCCCACAAAATAATTTCATTGATTTAAACAGGAGCTGAAGTACCCAAAAATGAGACAAAATCTGGCACACCTCTGGTCACTGAGCAAATCTTTATCCTGTGAAGGAGAAAGTGTCAAAATATCCATTGTCTGTACCTGAATAAATGTCTTGCTGAAGTAAGTGATGCTTTCTATGGAATAGCTGTGAGGTACTTGTGATATATTTATGGAGCTTACAAGAAAAGTTCCTCAAAACATGAGAATTTTTAAATTAATCAGAGGTATTCTCAGTGGATGAAATGGAACAGTTTAGCTCTCAAGTAGTTATGATACAGGTATCCAGGTGAGGCAGTAGTCACAGAGATGTTATTTCCTTATTATCTCGTGATCATATCACGTATCTGTCTCCTCTGTAAATAGAATATTAACCACCATGCACTTTCAGAAGCTGGGAGAAAACATGGTGAGCTCCCAAAGGTGCAAGTGGACTTGTTTGTGTTTATAAATAAGCCACCAAGCTGATGTGATTAAACAGTTACTCCATCAGTGTCTTGGCCCTTCTTTTCTCCATCTGGTAGGTAGGCAGGCAGATTAAATATATGCCATGTGTTTGTTTTTCCTCTACAAAATGAGCTGCCTTAGTATTTCTTGTCATTATGGTGTGGCACCAACCATACCAAATATATTGATTTATGTTAAAAAATGAGGAGTTACCAGGAACACAATGACATGCTACCCAAAGCATAGTATTTTATTAAAGATGGCAGTAAACCATAATTTTTATTTTAAAAAAAAGCTCAATTATGGACTTCAGAGAAAATTAAATTCATTGTTGAGCCTTGGTGTTTTGAAGCTACCAGTTGATTCCTGGAAGAGACTTTGAAATGAGTTTTGGGAAATCATTTTAGTATTGACTTGGGCCATAATGGTTGGCTGTTGCTTTTTTGTGTAAGATTGATTAAATTACCCTGAACAAGCTCCAAGTCCGTGTCCTTCTCTGAGGCCAATTGTGAATATGACCATAATACACTCTCTAAAATGTATTTCAGAAAGTAAATACTCTCTAAACCTGGAAGAACATCAATGCACTCTTTTAAGAATAAGCAAAAGAACTTGGTTCCTTGTCTCGACATACATCACTTCTTATTTTTACGCCTCCAGCTTCCTCTGGTTTGAAAAAAACTGGGGTTATTTGCTAGATTTCTTCTACACACTACAATAGGAAGTAATTTTTGACTTGGTCTTTAAGAAAGACCTAGCTAAGAAATAAGTGTATAATATGAGATTCAATTTTATTATTGTGTAAGAGCTGCCAATTGTTCTACTGATTTCAGCCTTTCTCTCCCCTCTGAAATGTAGTTATTCCTTCATACATCAGTAACCTCAAGCACAATCAGGGCCATGTTATAGCAGGTTCTATACACATGGGAATGAATGATCTTAATCTAAAAAAGGTTTGAAAATTAATGCCAAATATGCAAAGACATGACTTATTCACAGCTGCTGAGTGTGCCTGGTGTGGAGACAGGAGAGGAATCCGGGTCTTTGAAGACCACAAAGCCAGGAACAAGAGAGACAGCAAGTAACAGCAAAAGAATAGGAGCAAGAGGAAGGAAACAATGCAAGTTTTGGGGAGAATTTAACGTGATCAGCTGCACAGAAAGATTCTCGAACAGCAACATGGGATTTGCAGGCGAGATTCAAAATTCCAGAAAAACAACAGTTTGTGGGATTCCAAAGAACACCCTGCTGCACTTCCCAAATGTTCTGAGTGCCCATCTGAGATGGAGTATGCTATTTGGGGAACAAAGCCCTTCTAAGGAAATCTGGTTCAATGAGGGTAAAGATTCCTAGGGAGCACAGCCCTAGGGTACTGCTAGGAAGGATTTTATTTGCCTGGCATTAGTTTCTATGCCAGGAGTGCTGCAATGGAGCTTTAGGCCATAAGGTCTGGGCAAGTCTGGGTTGAGAGACAGATGAGGTTGGCTTGCAAAGGTTGAGATTTTCTGTTCTTCCTGTTCTTAAGTGTCTTTAACTCCTGCTGACAAGAGTAATCCGAGTCCTCAGAGGTCTTGAGTAAACAGGAAACCTACAGGGAACAGGTTAAGCTGGTGTTGGAGGAGCGAATAGCTGCAACATTCTGTAATTACTTCCACAAACTGTCTCTTTCCAGTACTCTCTCTTGTCAAGGCAAAAATATTTGGGTACAACTCATGGGGGGAATTGTCAAATGTCTCGGACATTCCTTACTCTGCAGGCAATTGTCTTTAGGTCTTTAGGTTAGGAAGAAAACTGGTTTGCCCCTTAAAGTCATCAAACACAAGGGATGATTTAATTCAGCTGATGGGGAAAGAAGTGGCAGCCTGTGTAACATTTTCTTGTTGATGTTTACTTCTTTATTTGTTTGAATTTCTGTCTTGGGTAGAGAGAAAAATCTTGTAATTTGCTGCCTTGAATTTGAGCTGTAATAGAGTTTTTTCCTTATTTTTTTTTCCCTTTAGCTTCTGGTTTCTTTGAGCTTCAGAAAAGACAAGTTTTCTTCCGCTAAATGTACTGGCCCATTTTATATTAATTTGAATACCTTACTGATAAATTTAATTTACTGTTGCCCCATGAACAAAGTAGATATGAATGATACTTCTTGCATTTGCTTTCTTAATGAAATGTTAAATGTAACTTGCTATAAATGGAATCTCAGTTAAAGCAATAATTAGTATTTCAGTCTGTTTAATATTTTAATTATTTTCACTAATTCTAAGAATTGTAGAATATCCCTTCAAGCATCACAGTGTTATGTAGATGCTCTGTTTAAGTACCTAAATTCACATTATTTGCTAATATTTCCTCTTCAGCAGGGTGACATTCAAGCCCTGAATGATATTTAAAAATTTTTTAAACCACAAAAATGGAGAAGATACAAAATAAAGGAAATAGAAGTAGTCAATTGAACTGTCAATTTATCCACCACTATCTCACTTCACATCATCTGAATGGTCCCATGGTAAGGCAGACCTAAAAAAGGAGAGCATTTTCTCTGAAAAGCCAATGTCCCAAGTGTTTGGGGTAGAAGAGGTGAACACATGGGGAGATCCTGGACAGAGGATGCTGAAGCTCCAGTTGGCCAAGGGGAAGAAAATGAACACCATGAAAGCATTGGGCCAAATAGCACCAAAACATGGGTGTAAATGAAGGCCACACATGGTGCTGGACAGAGCTGAGAACAGAATTTGCTGCAGTCACTATGTTTTTCCCCATCTTTTCACAGGACAAGAGTGGGAATGGCAAGCAGGATGCACCAGGGTCAAGAGGGTGACTTTGGAAACAATTCAAAATGAGTGAGTACAGATTACAGCAAAAGCTCTTTTTGCTTCAGGTGAGGCGTGGGCAGCCTCAGTGCCAGTGCTGAGGGGGATTTTATTCCCAAAAGAGCCTGGTTTGCTTTGCTGTGTCTCGTGAGAGGCTCTCACTGAACATCCACTGCGGGCGTGTGGCTGGGCAGGGCTGGTAACTGTGAGCACCTCTGGCAGCCCAATTTTGCTTTATCTAATTCAACAGCAGATCTCTGTTTCAGTACCTGGTGTGAAAGGAATTGTTTACCATTCTTCTTGGCCTCACTTTCTTTCTTGCTGAATTAGACACTTTAACAAGAGCAAGTGATGTGTTTTCTATAGGGAAAGCTTGGAAACGAAGCAAGATTGTTGTACCTTGTTCAAAGCCTCTTTTCAGGAGAAACCTGACTAACACAGGGAGGCTTCCAAGAAGTTTGTTCCCCAAACTGTTTTTGTGGGAAAAGAGTTTATTGTTTCTTTGGTTGTTTGTTTTAATATTTCTTGTGTTTTTATTTAAAAATACCTGCTTTTCCTTTTAATATGTGCTTTGCCCACAAATATTTCTATGAAGAAACCCAGTATGATGGTCAGGTCTACTCTAAAGTGATCCAGGGAGGAAAGCCAGATGCTTCAATGACATTCTTTAGGTGTATTTTTTTGGTTACTAGGAGTCATTTCAATAGAGACACAGCAATATTCAGCATGCTTTGCTCAGAGCCTGTGCCTGCCATGGGAGATCATCCAGCTCTGTGACTGAGAGACAACAGGAAAGCAAAAGGAATAGAAATAAGAGAAGGAATGAGGATAAATGTAGGCAAGGAAAGCTCAGAAGAGGCATTTCTAGTTCTTTAAGGGATTTTTACTCCTTTAAGGGATTTCCAGTGCTCGATCTGTAGAAAATTTTCATCCACATCCAAAGTGGGCAGATTTGCACTCCTGCACTCCTCACAGGCACCTCAGCTCTGTTCTTCTCTTGTGACACTGAACAGGACATTGCCACTTGCCCAATGTCATCTCGTTGAATCTTGACCATCTTTCCAATTTATCAAGATCATTTTGAATCTTAATTCTGGCTTTAAGAATGTTGTTACCCTTGATGGTTTAATGTACACTGTAAATTTTACATGAGCACAGTCTTCCATCATTTAAGTTAATGGAAACACTGACAAGCCTCTGTCTGAAATACCTGCCTACCTTTAGATAAAGTATTAAATCTTCTAGGAAAGTGCATTTTCAGACATTTTGGTAGTATTTTGAATTAGTGCTAATAGATAATTTTTCACCTTGATTTTATGTATGCTGGATAGCTTTCTCAGGGTAAATAGAGATACTCCCTTCTGCATTTATCCTCTAAACAGTTATTTGGTCAAACAACATATTGAGTCTTTTGTGGATTAATTTTTTTTTTTTAACTTCAGGTGCTCAGGAATAAAATGTTTTAATGAAATCTCTGAGTATTTTTGTTCCAAAGTCTCCTGTCTAATTTCTGTGCCATGGTTGCAGCAAATAAGATGGAGGGCTTGAGGGTTTTACTGTTGTGCCACTGTAGGTGATTGAAGATGTGAACAAAAAAATTTCAAAGTGTCTGTATAACCACCCACAGAATAGGCTTAATGCATTCATTCAGGCAATTTCTGAGAATTAATTTACATTTCATATATTTGAAAGTCTCACATGGAAAGATATTTTTATGATGATTTTTAATACAGTAATTTGATGAGATCATAAGGATTTACTTTGGAAGGATTTATAATTAATTTCTGCATATAAAGAAGGTATCATTCCACAAGTGTGACATTTATATTTATTTGTTCCCTATAATGTTTCATGAAGGAGACAGAAGAAAAGGTGCAATTAAAGAGCCATAGGATCTTCTGATCTGTTCTCTCCTTTGTTTTGTGAGTGCTAATAAAAAAAAATTCAGTGGAAAATCTGTGAAGAAGGAGAAAGAGTCCATTACTCTTTAAGGAGAAAGAATTTAATTATTAAAAAAATCCTGGATTCTGTACACTGTGTTAAACTTCCTCTTGTCCTTTCCATGTTAATTTATATTCTACCCAGTCCTAGATAAAAGATCTTTTCCCCAAACTGCCTTCAATAATACAGAACATTGTTCAAGGGAAGATTTTGCTTCTTTCTTTCTGTTGAATGTGTGATGAAAAAGTTGAATAGCCCTCAAGCAAATGCATTTTAAGGAAAATCTTGTGGGGGTCAGAGGAACAAGCACTGAAACAACTGCTGAGTCACTTCCTCCTGCCGTGTCAGGTGTCCTCAGGAACCCAGAAAGTCTTGTTCAAGACAAAACCTGCTCCATTGGTGTTCCACTTCTGTCTGGGGCATCATCAGAAGAATTTCTGATGAATCTTTGGGTGGAAGGACAGGATAATTAAGGATCTGACTTTGGGATGTGAGCTGTTAACTTGTGCACTGAGCTCAGTGGAGCAGGAGACTTGTAAATGCCACCATCAAACCAGATATTTATAAGTTGGAGCTGACAGACTCCAACTTCCCAGTAAGTGGTGAGAAAATATTCCCTATCACTTGAGACTTTTAAAACTGCAGCAGATTGAACATGGCCTGAAAAAAAATGTTCTCTTGAGCTGAGTGCTCTTATAGCAGGGGGGAGTGATGAGATGAGCAGCTTTGGTCTTTCCCTCCTGATTCTGCCCTACCTTCCTGTCACCACCTCCAAGAGGCTGTTGGTTGTTTCTACAATCAAAGTTGTTTCCAAGGTGCTATAGAGTAAGTGGGAAACTTGACTTACACAGTAATGAATACTGGGCAGAGAGCAAAATAATGGGAACACTTTAAAAAAAATAATATTGACTTTTTTCCCCTCCTTGCTTACCAGCTGCAGACTGTGCCATGAGAGAAACCAATCACAGACTCATTCCCAAACTGTCCAGATGAAAAAGACCTGGAGGCTACTTTGCTTATTGCCATAACTCTCCGGAATTGCTTCCTGCCATATATCTGAGTACTATATTCAGGCTAATTTGCCATAACTTTCCACTAGAAACCTATTCCATGCCCTGATAAATCTCATCTCTGGCTCTTCCCGCAACTCCCATCCTGAAGAACTCAGTTCATGTTTTCATTTGTCCATTTTCATTCTGAATCAGAGATGCTGCCTGAAATATTTAAAGGCTAAGGACCTCAGCAGGCACTGGAGAATGCTGTCGATGCTTTCCCTGTCATTTTCTTTGCTCTGTGGAGGATCTAGCATTGTAATAAAAATTCCAGACAGGCAAGAAAAATGATCCATATTACTGGACAATATGCTACCCTTATCTCCTGCAGATCAAGACCTTTTTACCTATAGCTTGGGAAAGTATTATTTAAAAAGTATGACAGGAGATGTACCTTATTACATACACAGTTAGTTCTACCATGCTGAATTAAAGAAATACCTTTATAGAATATAGAGGACAAATTGAATTTTAAAATAACCTTTCAGATATGTAGATATTCTCCTGAGCCAAGAGGATGTTGAAAAGGTTCAGGCTTCACTCTGCAGTGCAGAACCCGGCACAAACTCAGGCACCCCACTTTCTGTGGTGTCATTTTATCACTGTCTTGCTGTGGTTTGGGCTGGTGGGGCTGTGTTTATGCAATTATGACCTCAGAGGAGACAGTCCCAGCTGGAAGGTAGGGCACATCCTCATGAAAATCATTCTCCAGGTGCTCAGCATTCCCATTGGGTACTATATATTACCATATCATCCCTTTGTGACTCAGGAATGCTCATATCTGATTCTGTAAATGCTCATTTATCTGTTTCACCTTGTCCATGACACCTCACTTAGCCCACACTGAAACTAATGGAAAGTTTTTCTGTCCTTTAGAGGGGAATTGAATCAGACTTAGCTGGAAGATAAGATGAAGTTCAGATTCAAAGATATTGAGGATAGGAGCATAAAAGTCCTTGGTTAGAGGATTAAAATTTCTTCCATTGCAGCATTAATTTTGTGTTGAAATAAAAATATTTGTCCATTCTCATCCAGATCTTTGAGCTCTTCATCAGCTTTATTTTCAAATTCTGTAGCTTTAACACAGGTACTGAATCCTGCTTTTACATCTTTTAGCGGGGATCCTTGTAAGTGCCACTAAGATAGAAAGAAAGCACTATTTCTCTGAGCTAGTGGTGATGAAGGTGTGCTGTTTTGGAAAAAATAGCACTTTTTTGTGTGTGCATTATCACTTTTGAGCCCCGTCTTGGTTATCTGTCTTTGTTTCACACAAGGATGGTATTAGTAGCCTGGAGCAATCTCTGTGTGCCCTTTCAATCAGAAACACTTCTTGATTTGTATACTTATATAGCACAGGCCATGCTGAAGTGAGAATTTATTTCCTGAAGAAAACAGATTTAATGTGAAAGGTGATCCTCCAAAGTTTCACAGCTCCAGTTGCCTTGGATAAGCACCAAGAGAAGCAGCTGCTGCTCGGAGTGAGCCTCCCACGTGTGAGAGCTGCAGACCAGGGGTGAGCTGGGGGATGTTCTGTACAAGGCCCCTCTCTTCAAGGACAATGCACGTACCACAAGGACTAAAGGAGGATTAATAACAGAAACATTAAGCCCAGGCTTTTAGTTCCTCATTCTGCATTGAACTGTGGCTCAGAAATCTGCCTTCAGCTCCTGCCCCTCACTAATTATATTCTCCTTTTACCCACCTTTGACTTTGCAGTCCTGACTCTCATAAACCCTGACCTTTCTAAACTTCATTGTGTTTGTAGAAAAAAAAAACCAACAAAAAAATGAAACAAAAAAAGAAATAAAGAAACAACGTTAGCAAAATATTCACTATTTTTTAGATCACTAAAAGAAATACAGCAATAAGAATGTTTATTGGAAATTTAAGTCTGTTTATACATTTGCTCTTAAATTAATGAGTGCAAAAACAGAGGGAGGACAGAGTGAGTAAGTAGCTTATTGTTAGGAGTGAGGAGAGCTGCCTAAAAGGACATTGTACTGAGAATACTCTCCAACATGAACAGGAGACCCACAGGCAAACAACTATTATCTCAAGTAATCCTCAGCAAAGAGGACATGGCTATGAAATAACTTTTGGAGACCTTGGGTAATTTGATACCTTAACCTCTGCTCACCAAGCTACTAGATCAGAAGAGAAATGTTCATAAACCCTTTTGAAGAGCACTAAAACATATGGAATATGGTGAATGAAGGATGGGATTTTGTGTCTAATGATGAGATGAACAAAAGAGGGGAAAAACATTGCACCACCTTTTTGTAAATTCCATTTATCCATGAAATAAAAATTGCATTCATATTTGCATTTCCCTTGTACAGAATTGCTATCTTCTGACTTACCAGCACAATGGTGTTTTATTTATTTAAACTGGATGGTTTGCTTTCCACGGTATGACCAGTTGGGAGAAAAATAGGATTCAATAATGGGAACATTTCACAGTAAATAAATTGCATTAATACAACAATATAAAAGCTGTGCTCAGCAGTTTCTCCAGGACAAGGTCTGTTCTAGAACTATGCATCCAGCTTTCTAAACACTTGGAGAACTGTTTAGGTTACATCTTGTTGTGTGAATACAAAAATAGATAGAATTTCTGCTTAGGGTTCTGCTAACTCACATCCCCCCGTTTAAAAAGTTACATGTTTAATTGCCTGCTTTCAAGCAGAATATTTCTGCATTTTTATTTCTTGCTGATACTCACTATTGCAGGCTTCCCTGTAAAATCTTGCAGCGACTCATTCTTGAAAGAAAGAAAACAGCGAGGTCATGTTTCAGTTTGAAGGGTAGCAAAATCAAAATGAAAATGAAAACACTTGCCTGCTTTTAATGATCCTAGTCATCCTTTTTCTCCTTGACTACTTTGTAACAACTGCAATCTTTCTATTTCTGATCCAGTATGAAGGAAAAAGAAAAGCCTCTTGAAAATGTAGTGCTTAAATATGGATAAGCACATATTTTTCCTCAGAATTTACTTAACTATTCATATGTTCATAAAAGCACCTCAAACACTTAAGTTAAAATAGAAAACCAAAAACCAAAACCATTGTGTTTGTAACTCTTTGTGTTATCATTGTAATGGGGTAGTTTAGGATGGTGAAATCAAACATTTAAACTCATTATGAACCTATGTACATAAAATGTTACTTTCAGTGATATATAGGTATGGCAGTGCTTTGTTATGAAGCATTTGTGCTATTTTTTATAGATAATACTTACAAAGATTGAAATGGTAAAATAATTAATGTTTGAGTGAAGCCACTTCTGACATTTTTGGAGAATCTATTTCTGCACACCTCCATAAGCATCTGGAGCATGGAGCCATAACCGAAATCTGTGGCAGAGAGGGATGGCAATCACTCTCATATTTTGTCTCTCAATAAAAATAAAAAGCACTCATACATTCTACACCTCTCATTTCTACAGTGCACACACACTGAAATACTTTCTTTATCTTTCTTTAGAGATGCATTTTACATGGTGTATACACCCAGGGTGAAATAAATTAATAAATTGAATGGAAAATACTGTAGCTATAGTTGTATTTATCTTTAGCAAGACAACTACAGCCTGCATTCTCTGCTGATGACAATTAGTATGAAAGAGTAGAAATTATAGCAAACAAAAAACTTCTTGCACATTATGCATGAGCATCGAGCTGATTTTATTCTAATGTTCCCTGACATTCTCACAGCAGTCAGAAAGCTTGAAATGATTAAGCATAACAAAGACCTAAATACTATTTTTTTCTTTTCGTGCCACTGGTAAATTATTACCTTAAAAACATTGGGATTTCATAGGTGCCACTGTTTGATGTTCATAAAAAAAACCCAAAAAACCGAGGAATTTACATCTCCAGTTTTAATACTATATGATCTTTAATTTTATTTTCATGCATAAAAATAGAAGCTTTGCATCACCTCTTCTGCAAGGGTGAAATGCAGAGTTTCCTCATGTTACTGTTTTTAAACACCACCAAAGAGCAATGGATTCTTGAGCAGAGCCTTCAGCTGGGTAAGGGATGGCTCTGCTTCCATTAACACTCCTGCAATTGTGACAGGTATCCTCAGCTGTGGGTCTGGCCTCCAGTTTTATGGGGATTTTTTGCAAGAAGTAACTACATCACACCTTACTTTGTAAAGCATTCACTTTGAAAATCTGAGACTTTCTGCAACAAACACTTTTTTTTCCCCTCTTTCAGTATTGTCCTGCTGACAGTAAACTAAATATTGAACAACCCTTCAAGGGATTTGGCTCTTTGCTTCTGAGCTTTTCAAAGAAACTGATAAAATGTCTAATTATTTGAATAATCAAGGCAATGAATATTTGATCACTAACATCAAAGATAAAGCCATAATTCAAGAGCTGAGGTATGTACTTAATATTGCATTACTCATACCACAATGAAAGATATCATTTCCTTGAAAAGGTGTTCATTAAAGGTCTTTTGGAACAGCAAAATAGAGAAATGTTGGGTATTATTTATATATATAATTAATATAATATAATATAATATAATATAATATAATATAATATAATATAATATAATATAATATAATATAATATAATATAATATAATATAATATAATATAATATAATATAATATAATATAATATAATATAATATAATATAAAATACTATAATATATATAAATATTTTATTTAATTATCCAAAACTTGCCATTGTGTTTTTTGCCAAGCTATTGGATGAAAGAAATCACAGTCAATTAAGGACAATAACCTCAAAGTTGGACACTCTTCACAATGCCAATAATGGTCTGAAGTCCAGCCAGACATTGTGATTAATATTCGTTTTTACACATATATATTCTTATTATTACATTTCTTACTACTGTTGGTTATAATAATCCAGGGATGGAGGCTGGATTATCTGTTTAGTATCAATGAAGTAATTTTGTTTCTGTTTCTGATGGAGATACACCGAAAAGTGACAATGGAACATTATCATTGCCACTCCCTGGTAGTTCCTGCTTGCCTTTCTCTTCCCAGCACCCTAAAGAGAAGCCAGTTTAGTCCTAATCTCCCTTTTCCAACATCATCCCTCAAGGTTCAGCACCACTGCTAGCACTGATCATTAAAAATACACTTTGATGTGACCTAATGCTCAAGCTGGAGCTGGCCAGGAAACAAAGCAGCCATTTCTATTTTAATATTTCAAACACACCTTAAGCAGTTTGGAGATTTTGCTTCAAGAGCAGTTTCTGCCTAGAGAGCCACTGTCAGCTTTATGAAGCCCTGTGCATTTATTACCTGCCTTGACAAGTTGTTCCTATCAAGATGCCTATCAGATTTAATTATCTGGTTGCAGATAATTAAAACTATTAACTACTATCTGTCGAGATATAAGGAACTGCAAATGCAGAAAGGCCACTTAATTGAACCTGGGCTGATTGAGGAATGTGGGTTTGGGCCCTTTCCTCCCTTCTGCAGTCCCTGGAACAAATCCCAATTACAGAAGACCAAACTGGCTGGCGCAGGCATGACCAGGCACAGGGTTTCAAGCCTGGGTTTGCCACCCACCCCCTTTACTGAGGCAGAGCAGAGAGTGCAACACTGCACAGAGAGAGCCCAGCAACACACTGAGAGTTCAAAATCCACTTCCCAATCCCTCTTTTTGCACATTTCATCAGTCCCTCGTTCATTTTGCTGTGTGTGTTTCCACTGATTAGATCACAAGTCATGCATCTCCCACTCACATTTAATCTTCTTTGTTAGTTAGATCATGAGTACACCGAGCATGAAACTCTGAGCTTCATTTATTCACAGAAATGTTATGTATTTGCAGCAATATATTTGAACGTTTTCTGCTGTGAGTGTCCCTGTGCAGTGCTCAGGTGTCTGAGTGATTGCCAGTGCTCTTTAGTGGACTGCAGACATCCTCTTATTAATCTGAGTAACTGCTCACCACTCATATTCTCAAGAACCCCATCACTTCTGCTGCACAGCAACAATATTTGGGCTTTTGACTTTCTGAAATGCACGTAGCAATATTTCACACCACATAATAACCCAGATTCTCAGGCAGAAAACACATCTAGTCAGATGCAGTTATGCAGTTAAAAAAAAAACCAACCAAAACTCAAACCCAAAACTTTTTGTATTTGAGTGACTTGTGTTAATTTTGTTTGGGTAAATTTTAATGGAAATTAAAATTTATAGCCCTCCTGAGAAGATAAACCTTCCCAAACCTTTTAAAAATTTCCAGCTGGACAAAGAAAGTGAGGTCATTGCCTCATTGCCCTTAGGGACATTATGGCAGTGGGCTGTGGCAGTGTCATTTGGCCACCACACCTGTCCCAAAATGAATGAGAAAGAAGGAAAAAGGCCAGCTGTGTTATGTTGACCACATTGTCACTTAAAAGATCAAAATATTATATGGGTTTCATCTCAATTATTAGATCTATAGTGAATAAATGATCCAAGTGAAAGGCTCAGGAGATGAAAGGAGGTTTATTTACCCAAAGAGCTCTCCAATTCTTTGGTAGTAGAATTCTTCATTGTAAAAAACCCACACCTTCATCTGAGGAACAATAGCACAAATTGCAGATATTCACTAGCAGAGACAAAACTTACTTTAAAAAAAGGCAACACAACTACTATTATAATTTGTGCTGTTAAGAAATAATTTCAAATTGTACTTGTGCCCAAACCTCCACTTGGAGATCAAAGACCAACTTTAATAAGAAATTATCTCTTATTAAAAAAAGGCCCCTTCTAAGGAATGCCTAAAATAAAAATGGGCATCCAGATAAAATATGTGGACAGTCAACTATCCTAGGGGAGCAAGAGCAACCCTGGAGCTTCTCAGAGAGCTGCTGCTACTCTCTTTCATCTTACCATACCTTAAAAGCA
This sequence comes from Poecile atricapillus, assembly GCF_030490865.1. Taxonomy (NCBI): domain Eukaryota; kingdom Metazoa; phylum Chordata; class Aves; order Passeriformes; family Paridae; genus Poecile; species Poecile atricapillus. Next base: position 21,333,221 of record NC_081256.1, read on the forward strand.
GCTTTTCTTCCTGTCTGTGCCAGCTCTTCCACAGCAGGAGCTCAGCAGGAATCCTCTCGGTGTGATCCAGCAGCTGCCCTTGGACAGCTCAGTGCCATAAGTCCACTGCTGATGGGAGAGAGGGCACTGCTGGGGAGAGGAGTGGCAAAGCACAGCATTAACACACCCCACAAAAAAACATAACCAAGAATTGGAAGCATTCACATGAGATAAAAAAAGAAATTGAAGGTAGTTTAGATATAGCTTGGCTAAAACATAAGGCGGGGAAAGCAGCCAGCAGATATTTTAAGGCCATGTTTTCATAGGAAATACTTAGAATGGGAATACAAAGAACTGTGAAACATTATGTAAATAGGAGAGATCAAATCAAGGGAAAAATTAAAAAATGTATTTGACAGCAAGGTTGTGTGGCTGCTTCACAATGATTTTGTGAGGGAGACACTCCAACGTGTTTCACTGGATACAGTAAAACACAAAACAAGCTGGGCAAAAGCAGAAGAAAATGTACACAGAGAAGGTGCAGCAGTCAGAGGTGGAGCATGAGAGCATTTCCATCCCTTAAAAACCCATTTCCTGGCTGCTGTTTCACTGTGATTCTCTTTTTCCCCTCCCTGGAACTCCCACCACAAAGTGATCCCAAGCCATGGGGCAAACATCCCAAGGCCTGGGACACTGATGCCACTGAGATTTACCTCTCTGTGCCATTGGTGTGCAAAGTCCTGCCTCTGGAATGAGCCAGCACCTGGGGTTAGGTCCTGCAAGAAATAGCCAGAAATTAACTGCTCTGTGATAAGATATAAAAATGTAACCCAATCCTGAGAATAAGTGATGATTTTCCTAGTCTATTTTCATAATTACATGGAAAGCATTCCTGAACATTTCGTATAGATTATTAGAGAACACCTAATTTATGCTGCTAAGTGCTGCCTCAAAATACCTTTACCAGTCTTCAAAATGACAAACACCTGTCTTATCATTAACACCAAAAATAGCTTTCCACCAGACCATAATAACAAAATGATAATTTGTGAGGTTCTGAAAGAAGATGGGAGTAGTAAAAATCATCACAGAATTAATTTTTAATATCCCAATATCACTGTCACTTAATAAGACTGATGTTTTGAGAATGAAATTCAAGCAGAAATCCCTAGTCTTGGCTAATGAGGTCTGACTGGCCTGTTTCTGCTTCATTCTTATAGGAGGTCACTTAACACTGGTGATTATTTTTATTTTTAGATGTTAACATAAAGAAAAAAAAAATCAAGCTTCTAATTAAAAAAAGTAAAAAAATATTGGTCAGTTGTGTAGAAACATTTGTGATGGTGAGTCAGAAGTGTGGGTACCATGGAATGGAAAGAGATGCAGCCACTGTGGCTCAAGAGTAGCAAGAGAGAGCTCCTGCAGCATCACCAGTTTGTGCTTCACAGCAAAAGCCAGGCAGGAGACACAGCTGTTTGATGCCTCATTGCAGTGCTCAGCCTGGCCTGCCAGACTCATTCAGAGGAACCTGGGTGTTACTGGCAGGTCCAGAGGTGCAAATTGCAGCAAAAAGCTGCTCAGTTTGTCGAGGTGAAAAGCTATTTCTACCCCAAATCTCTCTTCCCGTGGTGGGCCATGAACACCTGCTCAGCAAGTGAACTCCTGCAGAGTTCATTGATGTCTCCAGGCCTTGGATCACATTTATGCTGTTGATAAGCAGAAATTTGATCTCTAGACACACCTCGGTTCAAACTACACAGATACTGCAAGGTGAGATGCCATAGTTTCAATTACTTTTCTTCAACTGGGTGTGTGTAAGAGAAAGAGCAAATAAAATAGACAAAACTGCTGTTATTCAGAAGACACCCCGAGAAACAGGGAGACAGGGAAAGATTAAATGTGACAGCGGCTCCCTGGAGGGCTTTGTGAGAGTTAGGGAGGACTTTTTTTAACCCTGGCACATCTGAAACTGAGAATCTGAGGCAACAAAGAAATAACAGGGGTTCAATAGACGATAACTTAATTCTTAATTCATCTAAGAAATGGTCTGGAGAGCTATTTAAAGCACAGTGGAACATTATACAAATAATACTTCCTTGGACAACAAAAGGAAAAGTAAGGCATGCCTAATGTGTGAGAGGAAATTGCTGGAGAAGCTCTGATAATGCTGTAGCCTTTTGTTGATTTTTCTTAATAATGACTACAATTGTAGAATGTGTCTATGTGTTATGAATAGATGCTGTGAATAAAATTCAGGTACCCTGCTAGTCAATTTTTCTTACCAATAAATACACACTCTGTATGTGTACATTCACCCGTGTGGCACACAGTATTTAATCCATGTACTTTGCACAGCTGATGGAATTTCAGTGAGGATTCATTAGAGGCTCCTTTGGATGTGTATTTGGCATTGCTGAGTGTCCTTGGGCAGCCAGCAGCCCAGCTGTGGGGCAGGCAGGGGAAGGATGGAGCCAGAGCCCAGCTGGGAGCCAGCTGTGCTGGAACAGAGGGATCAGGAGTCTGTGAGCAGAATTCACCCGTGCCATGGAGCTCCCTCTCAGCTTGGGAAAGTGAATGTGGAGCAAAATCTCACAGGTTTTGGTTTCTCCAAAAGGAAAGGGGAAGCAGATCCTGTTTAACAAGAGAAACAATATTTAGTGGCTCTCAGTGACATACTGAATATGTATTAACACCACATAAAACTGACTTCAGATGGCACAGCCACATTTGTTTGATAGTCTAAGTAATGCTTCTGCTCAGTTGTAATTTTGCTTGAAGCCTGTCATTCTTCCCAAAAATAGCTGAGTACTTGGGTGCTGTACAGTCCCAAGTGGAAAGGGAAACACACCGATCTTTCTTAACATGACTTGACTGTGAATTTATTTAATTGGTTGGATTCAACTATTTTCATGTCCCCTCTGGATGAGTTACTGCTTAATCTGAGCTGAAATCAAATCTAAGCTGAAATCTAGGAAACCAGAAGTGTGAGATGAGGCTAAAAAACATTTTTGAGGAATCTGACTGAAAATAACATCCTGCCTTGGTTTAGCAAAGTCACATCTAGAGAACTGTCCTTATCTAAGCTTTGCCAGGAGGTGAGATGGAGCAGCTGCTGAATGATGCTTCTTGGAAAATCACACCATTATTTCAAATAGAATTTCTAATAGTTGGTGTCTTAAGGTAACAAAAATACTTTGGAATAACTTTTCTTAAAATTTTGTATTTGTTTTCCTAAGGTCCTTCCTTTTTTCTGATAGTCACAGATATATAGAGGCTCTCAGAATAAATCTGCATGGGTCACCTGACTTCAGTGGGTTCCTGACAATTGGAATGAGTTAAATTTCCAGCCTTGTGATTTAGAGCATGAGAAGATCCATGTCAGGTCTGGTTTGGGGCCATTAGCCACTCTCCAGCAGTGCATACCTAGAGAAAAATTACAAGGATAAGACTTTGAAACTGAGGCAGAAATTACATCTACTAAGTCCTCAATGGAGATTTTTCCTTCCATTAATTCTGCTGCTGGAGTTTTAACCTCAAATATATTTCTGGCCAATAGCCATGAATGTGAATAGTTGTTTAACTAACTAAACTAAACTGACCACTTAATTGGATGTTGGAAAATGACCTTGTGATTGTTTGGAGCCTGTAACCCAAACTGCCCATTTTCTGTCCTTTTGTTCTTCTATTTTGAGAAACAGTGAGCAATCCCTTTCTCTTAATTTCTTTATTTATAAATGCACAGACCTGTGCCATATCACCCCTAGCCATTTGTTTTCCAGCCCTAGGCTTGCTTGGCTGTTTTCTTTGACAAAGGAGCTATTCAATATGTTTGCTCATCCTTCTCCCTGACTGGAGTTCTTTTATTTTCTCTTTCCAGATGAGAAAAGATCTAAATAAATACTACCCAGAGACCTCTTACTTTCTTTGAAGACTGCAGTGATCTTTTTAACAGTGCTGTATAAAAATGACATATGAGAAATACAATGAAATTTGTTGAGACTTCCAACACTGAAGATTAAGTAAATATGATTTTACTCTCTGTACTAAATCTGCTGATGAAGAAGCTAAATTCTGATCAGCAGCAGTTACAGTAACTAGAGTGCCTGCTTTTCTCCTGCTGGGGGTAGTTCTGCCTTGGAGATGCCATTCGTTGATATCTTTCTGCCACGACACGTGTTTAAGCTGATACTTCCTCAGATGACAAGACTGAAAATAGACTTAACATCATTTGATGGAAACCCCCCAGCATCAATAGAACCAGCACAGACCTCGAGCCCTTTATCTTGCCTCTCAGACAGTACTTTGGCAGCCCTATATATGATAATGTAAGAATAATTGCTTATTACATCTCTGCTGTAGCATACAAGCATTGTGTAATTCAGCATTAATGTCTGACAACCCAGCTGTCATCTTTCCAAAAATACTTGCTCTCTAACTACTGTAGCTGCTGCTGCTTCTACTTCAAACCAAGGGAAGAGATTTTGCTCTGGGGCATTTTGACAGGGTGTTATCTTTTGAAAAGACAGATGTTTGTGCTGCAACTGTCTGGTGGTTTTAAGGCTCATGCACATGTTTCAATAAATAAGTGTTAAATTACTTGCCAGGTTCTGAGTTAAAATGGTCTTCTGGAGAAAGACCAAAAGTAAGATGAGCATGCTCACAAAAAAAGTTTCAAATCACCTTTGAAACAACATGAAAAGCCAAGAAACTCTGGCTTAAAGGCTTATGAATGTGAAAAGACACTTGGAATTTATAAACTGGATGGTGGTGTCATTTTCTGCCCTTCTTCATTTCATTTCCCAAGAGAAATATTTCAAAGGGAGGGAAAATAATTCCTCCCCTTATAAGGGATTTTATTATTTGAAGTAGTTTGCAGGTCCTTATTGACCCAACTTTGATTTGTAAGCTGATGATGAAATTAATTTGGCCTTTGGTGTAACCACAATTAACTTCTCCAGAAGGGAGGTGATTCCATGTCTTGCAGTAAAAAAGTCTCTTTGGAGGGAGCAACCTGGAGGCTTTTTGTTGTTTGAGGCTTCAATAGACTGATGCCAGCTGAAGTGGTCCCGGGCTGGTCCTCTGCCCTGGGTGGAATTTCACCTTGGCAGATAAATTATGGAAGTTCTCTCACATCAGAATGACTGATTATTATCTGATATGGGAATTTAATTCCTCATTCAGATTCCTCATAATGGACCAAACAAAGACCTAGAGGATGACACCGATTGAACAGAATTTAATATTCTTTAGATAGCCTGGTTAACCTGTCATGGTAAATGAATATGTGTTGTGTCTCTGTGTACTTTAAACTCTGTCTTGTATTAATAAATGGAAGTAGAATAAACTGCTTGAGCTTTAAAACAGCTTACAAGGAAATACATGAAACAATCCCCTGGTAGTCTGCAATTGCCCTCTGGTAATCTGCAATTGCTTACTGAGTGAAGGGTGGGGAGGAAGAAGGAGAAAAGAAAAAAAATTATCCCATTTTTTAAAATATTCTGAAACTGTCTTCTGGTATTAACTTACCAGAATGCCAGTCTGAGGATTCTGATTCTGGGAAATTTGCTCAGTAGGATCACTTCAAGTCATTCTGGAATCACAGAAAAGCAAACATAGGACAAATAATTCAGAAAATTCATATGAGATGAGGGGAGCCAGTTAAATGTACAGTACAAAGCAAAAAGTACAGTGAAAGTACAATGCCTTTTATATAAATAAATCAATATAGATGTATGTATATTTGTGTATGCACATACATACAAAAACCTTATGAAACCTCAGATTTGCAAGCTGTTCTGTAAAAAGATTTATCATACATAAACTAGCTCCTGGGACAAGGAAGAAAGCCCACTTTGCAAGTTAGAACCTAACAGTATTTCTCCTTATGCCAGCTTGCCCACCCTGTTCAGCTAACCACATGCTTCATTTTATTTTGGACACTATGAAAATAGAATTAATGAAAAAAAAATTAGTTGTCTGACACTATAGCTCTGATCTTCTCTGATATTTTCTGCCCTGCCCTGTTAGGAGCTGGAGAGGGCCATAGGTGCTCACTTATTCCAGAGGCTGGAAGAAAATTTTGTTGGAACAATTCTGGTTTTCTAGGCCAAAATAAGACTTTTCCATATGAAGATTATATTTCTTCTCCCCTCTGTCTTCCTTGGATCACACTCCTCCCACTGCACCCCATACCCCAGCTGGAAAACCTGAAGCCAGGGAGACTCTCCTCTCCTCTCCTGCCTTGGAGACTCCAGCAAACACCACCTCCTGTGAATGTGCCACACACTTCCTACATTCTGCTTTAGTTTTTTGTAATTTTTGTGGCACATCTTTGCAAGCAAGCAAGGCCAGAGAGCAGGTTCTTAGCAGGGCAGCAGAGTAGCCATCAGTAGATCAAATTTTTACTTCTTTTCCTTTCTCCAGCTGTTCAAAGCAGTATGAAAAGCTGCAAATATTCCCTGGGGAGAAAAGAAAAAGAAAATTTTAAAAAATGAAAGAGGAAAAAATGAAAGCATTTCGACATTAAAACATTCTGATTGCTTTTTTGTTAAAAAATAATAATTTAAAAATGCCTTGTATATTTATTTCAGTGCTCATACTGGTTTAAAGCATATGAAAGAAAAGAGGAGCCAAGTCCCTCCTGTGCTGTCCCAGGGGTTACCTGGAGCACTTGTGGAGGTGTTCTACAGACACAGACATTGCAGGGCTGCTTGTCTCTGAAATTCCAGCTGCAGCACTTGGAAAGGACAGCTGTGGAATTTCTTTAGGGCAGCAAAGTAGCTGTGTGTTCAAGGATTTGCTAACAGCTGGAGAGGTTTGAACATGCACCCTCTTGTCTGCAAAACCCTGGCCTGCAGCCCCTGCAGGGTTGCAGAGATTTGAGATAATCTTCCAGGAGATGTGTGCTTGCTTTGCCCATTTGTTCTGCTTTCAGAATAGGCTGCAGCAGGTGATGTGCTCCCCAGCTCCCCCCCTCCCCTTTTCCCCGAGGATTTGGCTTCCTCAGTGTCTGTCTGATGGTGCACTGAGGGATGTGTGGCCAGAAATGACAAGCACCAGGTGACCTGTCCTAAACAAAGCCCAGTGCAGATAATGCATGTGCAGGGGGGCTGCAAAATGACCAGCTCAGAGGAGAATCAAGGCCAGGTTGGGTGGGGCTCTGAACAACCTGACTTAGTGTTTGAGACCCTAAGGGGGGCTTGGAACGAGGGGATCTTTAAGGTCCCCCCAGCCCAAACCCATCTGTGCTCTGTGAAGAATGGAGCACACCCAGCTCAGACTCCTTCACATCCCCTCCACTGCAGTGCAGAGGGGAATTCTGCTGCTGAGAGGGAATTTCAGCTGCTCCAGGGGCTCCCAGAGGCAGCTCCATCACTCCTCCTCAGGGCTTTGCTGTGCCAGCTGTGCATCTGCACTGCTCTCCATCCCTTCTCCATCCCTCCTCCATCCCTTCTCCATCCCTCCTCCATCCCTCCTCCATCCCTTCTCCATCCTTCCTCCATCCCTTCTCCATCCCTCCTCCATCCCTTCTCCATCCCTTCTCCATCCCTACTCGATCCCTTCTCCATCCTTCCTCCATCCCTTCTCCATCCCTTCTCCATCCCTTCTCCATCCCTACTCCATCCCTTCTCCATCCTTCCTCCATCCCTTCTCCATCCCTTCTCCATCCTTCCTCCATCCCTCCTCCATCCCTTCTCCATCCCTTCTCCATCCCTTCTCCATCCCTCCTCCATCCCTCCTCCATCCCTTCTCCATCCTTCCTCCATCCCTTCTCCAGGGGCTCCCACAGCTCCTTCAGGGAGGAAGGACTGACAGTGCCCCAACTGCAATTCTTACTTCTTTTCCTTCTCTCTGACAATTAATAACTAATAAGCCCTACATAATCAAATGGGATTTCAGGCCCATGCTTTAAGCTTAATTTACTGTACTTTCATAACTGTCATATTTTTTTCTTTTCCTTCCCCTGAAGGCACCCTCTTCGTTGAATTCTGGGAGGTGAAGATTAAGCTGACAGATGGTATCAGCAGAAGAATGATTATGAGTTTTAAAAACCTTGATATTTTGGCTTAGTACACCATTTTTCATGCAAATACGGACATGGATATTAGCATCCAATTAAGAAAGCATAAAACTATGCCATTCTGTTACAGTTTACATTACAATCATTTAATGTTTCATTAAAAATACTAAGAAGGGCTGCTCTGAAAGGGATAAAAATCAATGATCTATATATCACTTCTGCTGCTTTGCTCTTCTGGCACAACGTGGCAGTGAAAATGGGCTATAAACGTCTTCAAATTATTCTGTTAATCTGAGTTGCTTTCTCCATTCTTTGTGTTCTGTCTTTATCAAAAGATTGATTCATATCAAGACACACTCCCTGGTGTTAAGGGAGTGTTAGTAAAGAGCCAACTCTTCTGTGTGTCTTTATAAAGTATATCCAATTTATTTCAATAGGTTAAGTTACGTCTAAACATTCACCATTTGTTATTTGCACAAGGACTGTCAGTGCAATTTAAACACCAAAGCCAGCTGATTGTCCACAGAAAAATGTTATTGAATGTCCTGTTTAGTTTTGGTTTTTAGTGAGAAAACCTATTTTCTTGGCACTTCCACTGAATAATAACACACTCTGTTATTAGAAGTAATTCTCTGACTTCTTTAACATCACCACATTCACATCACATTTAAAAATAAGGAATAAATGGAAGGAAATTTCCCAGTCTCACATGGCTGTGAGGTAATATATGAAATAACCTATCTTTATTATTAAAACCTCAAAATAATTAATTTCATATGAATACTTTTCTCTGCAAACACCAGCTAGCTTAAAATTTATATAAAATATGGAATGTCTTAAAAAAGTGCCCTAATGAATGCTGTGAAAATTCTGAAACATGCTCCAAAGTGGCATTGGGTCAAGAAAATTCAATATCCAGTGCTTATTTTCATAAATGTCAGGGATTTAGAATGCTAGATTTTATTAATTTAACCAAGAAAGATGTAATTCAAAAGGTTTTATCCAAGTATACATACATTAGTTTACCTCTTTCTCACAGACAGTGAACGGTATAAATCTCCTCCTTATCATCATTTCTTTCATCAGCGAACAAAACATGACAACAAAAATTATTTAAACCTCATAAAACTCTGATTTTGTGAGAAACTTTAAAAACTTTGGGCATGCAGCCACATTTTTTAGCTAGTTAGTTAAGTGTTACATCATGAGTAAACCAGGGGCAAAGTTGTATGTGCTGTAATCAGAGACAATTAAATAACACAAGTGAATCCTCTCATCACAGCCTGACCTCAGCCTGGGGACAATCACCTGACAGGTGTCACTTTCCCAAATAGCTTGATCAGTTTAAAAAGCATTTGAGACTAAGAAAGTTCTGACAATCCTCCTCCCTGCTTTTTTTTTTTTTTTTTCCTTTTTATTAAAAGTGGACATCCAACCCAACTTTGTGTCTCCTGCAGCTTCTGACTTCTGCAAAGCAGCTGCTGGCTCCAGGAAGGGTGACAAACCTGGGTGGCTCAGCCTGTAAAAAAGGTGCTGGAGGTTCTGAGTGCTGAAAATCAACAGCTCTGCCAGCCAAACAGACTTGCACCATAAATAGCAACAGCTGGTTGCAAGTATTGCTTGCAGATTGTCTCCTTTATTAGGAGATATCAAAACCTCCAGTGACAATTCATCACTTTTCTAATCCTATTAGCACTAATGGAAAAATGCCAAGTTATTTCCCACAAATCTCCCTCAGCTCTCTTTACATTCTTAAAGCACCCAAGATGAGAGCACAACCTGAGTCAAAGAACACTGACTGGCTCTTAGATGGCTGAAAAAACCAAACCCTGTGCTAGAGAGGCTTTGCCAAACTGTTTTAAAGGACAACAGAACCCCAGAGTTGAGTTTTTTAATTGGAGACACTGAGGCTTATTTGTTTTCTTTCTTTTTGCACATTGGTTGGTAACAAGAAGGCCATAATGCTTCACCATAACTCCTAATAGCCATTGTCTCTGATATCAAAATTACTTATAAATGCTCTAAGATTTGAAACACTGCCACAGCAACCAGTAGCCTGGCTGATTTTGCAAACTCCTCTTGTAAAATTTTCAGAATAATGTCCATTTTTATAGTTGGCATAAAGGGTAGAATATAGTTTAACTTCATGCAATGGCTAGAAGCTAATGGTAACAAATTAAATTCCAAGGAGCATATCACAGACAGGGAGCCAGCAGGACAGTTTACCTAGGGAAGTAGTGGATACTTGCACATATAAAATCCCTATTAGTCATTTCATTCAGAGAACAAATATTTTAGACCTTTTCTTCCAAAAAGTGAAAATACAATCATCTGTAAAAGCATGAAGAATCACAACATTTTTTTCTTAAAGGAAATATTTTGCTCTCTTTTCACAGCATTGTTCCAGGTGTTTTACCAGATCCCACAATGTATCTTTGGAACATTCCAAGAGCCATGTGGGAGCAGAGCATGGACAAGGCAAAAAAACCCCAGCTCTCTACTCTGTAAGAAATAAAGAAGTTGGGGATTTATGCTACAACATTTAGAACCTCCTGTGGTTTTTATTCTTCAAACACAGGCAGCACTTTTACAATATCACTTAATACTTAAGTGACTTGTTTTTTTGCTGGGATTCAGCCATACAGGGCACAGACAGGGCTGTTCCTCAGCTTGGAGATAAGGAAATAATGAATACTCTGTGGATCAGCCCCAGAGAGACAGGTGAGCAATGAGTGAAAACTTCCAGTGTCTCTTCACTGATGTGTTTGCCATTTATCTCACACTCTGTTCTGGCAAACAAAATACAAGGGAGAGGATATTAGAGACTAACCAGACTAATGATCTGCAGAGATGCTTGTATTAATGTTATCTCTTTATATTGAAAGTATGCTTTCAGCTAAATGCCTTTGCAGTTCCCTTCCTGGGCACCTAAATGAATAAAAGGGTGATAATGGCAATTTCATTATTTTAGGGACATATTTACACCTTAACAAAAGAGCTCTTGGGGGGGGGGGGGGGGGGCACGAAAGACAGAGATCTAAGAGCTTAAACTAATAGGAAAATGTTCTGTGGATCATTTTTGAAATGAAAATATAAACTGCTATCATCTTCATCTTAAAGAAAAAACCCAAAAATGATAACAAGATTTATAAAGCAGCAATCAAACTTCATCCCCTCATTGTATCAGAAAGTCTGTTTCTGTAAGTTTTCAGGAAGAAAACTGCAGAAAAGTTTCTTGGACAATCAGGAACTGAGGAATTTGTTGTCATACATGAAATCATGGTTTACTTTTGTGACAAATATCATCTCTTAAAACAAAACTTCAAATACATAAAGACACCAGCAACCCTGAGCCACCAGTTTATTTAAAAATTTGGGGCTCTCTGATCTTAGCAATTTAAAAGGCATGCATTTTTTAAGGAAAATTTAAATAAAGTTTGTCCTTTTGTAATAAATTAAATTTACTTATGAATTATGGAGTGGTTGTGTTCTGGTCTCATATTCTTCTGGACTATTTCCAGTACAGTGTCCAGCAAGATGCAGCTTCTCAAGGCTAACAGAGGAATACAGGAAAATTTCTCCCTTCAGATGGTCCTTCTTAATTTGGCATTTGGTGATTGGAACAAAAAAACCCCTTACAAAATAAAGAAAATTATGAAATCTGAAGTCAAAATTTAAAGCAATGCAAAACACTGAAATATGCCAGCATTTGATCTAAGGATCCTACAAAATTAGCATAGTGAGCATATGTTCATGTTCAAAGATAACAGACATTTCTGATAACCCTCACTAAACTTAGCTCATCTATGATTTACATATTTAAATGTTCCTTTTTTTTCTTTTTTTTTTTGAATTAACTAAATCAGGGTCACCTTCATCATTTGTACAGAAACATACACACAGCTCTTCATTTATATAAATGTTTAACTACAAATATTGCACCTCAATTTTTAAACAGTAAATCTGTATCAAATTGCTCATTTTCTTATCCAGCAATTTTTGCAATTTACAATTATATTTTCTTTCTTTGCATATGTGCCAAAACTGTCTGCAGAAATGATACTTGAATCTCATTCCTCCACACCTGAGTTGATCATTTGTTGCATCTGTTTTTTCTCTTCTCAATAATCTTCTCTTATAATCTCCTCAGTAAACTCCTCCTGGACAGCAGCAATTTAGCTGCTTTAAAGTTTTTATCAGAACTTCTATACTTCCAGAAAAAAATTTGGGAAATCATAATTCTAGCACAATTTCTAATAAACATTTCTGACTAGCTTAGTACTAGTCATGATAAAGATTATTTGATGTGGGCAAAGACGATGATCTAACAGCATAAATCTCATAGTACCACTAAAAGCATAGGTAAATACCTAAGCCCCTCCAATCACAAAATTATCTCAAAACATTGTGAAAGTATCTTAAAAATGCAGATATTTTCCCTTTTTTTTTTTTTTTTCCTTTTTATACATGGTACTTGCAGGAACCATGGCACTCATGGAAATGACACAGGAACATTCACAATTTTACCTGAAATAAAATAGATTTTAAGTCATGCCTTCCTAAGCAGCTGTGTGGTTTGCTCTGAGCAGTTACCAGGGCCTGATGTAACATTTCAGCTGTGACCATTTCTGTCTGATTTTTGGCTGAAACACAAAGCTGTGTTTCCAAGCTGGCCTTTGCTGTAGACACATTTCCATCCAGAACAAGCTGATCCTTCTGGTTTACTCACCTCCAACAGCAGTCTGGAATTGAGCCCTGGCTGGGCTGTGTATGGATCTAAATTCTTCTTGGAAGGAGTTTTTTTTTCTTTTTTTCTTATTTTTTTTCTTTTCAAGTGGGCTCTGGTTAGGTTACAAAGTTAAAATTCTCCATCAAGATACAACAAATACTCTTATTAGCATGGATAGATCTCACAGCATTTCTATGAGATAAAGCTGGACATATAACGAGGTCAATTTTGGAGCTGTGTTTGTGTTCCACATGTAATTACCCTCCAGAGGCCAGGGAAGCTTGCCAAGGGCACTGCTGTAGCTTTTTACAGCAGGTTATGTACTTACATTTTATATATGAATATCTAAAGATACTTCAGGGCACTACTGGAGAAGCAAACCGCATTAGGTGCTGTGCCAGTGGATATGCAGCTTCCACGGTTTCAAACAATGTTTTCTCTTTATTGGGAAGTTTAAAAAGCCCTGCATCCATTTTTACACTTTGTCTACACCACTAAAACCCCCCGAACACAGCACAGAGCGTTGGAGAGGTCCATTAGCTCTGCTATCATTCATGCTCTTGGTTAAGGGAATCCCCCAGGCCATGTGTCAGCGTTATGAAGCTCCCACAGCGAGTGCAGCCAGCCACAGCATCCAATGTGCCGAGTGCTGGGTGTACCTGCCTTCCCAGAAAGGCTTGGGGCAGTGCATGAGCTCATTACAGGGTTAGATAAGCATTTTAAGGCTTTTTGCTGTTTTTCCATCCTCAGTCCCTTGCACTGGCTGCCGGCACTTCCCAGCTTCCAGCACCAAACGCGGATTAGTTTGATTCTTTCCCACTGTGAATATTAGAGAACATTCCAAAGCACATCCAAGTGCTGTGGCACTAGCTGCCTCTTCTCTACGTGCAAGAACTTTCAGAATAAAATAACCTCTCCCTGCTTTTCCCTCCAGCTCCTGCCCCCCAGCAGCAGAGCTCTTGCCATTGCAGTTCTTCACCTCAGCTCTCACCTGCCTCTAATGCCACCCTGGTACCCCCCTGGTTCCCCCAAAACGTGGCACTCACAGGGGTGGCTGCCCTTGCTCTGAGGTGGGAGCAGAGGGGTCCAGAGGGCAGCAGCACTGGGGACCACGTTCTCCTGCACAGTTCACCCTGGGAGAGCCACTTCAGCTGAAAGGACAGGGAGGGGTAGAGACACAGGCACACAGGGGCTGGAAAAACACAAGTTTTACACTCAGTGTCCTGGGAAGGGGCATGTTCCAGTTCCAGATAGAAATTACTGAATCATTAAGCTTGGAAACGACCTCTAAGGCCATCAAGTCCGGTTACCAACCTTACAGGACTGGGTCCACCACTAAACCATTTGCCTAATCTCCTCATCTGTGCATTTTTTTAAACACTTATTATGTGGCACAGCTGCCAGAGAGGGAAATATTTCACATCAGGGTGTGCTGAACAGTGTTTGATATTCAGCACTCTACAGCCCATGGTTTAAGAAGACAACATCATTAAAACCAGAGGTTTAGACTCAAATGAATGCTATACATTATAGGAGTGTCCCCAGTGAGACAGGCCCAAAGGACTGCACTGAGAATGGGTTAAAATTTAGCCTGGATAATGACCTTCTGCTGCTATTTATCTAGTATATGGTGCAGGAATACAGATTTTTCTTTTCTATAATCACAAAAAGCAATAAATGAGATATTCCCAAGCTTCCTGTGTTCATATAAATGAAAAACAAAATTTAAAAACCAAAGACCTATATTTGAGTTCCAGTTTTTTTCAGGCAGGCTTCAAATCTTAGAAGTGTATAATAACAAAAAATTATCTCCTGACAACCTTTCATTTTTCCCCTTTTCACTTAGGGCCAAAAGCCTGCTGATGTTTCATCCATCTGCATCAAATTAAGTTTGGGTGGGAGGCTGGGTTTATTTGCTTTCTTTTCTCCTAGGAAAGCTGACCTGGTTATTGAACATATCTCTGTTGTAAAAAACTGAAATATAACTTCCTTGGTGCTGCTATTCTCCCACAAATTGCAAAGTTCTGCATTCCCAGGCCATCAAAATCTGCTTATATGAAAACCTTAAGCAGGAATGTAAAACTAAAGAAAAACCTTTGTCTCATTTCCCTGTTATGAAGACTAATTAATGTTTAATCTGATAAATAAGCAATTATTCATTGAATATCTAGTCATTAAATTACCAAATAATTATGTATTTGGCTCAAGTAATTTAGTTACCTTCAATCTACTGGTCTTCATTTCTCTGCAAAACTATATCACAGTCTTCTTTTGTCTACTAAATATTAGACATTCTGATGTTTGCCTGGTGCCACCTTATGTTCAGTGTAGAGTTTTATTACAGAAGGATAAAATGGGGCTTACAAATATAAAATCTCCCAGGTTGCCCTCGGGTAAGTATAATAGTTAAATGCAAGAGTTATTATAATGCATCTGATAACTGCACTGTACACAAGAGGCAAGGTGGAGGATGCTGCAGGAGTGCACTGCACCAGAGCTGGATTTTAGCTGCAAGGGGAGCGAGAGGTTAACTCTTGAATTCAAAGGCAGGTTTGCCACAGCGAGCTGATGAACAGGCAGCTTCTCTCTATAAACACCAACAGTTGGACTAACTTCAAAGTTGGCTCTTTTAAGCCTTAAATATATGTTTATGCAAGCAGCCACCATTTCCTGTGCTAGGTGGGAAATGCTGCAAATGTTAGTTGAAAAAATAGCAAAAGCTCTTGCAGTTGCGCCAGCAACAGACACTTTTCAGCAGGCGTTTGATGGAGCTTTCAAGTCTCATTGGTGCTGCATTTCCATGTTTTGAGGTTCCAGAAAAGTGATCAAAATATGTATATTACCTTACTTAAAAACAAAACAAAACAAAGAAAAAAAATTAAGGAGAAAAGACTAAATACATTGAATAGTTTGCATTCGCAGCAAATTACAATTCATGATATTCCTCCCTTCGTTTTGTTCATTTTCTGGCTTCTGAAAAGTAGGCATGCTGCTGCCTCAGTAATATTTACAGCACATGGTAAAACTGATTTCTCTGTGATCAAAATCCCTCATTTTTTACTTCCCTGCTTATTCTTAAACACAATATTGCTCTCAGGCTGCATAATAAAAGCATGTCTAATAACAGCGACTTCTTGTTTGCGTTCCTCACATCACTGACATTTAGAGAATTATTTTACAATGGCATAATGGGGTTCACAGAACATTTTCAATAACAGTAGATGGCCACAATTTCACTCCTACCTAGTATTTCTACTGCATTATACATTAATTATACCTTAATTAGAAAATTATATCAGCTGGAGCAACAGACTGTGTACTGCTTTTGCCTGGGATAGAGCTAATTTTCCTCCTGGAGCTGCCATGGGGCCGTGCTTTGGGCTGGTGCTGGAAAGTGTTGATAGCACAGGGATGTTTTAGCTGTGGCTGAGCAGCACTGGCACTGTCAGGGCCTTTTCTGCTCCTCCTCCCCTCCAGCAGCGAGGGGGCTGTGGGGAACAGGGATTTGGGAGAGGACACAGCTGGGACAGCTGACCCCAGGTGACCCAAGGGTGTCCTGTACCCGAGGGTGTCGTGCTCAGCTGGGGCAGAGGCACAAGGGGCACATGCAGAGTGATGCTTCGTCTCCCCAAGCCACCCTCAGGGGCGATGGAGCTTCCCTGGGGGTGGCTGAACACCTGTGGGAACGTGGGAAATGGGGAATGAATGCTGTGTTTTGCTTTGCACTGTGTGCTGTTATTTTCCCTACTAAACTGTCTTTATCTCAACCCTCATGTTTCCTCCCCGTTACTTTTCTGATTCCCTCGGTCCCGCTGGGGAGCAGTGAGCAGCACATCTGTAAAACTGAGCTGCTGGCTGGGCTTGAACCATGACACCATGAAGAAGTGATCCTTTCTTAAAACACAGCGTGAGTATTTTGGTCTGTAAAAGGAGCAGGATCAATATTTAATTACCTCATGAGGAGCCGGGAGAGCTGCCCAAGAACGCCGTGCAAAGGGCCACTGACCAGTTAAAGAGAGAGCACGCTCTGCTCTGAAATAAGATGTGTCAACGCCTCAGAATGAAGGTGTGACTTGTGCAGCCAAGCCTGTGAGACACCTCCTGGAGCAATGGGAGCAGAGTTTGAGCAGTGGCACTTGGGTATGGCCTGGCACAGCTTGAGGAGGGGTGTGAACATGAGGCACAGGCGTGCTGTTAAACCACACTCCTCCTGCACTGCAGCATCGCTGCTGGGAGAGGTGCCACGAGTTACCCAAGGCTTCTGCTGTAACTTCATTCTGCTGGCAGGACTTACCTTCAAATGAATTTCTGGAATAATTCCAGATATGTCACAGAGTAATGCACATAAGAATTGGAAACAAAGCATTTATTGAGCTACATGTTTTATACACTGCTTTGTGTCCATAAACTTAAGTGAATTATTTCTTACGTGCTAAAAATGTTCAGTGTGTCTTAGATGCCATACACACAACAGAGCAAGACATTATTTGAAACAAAATAAAAAATATTTATACGTATCACGTTGATATACATCTTGAATTTCTTCTCTTCCTTCTTTGAAATGTTGTTTTATAGTTTCAGTTGAAACATTATGCTAAATTCTCCTTGGCACACAAACTCATATCCTTTTACAAGTCAGTTGGCTGCCTTATAGTGCATCACTGTATTGGAAAATCACAGCTGGTGAGAACTGGCACATCATGGAAAAATACAGAGCATTTTACAGATATTTTAAATTCTAAAGTGGGCAGTTGGGGAAAGACAGTGGAGAACCCTTGTCAAACAAAAACTGCATATGCAGATGCTCCTCTGTGCCAAGAAACTCTGGATAACTCAAGAACTGCCTGCAGACAGTGTGCTTTAAACCCCCACTGATAAATCAGTGTGAAATCCAGCCAGACCTGAAGGGAGGCCTCACCTTGGCATGCAGTGCTCATCCTCCTGCCCCATATTCATACACTGTGGGAACTCCAAGGCACTTCCATGGGTGGCACACTTGGGGCACACTCCAGGAGCACTGGTGGGCTCTGACTTCTTGTCTCTGTGCCTCTCTTAACAGATGGAATTAGCTGCATTTACATTCTAACAGGAGATACGGTGGAGTTGCCTGCGCATGAAAAGCCTGAAATGAGTGACAAAGCAAAATATCAGCCAAAATCTGGTCAGAGGCATTAAAACTGAAACAAAGAAGGAAAGCACTTGGTCTGCACTGTAAGAAATCAATATTCTCTCGAGCTGTTTCTTAGTGACAATTAGCAGTTGAGTTATGCTTGGAAGAGAGGTCAGAAAATCAAAAGCCTGGGAGGAAGAGGGAGCAGTGCTGACTGTCAATATTTCTACTCCTGTCCTTCTTACAGCCAGAAGTGACCCCACCAACACCAGAAGGTGAAAGTCTCGACTCTGGCAATGCAGTCTAGAAAGACTGGGCTGGTTGCATTTATATAAAAAGTATTAAAAGGCCAAACGCTCAATAAATGGATCATTTCTGGAGAAGACATTTCATTCCCACAACACCTGATGGTCACTCTGCAGATCCCCTCAAGGACACATTGTCATTGTAGCACCTGGAATTCAACCTCCTTCCCCAGTAAAATTAAGCTTTGAAACCACCAATATTTATGGCGATGCCTCAATGAATTTTTGGCAGAGTTTATTGTAAAAAGAGGTCCCTGACATCACTTAGCAGTAAAGCAGAGTTTCATTACTATCAAAGGTAAACTGCTGTGTGCCCAGGGGGCCAAGAAGGCCAAGAACATCCTAGGTCATAAGTCCTTACTGGTCCTTTGGGACAAGTGATGACCTCCAAAAAAATCATTAACAGCCTCTGACAGAGCTCATAGCAGCTTTTCACAGTCACCAGGATCAGGACACTGGCTGAGTCTGTTTAGGTACTGTCATGTTCTGGTCTGTTGGACAGAGCATTTTAATGTGGAAAGCCTTTCCTTCAATGGAAAAGGCCCTGAAAATAGAAACATGCATGTGGACCATTCATTTTTAGAACAGTTAATCACAATTGATCCTTACACAATGAATAGTAAATAAGAGTTATTATTAATAATGAATAATAAGACTGAATTATAATGGTGTGTTTATTAGGCTATCAATAATTAACAGGTATTTGCCATTTATTGTAAATACTGTTGTTCTTTCTGTTGCAGCTTTGGATGGCACAATTTATATGGTAATTTTATATGAAACAGCACCAATTACAGCATGGCTATTACAATAGAGTAGAAATAAATGATGACTTTATCAGTTTTGTTAACTTTTTCATTTTATTCACTTTCAGCACAGCCTGCAATGTAAATATAATCTAGAGAAGGGAATAAAGAAGTTTTGTGCAAGTGTAATAACTATAGTTGGTAATTTAACTTCCCCCAGGCAATCACATGGCAAAAATAAATACCATGGGACACAAATGAAGGCAGGCATGGGGTAGAAAAAAGGGTATCAGGGTTTGTTAGCTAAAAATGCCACTAGTCAAAATAAAAGTTTGTATTTTTAATTATTATATTAGTTGAAGAGAATTGCCACTGAGCTGTCCACAGCATTTAACAGAGTCTTGAAAATGTCTGGAAACACAGCCCATCTTTAAAAATATTTAAAAACAATTCTACAATCCTGTCAGAATCTGCAGCTTTGATATTAATAATCAGAGTTTTCAGAACAGCCTTAGATGAACCTGGGTGGCACACAGATGGCAAGCCATTTACATGATAAAAAGGAGAACTGGCCCATCTCTGGATCCCTAGGGGGTGCCGTGACCCATTAGCAGAGGAAAGACGACCTTTACTGAATAATAATTGAGAACTATTACTAAGATAATTACAAAACCAATTGACTGCCAGAAGGCCTAGACCTTGGCTCTCCAATTTATATAGCAACTGCTGGTTATCTGTACAGAAAAAAAAAAGACAGGCTTAGGGTTCACAAACACCATAACCTCAACATCTGCCTACCATCTAAAGATAATGATCTGGTATTAATTAATTTGAACAGTGCAGTCATTGCAGAGGTAAACTGCATCACAAATCAGACAGTTAACATAACCTGAAGTTATCATGTTTCCATCCAGCCTGTATTGACAGGAAGAATGCTCTCAGGTAAATTAAACCGTTGCAGGTCACAACATGGAAATGAATTGAGTAAATTCTCTTTAACAGGGAACATGATTGCGGATGCTGTTCCACTTAACATGATAAAAGCTTTTTAAAAAGTGCTTTGCAAAATGCTCCTATTGTATCATTTCCTAGTGCACACACCTGCTGCAACTGCTTTCTCAGTTTCCCTCCTCTACAGGAAGGAGGAGACCAAAGCTATTGGCCTTGGATAATTTTCTAAGGAGGCATTTCAGGGAACAAAACTATCAAAGGGTGTCTGTGGTGAGATGCCACCAATTCTCTGTGGGGGAAATCCTGGGCAGCACTAAAAATCCATGTAAGATTCTCCTGGGCTTCTCCCATGTCTTCTTAAGGCATATGAGATATAAAAAATACAGTCAGCACACCATATGTGTTGCTGATTGGATTTCCAAAATTATCCTTCCTTACATGTGAAGGATATTTTGAAGCAGCTCGCAAAAGCAGAGGGATTTAACAACTTAGAGCCAAGTTTCACACCTGGGAACTGATATTTAGGAATGTAGAACATCAGAAGTACCTGGGACTCTGAAAAATCATAGCTAGCCTTCCTCCTTACGATGGAAATTACTGTGACAAATGCTTTGGATAAAATGTTCTTTCACCTAAAACCTGCTTCTTGATTTTTAACTCCACTACTGAGTCCCATAGTTGGGATTCTTTGAGGACTCTCCACTAAAAGGAGCGTTACAGGTAGTCATCCTTCAAGGGCGATAATTTAAGTCACAGCATGAAATTTATATAAAATTCAATTCACATTTGAGACCTGAAGTAAAAAAGAGCTGCCAACACTGACAGAATGCTTGTTCTGCATGACAGAAATGCTAATAGAGACAATTCCTTTCCCAAGAAGTACCTATATAATAGCACGAGGTGGAAAAAGGAGATAATGCATTCAGTTTACCACAAGATGTGAGTTAGGATTCAAATTAATGAAGAGTTAAAAAAAAAAATTAACTGCACTCTCAGGTGAATGATCTACCCCCAAATTCAGACATGTAAGACAATTGGGACCTGAGGACACTTGCTCTGAACTTCAGGGGTCCCACCAGCTGGCAGGTCACCCCCAGAAAATGGATTGGTTTGGGATTGAAGGTTTAGATTAGTCAGGATTGATTGATTGTTTTATTTTTTTTTTTTTTTTGGGGTCTTTTTACAGCTCTACTTTTCAAGGGGAAGTGCTCTGGGAGAAGTAAACACCACTGGCATTTCTGTGGGAGTTCCCTCTTCTTCACTTTGTCCTGACTGGGACAAAATCTGGATCAGGAGCAAAATGTGCATGGAGTTAGGGCTGACAGCAACACTGACCATGAAAACTTCTTTAGTCAGGGCTTGGGAAAAGCCAATTCTCAATGATCTCTCCATGCTCAAGTTTGGAGTAACCAAAGCATGGCATCCTCGAGACCTGTCATCAGATGTCAGACAGGAAAGTTTTATTCTGGTGTAATGCCTTTGTTTACAAAGACCCTGGCTTAGAAGACAGCATAATTTTCTTAAAAGTCTTTGACAATTTATTCCTGTGAGCACTTCACAGTCACAGTAATTTATTATATTTTTCTACAGACCTGATATAAATAAAATCTGAAAAAATAGTGAATATATGAATAGATGAATATATCTTCTAGGAGAAAGGAGATCAGTGGCAATCAGAAATAGGAAGAAGATAAATACTCGATGAGACAAAGTGAATCAAACCAGAAAGTGTTTGAAGGAGTGGAATCACATTCTGGTAGGAAGAGCTGATGGAGGAAAATGCAGCAAGGCATAAGAAGCAAGAATGGGGATTAGGGCAGAGCAGGTGCACACATTTTTGTATTAAACCAGCACTGCAACAGTAGCTGACACTCCTCAGAAAATAATCTTCTGAGTTCCTTGATAGGGCATTTTGGACACAGTGTATGGCTTAACCCCATCCCAACAATTTGTGTGAAAACTCTCTGTCACACATCCAACTCAGCTCAATTTCTGATTTGCTCAGGGAGAATAGGCAAAATTTAAATCAATTTATGCACTGTGTCCTTGGAATCAAGAAAACATCTTCCTGTGGGACTGAAACTATTGCAAATGTCTGGGGGCACTTTCTACCCAGTGACTTGTGGGGAATCTGTGCACAGAGATTGACACTGAAATCAGCCCATTCTCTGTGGGTTACACATTTGTGCTGTAATTCATCCTAGAAAGGTTTGGGTACTTTTAAATTTCCTGTCAATCACCCTTTTGCCATCAATAACCCCTGTGATATAACATGTTTTCAAGCAGCTTTTCCTCAAAAGGCTTAAGCTGTAGGATGGTCCTTTTGCAGCTTTTGACTGTTGTAATGGTAGTAGAGAGGAAGAGAATTGGATGCTGCTCTGTCATCCTTGACCGGGCTGCTGGTGCTAATCAGGAGTTGGAAATTGCACATTCAGATGGATTTAGAGACATATAGTATGTGACAATTCAGCAAGCAGTAAAGAGCATTGTTTTGAATTCTTAAAGGTTAGTGATGCAAGCTGCAGTGACTAAAGATTTTTGAGCCTTGAAAGAAAACCAATTAGGTGTAGGAAACAAACACATTGCAGTAATGTAATCTATATTTTCATACATTTAAGGCCAGAAGAAGAGATTAGTTCATCTGCACTGAGTTTTTGTTTCAGATACTTATATTCCATCCAATTACCTCTGATATTGAGCCCCCCATTACTTGTGTTCAGGCAAAAAATAACTTTCCAAAAGTATATAGACTGTATTTGAAAGTCTCCAGAGATGATCTCTACCATTTTCTACTGCAACGTAGCCTGCCCCAAAGTTTAATTATCATCTCTGTGAAACAGAGAGAAAAAAGCAACAGCAAGTGCTTTATTTCTAATTTGAAATTGCCTTGCTTTAGCTCCCAGCTACTGGTTCTTGCTATATGTTCCTTTGGTAGATTAAAGAATCCTGTAGTATTTCATGTTTTCTTCACAGAAAGGTGTTTATACAGGCTTAACTTTCTTTTTTTATAAGCTCAACAGAAATCTCCCACTGGAATGCATTTTCTTTGCCCTCCAAAACCTTCTTGTACCTCTACTTTGTACATATCCTTTTTTTTTTTCCTGCAGCACAGATAGCAGGAACATTCCCAATATTCTGCTATTCATCTGTAACGGTTAGAGACTTTAATATCACCATACTACTTTAAATTCTGTTTATATCCATAACCTTAAAGGAACTTTTACCATAATGAAAACTGAGCAAATTTTGCCATTGAAATCACGAGCGAAAAGAGATGAGGCATTAAATGCAAGCCAATGTACTGAAGGAAGCAAAAAATAACAGGTCAGATTTAGAGCCCAGGCCAACCTGCAGAGCCAGCTCTATCAGCAGCCCACACATTACCATTTTTTTCCATAGTACTGGAAAAAAACATTGCCTCCTTACAAGAAAATAATGCACACATTTTCAACAAATCATATCTTGGAAAGATCTAGAAAGGAGAAGGAGAAAGATAACTCACTTTAACACATTACAGCTATGATAGAGCTTCGTTTTTGCATTCAGTATTATGGTAACAATGGTTTCTTTCTAATATCCCAAGAGTTAAAGGGATGACCAAATAAATCCCCTGTTCCCCAACAGCCTAATGCAGACTTTGAAGTTGATCACAGTACTGACAATTAATTATCATTTCCTAAGACTCTTTAGAAACGTGAACACTTTGGCTTTTCCTGCCATAAATGGTTAAAATACAAAATTAATGGGAGGGAAGGTGGGGAATTCATAGAAGCAGAACAAATTCTGAGGCTTATGAAATCACAGCTTAATTTGAATGGAATACAGTCAATTAAATAAACATCATAGAAACATAACAAACAATGCAGGTTACAAATCTTGTTAGCTATGAATACGTTACTCATTTGTTAAGGTGACCTTGGTTTGTGTGACACAAACTGGGCACCAGATGGACAGCTGCCTGAGGGAACTATTTTTTCTGCCAAAGTACCAATATTTAAGTCAATTTTCATACTTACTTTCTTTTGTTCTCTTTCTTATGGATTTAGACTAGCATAAGTTCTTTGTTATTTTTCATAATCACTTTTCTCCTTGGGCATCCTTATGCTTATTGGTTTGTTATATTGGCCTCTATCTGTGCAATGATCTGTGTTTCTGTGATTTCCGTGGATTTATTATTCTTACAAGAATCAGCTTTAGCTCTGCAACTGTCATGCTTCATTTCTGTTAGGAATCTTAAATATCTATATATATTTCTTATGGATTATGAGTCACAGTCCACAATTATAATTCTGATCTTATAAAACATGAAGTGATGTGTGACATACAAACACGACACATAAAACATTTTTAAAAGGTCCTCAGTCTACTTTTATAACCTGTAGCTGCACCCCTAGCTAAGCACAGCTGCCAGTCAAAGACTTAAATGCTTGGTTTTATTCCTTGCATGGCCAACAACACAATTAAGTGAAAACAAACGAGTATCTCCCCAAATCTGACTCAGATTAAACAAAAAAAGAATTAGGGATCACTTCAGGCTTATTCAGGACACAATCAAAGTTCAAACATGACAACAGAGCCATGCTGTGAGGTGTTTTGTTTGGGGAAAATAATTTTCTGCACATCCAGGTGCACAGGGTCTACACGAGTGCAGCCCAATTATCTTTTATAAGCTGTGGAAAGCTGAAGGTAAAGAAATTAAAGTTTTAGGAATACTCCAGATGTGGTATGAAATATGCTTTTCATTTAGGATAATAAAATCATGTTCACAAAAAACCACAGAAAAAGATGGCTGAGAAGGCAGCAGAAGGTGTAGCCATGCTGAGAAAAGTGCAGATTTAGTTTGTTCATTTTTCAGGTGTACATTAAGAGGAAAGCTCATCACTATGCCAACCCTGGGGCACCTGCCTCATTCTTCTCAGGGTACTTTGGAATCCTGTTTCTCTGAAGAAACTGTGACTCACTGTTTCATTGGAATTTTTATGCTTTTGTTGTATAAAAATACTGATTTCAGTGATTGTTCATACAACAGTCTGAGCTTTTTGAAATCAATCTTTTCTTATAATATCCAATAACAGCTTTCCCCAGCAGGCATATTTAATTTTACCAAATCCCACATCAGCTGAAGCTCATTTCTTTCCACATACAAAGCCCAACAAAGACAAATTTCTTACTTTATGTTCTGATTTGTGTATTGAGACCATAACTCATTTTTGACCAAAGAAGCAAAGCCAGAAGTCAACCCTTTTTTTTTTCTTCATTAAATTGACCCCAAAACTTCCTAAGCACTGTAACAGCCAGTCAATAAAACCTGAACTAAACAGCTAATTTGTATTAAGAGCTGAGAAAAAAGTATGTATAGCACCAATATAAAACATTTGCCAGCTCCTATGTTTTTACTTCTTGCACATTTGCAGAGCATTTGGGTGCTGAGATGAAATTCTGCACCAGTTCAGGGACACCTCTCCCACATGCACTCATTTTTCTGGGGAGCAGAATACAAATTCACATAGGGCTGGACCCAACGAGGCCAAGTAACCAACACACAGCAGCTGGAGAGCCATGAGTGAGCTATGAAACTGGAGAAGCCACTGAAAATTAATGTCTGTCTTGAGGCAATAACTGAGGCAAATATAACCCTGTGTGATTGTGCATCCCAGGTACTGTAGGAGGAAAAGGAATCACCCAGCACCCTCTCACAGTGCAATGGTTTCCCATCTCTTTCTGCTTTCCCTGCCTTCTGCACCACTGCACAGCCCCAGGGTAAGGCTGATGCAGCAGGAGCTGGCTTTTCCCCAGGAGAATCCCAGTTTTAAACCCATGCAGATAGTCTTTGCTCAGTGCATGGCAAAAACACAGGTCTGAAGGGTGGAATTATAAGAAACAAAAATTAGATTTTTTTTTTTATTTTTTTTTATTTTTTGCCTTTCCAATTGTCTGTGTTGGATCAGACTGCAGTATTGGTTACCATTTGGTTTCAGTAGGAAAGCAGCTGGA
This sequence comes from Poecile atricapillus, assembly GCF_030490865.1. NCBI lineage: Eukaryota > Metazoa > Chordata > Aves > Passeriformes > Paridae > Poecile > Poecile atricapillus. The sequence goes on from NC_081256.1 coordinate 21,359,055, forward strand.
AGGTAGTTAATATTGACTGATTTTTTTGCAGTAACTTCTCATTTCACAGTTTCTGAGCACGAAATCAAGCCATTCCACAAAATAAAAGATCTGATGATAAAACCCATTTAAAACAACCTTCTGTCTGTTGAAGCAATTGTTGAAGTTGATTAAAATAAAGCATCCAACTTTTGACAGAACAAGCTAGTGGCCTCAAATTTTGGTTCTAGCACGCACAAGGAGCAGATTCCAGAGAGTGGCTCTGCTGCTTGGATGCAGCAGTCAGTATCTCACACCAACATGAGGGATAAAGCACCAGGCTTGATGCTCTTATAATGGGATTTAACATGAAAGGAAAGCTCTCAGGTACCTCTGGTTGCTATGAAACCATTGACATTTTCTGTTGGAAAGTAATTTGTCCTTAGTATAGTACTAAATTAGAAAGCAAGTAAATGAACGGTATGTGTGCAGTATTAGAGGGGACTCTAATTGCTTTAGAATGGAAGGTAACCCCACCTGAGCAGACCAAAAAGCTTAATGTTGCATCTCCCATAGTCCAGCTGCAGCAGTGGCTCTGAGATGGCCACTCTGGGGCAGGAGGTCCTGCCTGACACCCACATCCTTTTCCACCAAACCAGAATGTGGCCCAGAAATTATTAAGCACCTTCATGTGAATTATGCAGTAGTCAAAGAAAGATTCCAATCCATTCCCAAGCACCCAGCTAGGTGAGATTGTGAGGTTTCTCAGAAACATGATTAAGGAAGGTTGGAAAAAGAAAGGTTAAGGTTGGAAAAGGCCTTTAAGATCATTGGGTGCAATCATTAACCCAACACTGCTGGGTTCACTACAGCAAGTGACACGAGGAAAGGAGCAAGGAGCTGAGCAGACTCTTTGGCTCAGACACTCCTGCTTCGGGGGAAGTTAAGGAAACCTCATTCCAAGATCACCCCAAAGTTAACACCATCAGCATAAAAACAGCCTTCAAAAAGAACCTGGAAGGGTCCAGCATGAGTGCAACCACTCTCCTAACAAAAACATTTCATTTTCACATTTCTCTGTAACAGGCTAATAGCTTCCACTACAATCAGCAGCTCAGGTCACAGACCTGAGTGTCAGAATGATCCCTACCCCAAATTAGTTATTGGCTGCCTGGGTCTCAGAGCAAAATCAAGTTGTAAAAGTAATCAGGATAAACAAATAGATACAAAGATTTCCTCTGGGCAACAGGGCAGCAAGATGTGCTTGGACATTAAAAACTACACAGCTGAAGAATATTATTGGGTCATAAATATAATAGGACAGCATGATTTTGAAAGTTTTCTCGGGTTTATATGAATAATAATATAGAATATTCTTTTGTATTTCTTTCCTTTGTGCATTGAATTTGGTGTGTGTTACCTCCACATGAATAATGCAATCCAGCAAAATTGATGGCACAGTTCTTTTGTTAAAGCAGTTATGAAATGAGAAAACAAAATCTACAAGGAAAAGTTATGAAAAAAACAACATTTCTCCAAGAATAAAAAGATGAAGTTGCCTGAGCGTTTACATTTGTCTCCTGTGTCATGAATATTAGATCGGATTCTTTTTATTAATCCATTGATAGTTCCGTAAGGCAGCTCATTTTTGATAAACTCTGTCAGGGCTGCTGTAAATACAAAAAAGATTTATGAATTAATTTTCATACGTAAATGACAAAATCTTTTGATACATTTCAAATATGTGCCTCGCAGTTAAAATAGATATATGTGCATGCATACATATGTATTAATTTAACATTCAGATCAGCTTGTTCTTTTAGAACACAGCTTAATGTCAACTCTGTTTTTCTGGTGGAAAAAACAGTAAACTAAAAAGGTAATTGACATTGAGGGCATACTAAAAAGGAAAGAAATTCACAATCTGTGATCTGGGAATTGTGCTGGACTAAAGGTGCAGTGGGTTTTATTTCAAAAGCATTTTTGTTTTCAAGTACCAATGGGTTGTGCAGCCAGAATGCTGTAAAAACACAGATATCTACAGCTCATTACTACTATTACTTGAATTGTCCTTATAGACACAAGGCCCAGTCATGAATCTAGTAGGCTAAAAATAACACCAAAAGCATAAGCTCTAAATCAGTCTGCAATTGAAGCGTGCATGTAATTCACCACAGCCCTGAATATCTGCCTAAAGCCAGAAGTGCATCTAAGCCCCACATTTCTGTCAGCAGTAAATCACAGAGATGGTTCAGCCCCTCCATTTCCTTCCTTTGCCAGTCAGGGATTGTGATGGCCCTGCCAGGACATGCTGAAAAGGCAGTGAAATCAAATTTTCCTTCATTTCCCAGGTACCACACCAGTGCCTTGTGTACCAGGGCACCCGTGCCAACACCCCAGAAGTGTGGCATCCTCTTCTCTCTCTGCATCTTTCAGGCATTTTACAAAGGAAAATCAGAATCATTCTTTTGATTCTACAGATGGGAAAGCCAGGGTACAAAAGCATGGAGTGCCTTGCTCCTGGAGGATAAACGTCTTGTCCTTTTCATGGATGATAGTTATGATAACGTAACAAGCTTGCATAGCCCCTTGACATGAACATTTTTAGGTTCCAAAGTTGAAAGATAGAATTAACCAGTTTGTTGCTAGATAGAAAATGAGGCAGGGATGATACCCATGAGGCTCAGTTCTGGATCACCTTTCTGTAACCACTGTACCTGTCTGGCACTTTGTGGTGTGCTCTGTTTATGGTGTGCTATTTGTGTAAACTCCCTGGAGCAGAGACTTTTAATTGTGGTACTATCCACAGGCATTACTGATTAATTCATAAGAATCCCAGAGTAAAAACTATGCAATGTCCTGTGAGAAGAAATAAAACAGACTGAACTTCCTATTCTGCTGTGTGCTTCATCCTCATTTTCTGGGACAGGAATCACTTTCAAAAGCTCGGAGAGCAATTTAGCCACCCTCCCTGGTGTGTAGTGTGTCCTCACATTCTCTACACCAGGACACACTTTGTGCTGTGAATTATTCTGTTCTGACATTGTTTTCACTTAGTTTTAACATACCTGTAACCTGTGGCTTGGTGTAGGGGGGTCAGGCCAGAGGGCAGCAGGGTAATGGGATTTGTAATTCTAAAGGATCTTGTTCCATCGTGTGAAATTGCTTCACAACGCTCCTGCTCAGCAGCCTGCAGTCGTGTACTAGAAAGCCAAGTAATACTGAGAGTGATGTAAACCAGCTTGGTCTGCACTGAATCTGGGGTTACACCTGATGTTAACTCTGCATTGTTTTAAATGACAGCATAACACCGGTTATGTCCTACAGAAGATCAGAAATACTCCTGTACATGAAGAAAAAGTAATAGCTACACTTAATGAAAACATTTAAATAAGAAATTCAACACAAAAACTTTTAGATGAGATAAACATTTTTGCATTCAAATAAAAGTTTCCATATACTAATTAAAATATTCTTTTCTACACATACTGTCTATTTTACATCAGCTGTGTCCTGAAGCTAGACTACAAGTCTATCAATAAAGGAATTTGTCATGTGTTTACAAAATACAGCCCCCCAAGCTTTCTTGGATTACATGAATCCTCTTAAGGTTATACAGAAATGTGGCGTGTGTAGGCAGACATATTGACAAGCCATGTCCAGGAGCATTAAAAATAAATAAGCAAGGGAAAAGATAAGTACAGAGAAGGATTTCGTACGTCCAAGTTAATGCAGCATGTCAGGGAGCTGATCTGTCCTCCACCCTCCCACAGAGTGAACCATATATTATTTCTTAGTACTAACACAGACAAGTATTTCATTATGTCTCTTCATTATAGTCTCAGAGAGACTTTGCCAACTGTGCATCGCATTCTTTTGCTCTGAAATATATGGCTTAAATTCCTTCAGTTGTAAAGCATACTTATTGACACTATATTTCTTCTGTTTATTTACCTCATTACTCACTTATGTTACTCTTCTCATGTTAGTCTGACTTATATTGATAATTTTACTGTAAAATTGTACAAGCCATTCATGTCAAGACCAGTTCTTGTAGTTGGTTGCAAAAACTGAGTAAGAAACTCTTAGTTCAAACCAAAATACTCTGCAACACAAAAGACATAAAAAGCTTGTAGAATATGTTAGCTTAATTGCTAGCCAAGATGGTGGAGCTTGCAAAGTCCTAACCTCTTTAAACATACATTAATAAGGAAAAGAAATAAATACGTACAATAAGTAATGAAATACACATTGAAAAATGTTGTGTTATCAGAAAAAAAAAAATACAGATTTATGAGAGAAAAAAATGGGAATAAATAGGAAAGCTATAAGAAATTAAAAATAAGTTGAATAAGTCTTCCTTATTTTCATAATATTCAAATATTTCTGTTGGCAGCTGACCAAGAAACCAGGCACATATTTTGTTGATGTCAATGAAACTACCTGGGCTAAATTCTGGTTTAGTCAGAACGTGGCACACTAACAACTTCAGCAGGGATCCAACAATCTATTTCCCAGGTGACTAAACTCAACATGTGCAATACCCTTAGGACATTGTATTACCTGCAAGCAGTGTCTGAGAGATGGAAGAGGTAAAAGCAAAGCTCTAATGGGGTTTGAGCAGGGTGGGCTTTCACTACACCTCACTTAAAGAAGAGTTTAATTCTGAGTTTCACCACAGCGTTAAGGAATACACAAAAAAGCACACTGCAAAACTCATCTCACAATATTCACAATGTTATTTTGCTTCTAGAGGAGCTCTAAAAGGAGCACAGAGATAGAAGGGGCTGGAAGAGCTGGAACACTTCTATTAACCTATTAACTCACAGCCCCCCAGGGCTTGTTCATCATGGTGCCTATCAAAGTGTCAGTCTTTTCTATTACCTTCTCCTTCAGAAGATGTCTGTCTATCATTGTCATGCTCTTCCAGCAGGATTATCCATCATTTTGGGTGAAGCCAAATCATTCATTTTCATGGTTGTCGCTGTTAGCGAGCTGGGATGGGGAAAAAAGTGTTTTATTCAACAAAAGATAAATGATGGAATTTCACTCTTAATCATTTTCTTTTATTACTTAATCCAAAAGGTTGGGAGGAGGCTCTGCAGTTTATTATACCACCAGTCACAAGCACCATTATATTTCAGGGTGTAGCAATACATCCTGCTTTCCAGCAGCTTATAAAACCAGCCATAAACATTAACTCCAGGCAAGAGTTTGTCACGCTGCTCTTGATTCAGAGCAGTGGTTGACTCCTGTGGTCAGCACTGGGATATCCCTTCCAGGGTTTCCTGGAGTTAGGCTGAGATAACTGGGAATCACCATGGGTTGCTGTGCTCAGCTGCAGCCTTGTGCTGCTGGACCAAGGCTGCCCTGCCAGGGATTTCACCAGCACCAGTTCTGCCTAAATGTTGGGCTCAGAGCACCTTGATCTAGGTTAGAATAAGCAAGACAGCACAGGGCACACCCTTCTTATGGATAAAATTTTCAAAATTAAATGCTTGAAGCAAAATAATCATGTTGCTTAGCCCCATCAGCCTCAGCCATGAAACAAGATGGATACAATAATATGGACATAATTGTTTTTGACTGCCCTAACACACTTTCCATTATCCACATAACTACTAAAGTTATCAGAATTTATACCAAAATATGTAGATATTTAAGAAAATTCATTAAATAAGGCAAAGAGCCCAAGTTGTACCCCACTCCATAATAATGTCCTTCAAAAGTCAGTCTCAAATCTTGATAATGTACAAATTAAGTGACTTGTGTAATGCAAAATTATGAGTCTTTGCATTTGGTTTACCCCATGTTGAATAAATCCTTAAGTTCTCTATTTTTTTATGTGAATCTTTATATTGACCCTCCAATCACAGGAAACTAAAATCCCATTGTCCCTATTCCTTCACAAATAATTATTAAGTTTACATATTCTGTTCCCTACCTCTGCCTTGGCTGATTATTATTATTCTTATTCTTATTAGTTTTAGAAACTCAGTGACTCTGAGATAACTTCTGCCATTTTAGATTTGGTAAAAACTGGCTGTACATTCAGAATTTAGTAGCCATGGCAGGCGAGCAGCTTAAAACAGATTAAAACTAGTCATGCACAAAATAGTTGGAGTAGTAATCATAGTTCCTGTAATTATGGGGAAAATAAAGTGTTATATCAAGGAAGAAAATATCAGAGAATTGTGACACAGTAAAGACAAACATCCTGAGCTCAGTCATGTGAATGCCTGGCAGCAGGATACTCTAGTCCTGGTGAATTCCTTCTTCTACAATGTTGTGATTGAAAGACTAGTAAAGTAAATGGGGAATCATCTTTTCACTCCACTGGGATTTGGATTAGACCATGGGGAAGAGAAAGAGATACTGGATAAGTCCACATGGTGTCCGATGTAAACTCCTCATGTTCCCATCCTGGGCACAAGAGAGCTCCAGAGCTGAGCCCTGTTAGCAGGGCACAGAGCTCACAAAGCCTGTGGAAAGGCAGAGTGAATTATCTCCAGCTCAAAACTCCTCTGCTGCAGCCACAAAGCTCCTGGCCAGCTTGGCACTTCAACCAAACAAACATCACATCTGCCTGAAAAATCCCACGTAAATAAACCCATCCCTGTGCAGTTACAGTCATGGAACACGCCTACAATCTCAAATGTGACTGCACTGCAAAAGCCCCATAGTATTTGTACAGAACTAGAGCTCAAGAAATAATTACTTGGCTAAATCTTGATAGTCTGGAGATGATGTCTCATTACCCTGCAAAGTCAATTGCTCAAGTACTACTAAAGACAGCACTTGAGAAACATTGAGTGTCTTCTTGTAATCACACTCCCAGGAGCTGCATTTGTCATCGCTGCCCATAAGTGGTTCCAGGATAATTGTGCTAACCTAATAAAACCATATGTCAAATCCCACAGAACACTTGAAAACCAACTGGCGCTCTTAAAATGCAAAATTGGGATTTTTAAAATTAAAACTTGTACTTTTTACCTTCCCAGACTCCCTTTCCTCCCCAAGAATGTGTATCTTCAATATGGTAGATGTTGATTCTATAGCAGCATCAAAGGATCTGTAAAGGTTCTTATTTGAAAGTGCTGATTATACAGCCTGTGATCGCAGCATCCTGGTCCTTTCACCTCCCTCTCAGGGGAGGAAAAGGAGATTTTTTTTCCCTACAGATATCCACAGGTACCCAAAGGAATTAATCTTCTGCTTTTGAACCCAATGACCACCATAAATCTCATGCAGTACAGTGTATTTCCAGGGAGGAAACTACATCCTCCCTTTCCTAATTACATTTTTAAAATAGATTCTGGGAACACTTGGAATGCTGCCTTTGATTCTTTCAAAATTCCTCATGTTTCCCTTACTTTTGTTTCAGCAATAGCACTCAGTACATAGATCTCAATAATACCTACACAGTAAAAAGGTTCACCAAATTTACTATCCAATTTTAATACTATTGAGGACAATAAATCAAATCTCTGCAGAAATTAGGGTGGATACACCTCCATTGACTCATCAGGCCTTACCTTAACTCTGACAAGCAGCACAAAGTGAAGATTCACCTAAATTCTCCAAAATAATTTACTACCTAAAAAAGCATTATTCCCATGTCCAGCTGTGTCAGGTTGACAATCCCAGACACAGAATTCTGCCACAAGGCACTAGGATCTGGTCTGCTCTTAGTTAATGTAGTAACAACATCCATAAGGGTAGTAATTTGCACCCACTGATATGCAAAAAGAGTGGAAGCAGTGTGGGATAAAAGCTGGGTGAAGTGTTGGTATCTGTACCCATCCTGGCCCACGTGCAGGCAGCCCCACTGTCTGTGCATGGGATTTTCCCATGTTCTGCTTCCAGCCTCTGCACACCCAGAGGCAGCTCAGATCCACCCACCCTACACACACACCACGTGCAAAAAATGCCATTTTCCTCTCGACCTTTAGCCTCACATAAGAAATGAGAGGTTTTCTCACAGCAGGTTTTCTTAGGAATCTAATTTTCTTGCCAGCTAAGTAACAGATATTGGACTGTAACTGGGATAAATGTCAGGAAATTTCCACCAAAAGTTTTTGTAAGATCTGTTCAGTTCTCTTTAAAACGTAGGGGGAAAGAATCTCAAGGAAAGCTGCCTTGAGTCAGGGGATGTATTTGGAGAACACCAAGGACTGACATTTGGAGGACACCAAGTCCACCTTGCAGTGCTATGATCCTACAGCACCTTGAGAAAATCAACTGCTCATCAAAAAGGAATTCCCATCTGCAGCCACAGCAACACAGGAAAGTGTTACACTTCGATTTACCAGACACGTCCCACACATATGAAGATCACAGATGGTAAAGTTTCAATCAAATAGAAGTGTTCTGGGTGTTTGCTGCTACAGAGTAAATAAAAATCATATTAAAGGAGACAAAGGAAGCTGACAAGGAAAGTATTAAACTTTAGTGAACCCAGCAATGATGATAGAAATGGATGTGGATTCTTAATTTCTGGAATAATTCAGTGGCTCCTATAACTCAGGAAAAGACAATTCATGAACAGCTTCCAAAGACACCATTTCTATAAAGAAAACTCATGGATTTTTAACTGCAGTTCATAAAAACAAGGGACTATAATCATTCACTCATCTTTTGAAACTGCTGGTTAGAATGAGAGCAGGGATGGATATGGCCAGAAGGGTCTAATTTAAATAATATTTTAAAGAAATCAAGATTTATTTCCTGTAAATAGAAGAGATGCCTTTTCCTTGTGATCCCTCTTATTCTAAATGCCAATTCAGTCAAGTTCATGAAAAATAGGCAGCTGAACCAGCAAACTTTTTCTTTAATTATGAGTACAAAAATCAGTTTTCACTGTCAGAAATTTAATTACAATTAGAGACACTGAACATCAGTGGAACATAATTTCTCTTTGCTGTCCTAAACAGAGATAATAAAGGAAGCAGAATCTTCATTTTCCAAATGAAACTGAGATCGTCCCGGATCAAAAAACAGAGAGACTTGATCCTTTCTTCCAGCACCTCCCTCAAGAGTGTTAGAGTAAGAAAATGAAGATCAGATGAAACACTACTCTGAGCCATAAGCCTCATTCTCTTCTATCTTGTATGGTGACAGAGGGCCATGCAGACCCATTTTTGGTCTGACAGAACATAAGTCCTTCCTCTGCAGGAGCTGATGTCACCATGGATGGGCTCTGAGAGGGAGAAGGGAATCTTTTCTCCTGCCTTTTTCAGCTGAGAAGCATCAGTTGGGGCACATCATCAGCACAAGCAATCTCCCAGTGTTTATGGAAATGAGAGCAACAGCTATTGAACAGGCTGTAAGGAGTTTCCAAGAGCACAATCAGAACAATTAAATGCCTGATCTGGCACGCAGGATGTGGTATCTGTGCACACTTATCAGCACACGCCTGAGCAGCCACGCTCCCTCTTTGACAAATTACCCATCACTGAGCAGTGCCAGCCTTCGACCCACTGGAGCTGATAATGGGGGCTGGAAAAACGTGCCCCAGGGAGTCACCTTCTGAGCAGACTGTGAAAAATCCCTATAAAAATTAAGGGAATGTGAGGGATCTCTGAAAGAATATTGTTCCTTCAGCCTCTCCAAAGCAAATTGGAGCTCATGCTCCCTGCCTTCAAGGGACTTTAGTGCTTCTGTTTCAAAGTTCCTTTGAGTTACTCTCAATAGTGGAGTTCTTTGAAGAGGGCTCTTAAACACTGCCCTTTATAACTGAAAATATAAAGCTGTATATTAAATTATTTTCAACAAAATCTCAGCTTAGCATGGTCTTTTCCTTCTCACCACAGTATTCTACTTGTTTGTCAATAGTATCTGGTTTTAGCTCTTTTATTCTGCTCTTAACTATTTTATTTCTGTGGTGTTCCTACGTAGTAGCCCTAGTTATATTTTACTGTCAGACATTTTTACTACATTGCATAACATTCTACAAAATCTTTTATGCAACACTTGGGTGTATCTACATATAATAGATTAGGTTTTCCCTCATTGTGAATTCTGCCTCCAGCACTGTGCAATGCACAGGGATTGTCAATGGGAGGATTTCCATTGACTTAACTGAGAGCTGGAGAACGCCTGTAACTGCTGAATTTGAACTTTGCTCTGGTATTTTGCCCAAGTCTAAAGAATTTAATTTGAAAAACTCAAAATCAAAAAACAAACAGCAAACAAATTCCCTCTCCTCTTCAGGTAAGATGCATTGTTTTCTTTTTTTTTTTTTAAACAGAGATTTACTTTCTCCGTTGTTAATGTACTGATGACAACGGATTAAAAAGAATAACCTCTCTTCCTCCCACCACCCTCCCACTCATTTTATAAACAGGTAGAAACTACTGTAAATTTCTGACATTTTTCAAACAAAGGAGAACATCCTAGAGCAGCAAATTCTGGGACCCATTTAGTTTTTTCCAGTTGTGACAGTTCTCATTTTTAATTTTGGGGATTCTCAGTTTAACAAACCTTGACAAACAACTTGACTCTGTTGTTTTTGGTCCATATAATGCACATCTATAGGTAAATCTGTGTGGATAAACTGATGGGTGACTACCTGCACTGATGTATTTATATGCACATCCATTTATACATTTTTATCCTGGTCTCATACAAATTTAAGCTGTTTCCATTGTGATATGACCTTTTTAATATTATTTGTTAAAAAAAGCAGTAAAAAAACAGTTGCCAGAACAGTTCACAGCAACAGGGGGAAAAGCAATAACTACAGCAATCACCTAAGTTGGGACCATCTTTTCAACAAATAAAAAAGTGGAGTTTTTCGGATTTCTCCGCTACCATAAGTATGACTTACAGCTAAGGATATTTTCTAACTGTCAGATTCCAACCTGTTATTTTTTGCTGTGGAGAATTTTTCTGTCAGCCTCCCTGCCTGCTTTTCAGGGGGTTACTAAAGAAAGGTGGAATGGAAGGTAAGACAGATCCTTACCTTTGTAAAGAAAGTTATTTTTCATTATTCTAAAAATAAAAATTCACCCTAGGACAGACACGTAACTGTCTCCATCTCAGCTGCAGTTGAAAGTTACGCAGTTGTGCACCAGCAATATCCTAATACTTTAAATTCACCATAAAAAACAAATTCATGGGCTTGAGATGCACATACCCACAAAAATCTTAATATGTGCACTTTTTTGGGTAGAGCCAAGCCAGCTGTGACTGCGGTGACAAAAGCAGATGTGGAAGGTGGAGAATAAGGGCAGATCTGCTTCCAGTGTGCAGAAAGGGTCACTGCCAGAGACACAAGGCAGAAGAAGGAAGCAGCTGCAGTCTAAGCTCAGAGCATCATGTCAAAGAGTACAGAGGGTATTTGTATGGAAGAGTTGTACGTGAGCTAGGGTGGGAAGAAATACACAAACACTGGATTTGACAGCTCACAGGGGCATGGCAGGAGGGAGAGGATCAGGAGCAGATGGTGGGAGCAGCGTCCTGGTGTGTTAGAGCTGAAATGGAGCTATTGTGTGCTGGTAGACAGGAGAGAAAATGTGTGTCTAATGGCCTTTGGCTTTTCTTTATCTTCCAGTCAGCCCCTACACAGGCTGTTCACAGCAGCACATCTTTCTGATGGAGCTCAACAGGTAAAACACTGAACACCCACCCAACATCAGCAGAGAAATAACCCTGATATGACAAGACCCTGATGCCACAAACACAGCAATGCAGAGCACAGGAACCACTTTATCCTGGGAGGCACAAGAGGCATCTCCACCCTGGGCATGCTCAGCTTTTTGCTTCTAGAAACTGGGACCTCTAAAGGCACAAAAGACATCATTGCCTTGCAATCACAAAGAGCCAGATAAGGATAGCTCACTCAGAACTTCAAGGACTACTGGAGAAACCAAGGGCATCTTGCTGAAAGAAAGATCCCAGAGTGGTTCCTGTGAATCCACAGTGATTTACCCTATGAACCAAATAAAAACACTACTAAGGGGGAAAAAATAAAGAATTAAAAACCAAAACCTTAGGCCTTGAGCAAACCTTACAGATAGAAAGTAGACAACTTGATTTTGGACAATAACACATCCTCCATCTCCTCCCTCCTTCATTAACCTTTATTTTTCTTTTATTATCAGTCTTGGCACCGTGGTGCTGAACGGAGCCCAGCAGGCTGCCCAGGCAATGACATTTCAGAGATTGGCAGAGCAGCACAGCCCATGTCAATTTAACACTATCTTGAGGTTTTTAAGTTCACAGCAGGAGGAAAACTGGCCTGTTCCTTTGGTACCTTCGAGAGGGAGATGAACAAAAACGGTAGTGGGGGGTGGGAGCATGACAGGGAGACAGGAAACTTAATTAGAAAGAGAAAACAGACTGGAAAAATACACCACTGACATTTTGATAATCTGGAAAGCAGACATTGCATCTCAGGCAAAACATTAGATTATATATTTTTTCTCTCTAAACCCTGTCCTTGTGGAGTCTATAGGAAAATAAGCTGAAGGTGTTTGGCTGCTGCATCTTCCTTTTTCGTTGAACATGAACTAAGTCTATAAAAGGTTACTTTAGACACAGATAGGCATAGGACAGGAAAGGACCAAAAGAATTCTTTGAGTTCATCCCTTCACCCCAAGACTAAAATGATCATTAAATGACATCTTTTACTAGTCTGCCAGTATGATAGTTGGTTCATACTGATGAACCAATCATGAAAAATACTCAACTGCCCTAAAATGCATCTGTCAAACAACCAAGCTCTCTGTATTCAGTTGGAGACAAAAGCTTTGTCAAAAGACTGCAGGGAAATTCAAAATTTAAGCTCTTGTTTGGGGTTTTGACTGCTCTGATAGAAATAACAATAGAGTAATAAATATTACAATTGTTAATATTTATATAATCAATGGACTTGTCTGAGCTGTACAAACTTAACAAACTCCCATGAGCAAGCAAAAAATCTGTGACAAAGCCAAAAATTCAATTTGGATCTCACCAAATTTCAGGAGAGGCTTTTTCCTCAATACTAATTTATAAATGAATAATAAAAAATCCTGTGTAGGGATATTTCATTTAAAGATTAAATTAAACATTAATTTAAATTAAATATTTAATTAAATAATAATACTTTTTAAATTAAATATTAAATTAAATATTATGGCTAGAAATACAACTATCAGGACAAACTGTAGGGCCTGCTATCTGCAACATGAAAAATACTAACTCTGTTTTAAAATATTAAGTGAATTTGAATTTTCCTTATCTCTTATAAAGTCACAACAATAAAAGAAAAAAAAAAAGAGGGGAGAAAAAAAGGACAATATTTATCCAGCCAAATGCAATGATAACTGTAAAAGTCCTATTCTCCCTCAAGCTTCTGTTTAAAGTTCACCAGATTCTTCTTATGGAGCATGAAGAGTGAGTGATGGTGATGCAAAGATGGAAAACCCTATCAATAGAAAGATCAAAATGGAAAAGGGTGGTGAAAACGTGATACCAATGTTCCATAAGCATTTAAATAAAAAAATATTGTAATACCAACAGACATGAACTTGAAAGGTTGAATCTTAAAAGTCATTCACATAGTGCAGTGTTCAAAGACTGAGTATTAGCCATGTCATTTTCCTAACACATTTGCACTATGAATGACAAATTCTTCCTTTTAAAAGAATTAATTGCATTGCATTGCATGTTTTCATTTTAATGGATAGTCCAGTAGTATTTCTGGTTTTCCCTTTTCTTCCAAAACAGATTTGCTTAAGCAGACACAAGTTAAACTCAGCTCTTTTGATTAGCAAAAGCTGTTGCCTCCAGTGTTCACTAATTGCTTTCTTGTAATGCAGAGAAGGAAGAATATTTTTGCATGTGAGCTCTGGCTCAATTAATTCTTTAAGTGAATTTTCAGTATGCTTTCAGAAAATACTACGGAAATAAGGTATTTTCTGTCTTCAGAATTCACACATATTTGATATATTATAAATGGTTTAGGCCTAAGGAGAGTTTCTATAGCACTGTTGACCTAGAACTGAGGGAGATCTTGAAAAGATTTTCTGTATGATGTCACACTCCGACAAGTGTCATCAAGAAATGAGGCAAAATGAAACTCCAAACTTTGAAAGCAGAGTCTTAGTAAATGGTTATGTTTATGTGCATAAATTTATAGATAGTAAATTTCTAGATAGGTGCTATTTTCCAGCTGCTGAGAGATAACTGTGACAGGAGTTAGTGAGACACATCTGCCCTGCACGGCTCTGCCTGTGAGTGCCATTAACTGCCCTGGGAAAGGGCAAGAACTGCTGCTTTGATAACACTGTTTATTAAGCCTGGGTTGATGCAGCAGGGTGAGATGGAATTATTCTCATTTCTTGTCTAGTTCCCATGACATTCAATAGGAATATTCTGCTGCATGAGGAGGAGGAATACCCTCTAAGGTTGGGTGTGGGCCCTGGGAGCAAGAGCCTCTGTGCCGAAGAGCCAACGAGCCCCACAGCTGCCACGACTCAGTGCAAGATCCCAAACTGCAGAAACCTCTGCTGTGCCTGCTTTTGGGGGGAGAAGTTCTGCATGTGAACCAGAAAGGTGTTGAAAGGAGCAGCTCTTAATTCTGAGCAACCTGAGAACAAGGACTGTAAAGTGTGCTCCACACATTTAACAGAGGCAACATGACAGAGTGTCTGGATTTATCCTGACCAGGAATAAACAATTGACTCCTCTGAATCTCAACTGGGTTTTGTTAAGTCAGAGGGCAGACCTGGCCATAGGAATTTTCCACTGTTTTTTTCCCTGCATAGGAAAGAAAAAATGAATACAACACCTCATGGGTTAAACAGTTCATTTGCCAGTAGAAGACCGAAATGTTCTTTCAGTGATTTTAATCTGCTTGAAAAGTATGTGTTCAGACCAGAACACTTGAGCTCTCTATTTCTTCTTACCCTTCAATGGATATTTCCTGTTAAGGTTTATTTGCTGTTCACCAATAATTTTTCCTTGCATCAGAAAGGATGGCTGCACTTTAGCAAACAGGAAACATTCTTCTCAGAGCGATAACAGCTTTCCTTCCCATCTCCTCTTTCAAAATCCAGATATGGAAATTGCTTTTCCTGGGGGCTGTCTAACAGTGCAGCAAGGATGTAAATGCAGAGCCACATTTCTTAATTGTCCTGAACATCCTGAGCATGGCAGCTGCAGCTCCACTTTCTACTCTGATAATCCAAATTACAGCCTTGGAGAAGCTGTGATGTTTTAACACCTCCTTCTCTCCTGTGGCCTAAGCAACTCACACCATATTCCAGCAAACTGCTGGACCAGTGCTCCAGAGATAAACAAAAAGGCTAACAAAAGCCACTCCATCCTATCAGGCTATGCTAATAATGCCAGCTATCAAGTTTGCCATAATTACTGCATTGCTTCTCTATACAACACTAATTTTCCTTCTTTTTTGGCATTTTTCCTGCTTGTACTAGATCACATCTCCTCCAGGATGAGTGCCAGCTGCTCCCTCCTGAATCAGCAGGACAGAACCTGGTCCCCAGTTAGGACTTGGGAGTATGAAGCTTAAAGAAGTAGAATATTTTTAGAGAAAAGTGCTTTAGACAAGACAATGGTCTCAGTATAAACAAAGAACTAACAACTTATACAGGGAGAAAGACTGTAAAAACCAGAAAATACTTGAGAGGAATTCAGCTGAAGAACCAGAACCAGCACACAGACCCTGACCCAAACTCTTGTGACATTGTATTGACATCTCCTGTCATTGCCAGGCCATGAACAACGAGTGCACAAGACACAGCTGGATTCAGTGAGGCTCTAAAGCCTCTCTGAAACACTTCTTATGGCAAGAAAGAAACAGAAAAATCAACATTATTAACAACTGATTATGGTTTATATGTAGGTTTATACAGAAAGCCTGCATACATAGGCACATCTTTTATATATTGGCTTTCATGCATTCAATAAATCCCCCCTGTATACACATAAAAATCACCAAAATCATTATAAGAATCTTTAAATAGACTGAAACCTCTGCTGAGCTATTAAGGCAGAAATAACAATGCAAGCTCTTATTTCTGCTAGACAAAGCAAACCATCTGATTGTAAAAAAAAAAAAAAAACCCCAAAAAAACCCCTGCACCTTCACTCACGAAGAGAGGACAAAGAGAGAAAGGAGCAAATGCAACTTGTCTGAGAGCCCAGGACAGTGCACAGAAGTGGTGAGCCCCATGTGAGCAGAGGACACTGCCCAACCCTGCAGTGATGGGGGTTTCTATCAGTTTAAATTTGCAGGATAAACAAACTGAATTGTCAGAGTCCACAGGGACAGCACACTTGATCTGCAATACAGAACAAAGAAGCATAAAACAAGTATTCCAGTTTCTAACTGGAGAAGCAAAAGGTAGTTGGAAAAAATACATATTCTTGGAGTGATATTGGACAGCCTAACCTGTTCCTTACTGCATCCATTCCCTCAAACTTCTTCTCCTTAGGGAAAGGTTTTACACTCAAATGCCAAACCCAGGATGTCAGTTGCACTCCTTTCTCTTGGTTTCTAAACATGCCTGCTTTTATAAATACTTCATGTTCATATTTGAACAAGCCTATCCTAGCTGTAGACCAGTTCATGAGCTCTGTAAATCTTCCCCAAAAATTTTTCTTGTAAACAGCAATGCCAAAGGCTTTCATGGCACCATTACCTTTGAGAAAGGTGGAGCAAGGCAGCAGACCTGCTCACCTAACCAAAAAGTGGAGATCAGCATTTTCAGACGACATCTACTTGCTCTTCTCTGCTGGAGCTGGAGCTAGAGGTGTGCTTTGTCCAGGCACACTACCCCAGTTCCTGGAGCAAACATCTCTGTCCCTGCTCCTGCTTTTCACTTGAGCTATTGATCCACATAAGCACAGTTTTGCCATTTGTAAACCCTCCTGAAAGTGTTCAATCTGCTGGAGGAGCAAGGTGTTTACCTTGGTCTTGTGGGGGAGTCTCCAAGCTGGCAGACTCTCACCCAGCTGCTCTGTCCACACCTCCTGGGAGGGCAGTGCCTGCAGGGAGTGCTCCAGCCCAACTCAGAGCTGCACCAATTTATTTACTGTTTTCAGCATATAAACCCCACAGAGAGAGACTCAGCGTTTCTCTAAATGCTCCCCCATGAAAATACAGGAGGAGAACAGTCAATGGGAACCCTTGGGAGCGCTCTTCACACGGTGCTGTGTGATTCACCTGTTTATTCACAATCTGTTTCCACAGCAAGCACAACATCATTCTCTTTATGGGGTGTAAAACCAGAGAGTCCTCTGGAGCATCTACAGACTTGGCTACAGTCCACCTCTCTCTTTTTCCAGAGATGCATGAGGAATAAATGGTGGATTCAGCATGAGGAGTATCAGTTGATAAAGAAATCTCTTTTCAGAAAGCCTCCCGCAGACAAAACCCTGCTTATAAAAATATGACACAAAAAATACACCTTGTGGAAACTTTTGTGTGTGCTCAAGGATGCAGAGTACTTCACCATGTGGAAACAATCCTGTAGTTTGTGTATATATTTACATATATCAATGTGTGATATCCCAAAGCCCTTGAATCTTGAGTTCCTGTTCTACTAAACAAAACAAATCCAGTGTCCCTAAATCTGTGGCCTCCAACTCGCCTATACAGATGGCCTTGAAAATTCTAGTGTAAAAACATGATATAATACAGCTGTAAGAATTTTCAAGAAGGTTTTCAAAAGCCAGTACCTTCCACAATTAATACACAAATAATAACAATACAAATAATAATTAATACAGAATAAAAATTAATAGTTATGGAAATCCAGCAGCAAGCACTCTATTGAAGAAGAAAATAAATGTACTGCTTTGTATTCTGAAGGAACAATAGTTATTTATGTAAATTTGCACTGCAGTAGTTATTTTTAAATACTATCATACACTTGTTTCATATTTACTACTACTTACTCCCTTTAGATATTCCAGTAATTGAGTAGATATTATTGTAAAATAGACCTTTAACTTTTTTTGTTAATTCTAAAATAAGTGTCTGAGTGACAGAAGAATATGATTATGTTGGTAGAATACAGTTTTCTGCTTCCCCAAAGCAAAGATTTCTAATGCTAGCAGAGACTGAATAAATGAGACAGAAGGATGGAGAGTGATTACACCTGTTGTCTAATTTCCAAGTAAGTTTTGTGTTAGAAGCTGGGTTTGCAGGGAAATGAGCAATTCACTACAACAGCAGGTCATTTTTCTTGTTTCAGATGGAATATTTGCAACATAGTTATAAATACAAATTAAGTTACAAAATAAATATAAATACAAATACATCTGTGCATGTTATTTTAGGAGCCAGTGAAATTCAATAGCTCAGATTCTATTCAACACAGAAAATATTTCAGCAAGGGAAGTAAACTTAAAGCTTCCTGTGTACAAAATTGCTCCCATCTAAAAATAACCCATTCTGTATAGAGTCTATAGAATAAGTTACATCTCAAGAGAAACTGCTGAGTATGTGGCAAATGCTCCTGCAAAAAGCCCCATTTTAAAACAGAAGCAGCAATAATTCCATGAATATCGTACAGGTGTGCACAGCCTTGCAGGTGCCTTCCAGACCCATTTCCCTTTCTGTCACCAAGGTCCACAGATCTACAGATGTCCCTGTACGAGTGGAAACCGTCTCAGCCCATCATTTTCTAAGCCATTCCAGAGGAACAAGAGAGCAGCAACTCAGGAGAGATAAAATGCAGCTGTTTAGGAGAGGAAATAAATGCAGAGATTCTACCTCTGGCAAGAAAATCCCCTGCAGGACACTACAAAATAACAGAGAATACAACGAGCACAGTCTGTGAATGGGGTGGGGATGCCCCTGTTTGCACTTTCTGAGATGTATTGGCATTACCTGGACAAAATTAGATGCTCAAGGTCTCTGCATGGCCTTCGGCAAGACGGGAGAACTTCCAGGATTGAAAAGGTAAGTATGGGGAAAGAACCCAAGTCTTTAAAGCCAAATGTAGCTTATCTTCTCCTAAGAGACATCAGACACAATGGCCTGAAAGCAAAAACTACGGGGTGAGGTCCTGTGACCTCCACAGGCAGGAGATGTGAGCAATCTCCAATCAGCCCTCCCTGGCCCCAACAGCTGCCTGGGCCTGAATTCACCGGGTCAGCAGCAACAGCAACTCTCCTTTAAAGACTCTCCGTAGAACATTTTAATTAGTTTGGTCTTATGGCTTGTCTAAAACACTTCTGATAGCACAGTGTACACTAAAGCAGTGTTATGAATGCCTAAAAATATAAAATCTAATTATGGTAGCTCCGCAACCAGAGTAATGAGAAGCAAGTGTGACTGATAAGTGAGACAGGCTAACGAGCTGAACCACTGCAGTTCAAAGGAAAACAGAGGTCTGAAGGAAGCACCTGTGGTATTGCTTGGGGGAAGATATGTGGACTAGGAAATATGAACATACTGCATTTAAAAAGATATGGTACTAAATGGATACACAACACTGCTAATTATTAGAGCAGATACTTAACATATGGGCAAAATAAGTTGTTAATAGGGATGTGTAAGACTGAAGATGATTGCTAAGAAAAATACAGCTGGTGTAGTGAATAAGAAATTCCCTGCTGTAGATAAGAGAAAGCTGTGGCTCCAAGTGCTTGGGCTCATTCTGCAGAGCTGACTGCAGGCTGCTTGGCCACCATACACAGCGTTGTTTGGGAGTTTGTTCTGCCTGAGCGATTACACACGGAGCGGCCAGCGAGGCAGAGCTGCCAGGATCAGAGACAGGGAAGGAGAAGTCATAGCAGACATCCTCTGGCATGAATGAGAAACTGGAACAGCGGGACACAACTGATGATTTTGCCTTCCTTTATGTAAAGATCGTACTCTATCACGTCAGTTAATGCACCCACAGCTGCAACACATTTCCTGCTGGACTGTCAGCATCTGACCTGGCCCTTTGCTGAAATGCTTGCCACCAAACAAGACAGCTGCCCAGTGAAATATCAGTGAATTTTCTGTACTCATCTAGACTTTCCCAAGCTCATCAACTACTGATCAATTCATACTCTGTGAGAAACACTGAAAGCAAAACATTTAGTAACAATATTGTTCTGTTGCTAGTAACAACTTTATTGTTCTGCTGCACACCAAAATTGCTGTGAAGGAAAACAGCAGTCTGTTATACAGAAGATGGAAAAAGCACAGGAATGTTCCCACCATTCTGCTCCAACCCACACCTGGCAGCAAGTTTTGTGTCTGCAGGTCTGGGCCTAAGAAAGTCAACTCAAGAGTTGACCCTCCCACAGAAGTACAGAATTATCACAGAATCATTTGGGTTGGAAGGAGCATTAAAGGTTATCTTGTTCCAACCCCCTGCCATGGGCAGGGATGTTTTGAACTATCCCAGGTTGCTCCAAGCCCTGTCCAGCCTGGCCATGGACACTCCCAGGGATGGGGCAGCCACAAATTCTCTGGACAACCTGTTCCTTCTACCCTTGCATTGTTTCTATGTGGTTAAAATACATAAGTAAGGAGACTTCCTATGTGCATACAGCACTGGGGGGATGGAATGAAATATGGACAATGCTTGATGAGATTTCCTTTGCTTAGTTTATCCAATTTGCATTAACTATAATGCTTTTTCCTGGTCTTACTGGTCTCCTGAAACATTTGTCACAAATTATATAATCAAGTACTAAACAGTGCATATATGTATTTCCTTTAGTTCTCAGGTTGTGCTGATGAAGTTCTTAGCCTTACCAAGTATCAAAGCTGTAGAGACAGTCCTATTTAACAATATTCAGTAACTTATTTTCCTACCCTGCTGCCTCCATACTAGTATTTTTAGCTAGTGCTGATTTTCCAATCTGTCCAGGCTGTCATTCAGGGCGTGGGGAATACCAGAAATGGTGCATTTGGTTTTGACAGTACCCCAGACTGTTTTTTAAAAATAACCAAGGAAAAGACTTTACAGCATTGTTTGAAAATATTAAATTTCCATGGGGGTCAATAGAGGTGCTTCCTATATGCAATTTATTCACTAACAAGTTTCATGGGTTTTATGAGACTATTCACCTTCCTGGTTAATAGAAAATCTGTACTTGCCATGGCAACCCCTAAATCAGACGGCTCTACAGCAATACCCTGGAAATATACCATAGATTTTTTTCAGTCTTCATAATCGATCTGGTCATGAATGTCACAGTAACTTGTCATTAAACTCTCCCCTCTAGCAACTCTGGTAGTTGTTTGATCCCTCCTGCCTCTCTGCCACGCTGTTCCCTGTGCACAGCTGCATTGTTCTGCCTGCAGCCTTTTCCCAAAGCTGTCACCTGCCAGCGGTGTCAATCCTCAGTGATCCATGATCGGGCAGCTGCTGACACCAGGCAGATTCACACACACCTCCTGCAGTGTTAGAGCAGTGGTCACTGCCACACAGCTCTGATAACCAAG
The DNA here is from genome assembly GCF_030490865.1 of Poecile atricapillus. NCBI lineage: Eukaryota > Metazoa > Chordata > Aves > Passeriformes > Paridae > Poecile > Poecile atricapillus. The sequence goes on from NC_081256.1 coordinate 21,380,419, forward strand.
TGCAAACCAAGAAGGAAAAAAAATACCAACTCCAAAAAAACCCAACTAAACAAAAACACCAAAAAAAAAAAAACCACAACACCCAAAAAACCCAAAAAATAAAAACAACCAAAAAAGCCAAAAAAACAACAAAAAAAACCAACAAAGGGGAAAATCTGGCAGATAATATCAGGCTAAATTATTTGTCTGTGTTCCTCAGGTGACTCCTTGGATTTCATGCAGGTCCAGCAGCTGGCACTGGGAGATGCTGCCTTTGGGAATAAGACTGACCTGTCTGGCACCAACAGCGCCTGAAAGGAATGCCCTGTGCAAAGTGAATCGAGGAGATGGGGTGGAATTCAAATTTCACCAGCTCCTGACTGTCATGAGACTCCCAGTGTATTGTAGGCATAATTCCTGCTGCCTTGCACTTTGCATTGCAATTGGAAATGTGAGTGTAAAATGCTATCCCATCACAATTAGTAATGCATTGGCATTGACTGCAGAGAGGGGAAAATGCCAACTGAAGGGGAAATATTGGAACCTCAGAACTAAGCATGGATTTTGAAAAAAATTTCTGTAATCTGGAAATACAATCAGAGGTGACATTTTGCTAAGGGTTAAGAAAGTTAAAGTCAGTATATAAATGGGGGAAAAATATTTAAAATTATCTGAATAAACTAGGAGCTCAATGAAAAGTTTATGCTTTTAGAAAAAAAAAAATAGGGTCATGATACAGCAGAAAACTGCACAAAAATGGAATATATTCTTTATAAGAGCACATACTACAAAACATTGCATAGGAAAATGAGGAGGTTAGGGTGGGTCACACACAAAAACTTCTGAAATGCTTGTACTACACAGCAACCCTCCAAAAGCTGTGTAGCAGAAGTTAAGCAGATTTCATCTGCATATCTGGGGGTACTGATTAAAGTCCAGACTGCTAGAAGTATATAAGTATTAGCAAACTCTTTATCCAAAATGTTAGATTCATCTCTCCTAACTCTTTTTCACAATACTTAAATGCACAGCAGTGCTGTGTTATCAACTGCAGCACAGCTGTCCTGGAGCCAGGGCAGAGTAATTCAGGAGGGAATCAGACCCCTTGTGTGCCCACTGTCCTCTCTATGGACAGACAACTTGTTATATTAACTAAGAGAAAGATTATTAAACATGTAAAATTTTAAATTTCCTTTACTATATTTAGACCAGTAGCAGTGAAACTGCCCAAGGTTCCCAGTATTTGGAAGAAAGACACTTTCCAATGACAGAAAATAAAAAAGTTCCCAGCTGGAGAGCCTTGGCTTTGTTTGGATCTTATAATTTAAGGAATCATTTTCTAAAATTACCTCTTGTACAGTAAAATGACAATGATTAGGCTTGCTATGTTACAGTCTCCTGCTGTGCAAAACATTCACTCCCCAGGCTCAGGATACAAAAGTAGCTGCTTTACAAATAATAACACAGCTTAACTATCATTTAATAGCTTCGAAAACATCATACTAGTTACAAACTCTTTGGAATGAGGACAACTAATTTCAGCATCTCAGTTGTTGTCATGTTTAATCACTTTCTAATGCTGGTGGCTGTTTTGGTTTGTTTCTTTGTTTTTAATTGCTGGAAATTTTTAATTCCTGGTTCAAGCAACCTAATTTTACAGTTTTTAGATTAATCAGTGATCACTTGAGGGGAAAAAAATTATTGAAGTTCATCAGAATGTAGCATGGAGAATCGATGTAATTTTGCAGAAAAGCAGTTTGATTCTACCTTCCTGAGCAACGTGGAACTCTAACACTTGAATGTAATATTGGGAGCATTTCTGGGTACGTGACTTTCAGGGATCCTTTGCTGGATTTACAGAGACCTTCACTGCCAGAAGTAAGGTTGTGTCAGCTCCAGGTCTGGTGTGCTTAAAGGGTGGGAAAATAACTCTCTCACTAGCAAAAAAGTCATCTCCTGGTTCCAAGTTTTCATTTACACTCCAGGGAAATTCTCCTGCACATCTCCTCTGACTGCCTCATGCACTAATGTCTCCTTTTGGAAATATTAAAGTACATGTACATCATTTTGGTGAAGAAATCCTGAGAAAATTGTTAGCAGGAATTCAAACGCTACGTGAGAGTGCATGCCACTTCTGAGAAAAAATAAACCTGCAAAGAGATCCTGTTCTCTGTTTTCTGCCCAGAATTTCTACCAGTTCATCCAGAATATCCTGATGGTCACTCTGGGACCATGGATGTGGAGGGAGGTGCTGCCAGAGGGGTGTGTGGTAGCAGCTTGGCAGGTTGGGTGCAGGAGAGCACCAGAACTGCCCTCACCAACACAGCCTGGCTGCTCAGATTGAGGAGAGCACTGCCAAGAGCTCCAGAAACTTTCATAAATAAAAACTTCAGCCTTCAACAAGGCAGACAAACCAATGGGGTTTCTTTCACCCCTATTTGAATGCAAATCAAGTGTTTGACCCAATAAATAATTGTGATTTCCCGTTTCCTACACACTGAGGGATCCAGTGCTTCCTACCCCATTAAATGAGATTGTGTTTAGGGAACCTCTATCCAGCAACTAGGAGAGGGGATTTATCAGGGTCATTCTTTCATCTCCTCAGCATTTTTTCAACCATGGCATTTGACCACTGCCTTTTTGTTTTACAGTCTCCCTTAGAAAAGGAGAAAATAGGAGAGATTTTCTTGTGGTTTTAGAATAGCACATTTTTTTTTATTATGTATAAATACATTCTTACCTGGGTGTATTTGCAGGACCAGCTCTGAATTCAAGGTCTATCCAGACATTATTTGGACACCCAATAATAAATCCCTGATTCTAAGCTTCTATGTCTGTGCAGGGCCTTTACGTTATCTGTAATCCAACCAGCAATAAAAATAATCATAAATCACTTCTGTGAACACAAAAGTACTGAGAACATTTGTAAAGGTCCAGAAACTCTCAGATCCAAACCTCATACTAAAGCCTTCCATCACAGGTAGGGCATCCCTACTCCTATAATTAAAAGTGCCCACATGTCTCCTCACAGCACCAGCCTCCCTCAGTCTATCCACCAGCTGCAATCCTTTCTCAGTGTTTTAACACTGTTAAACAAGATTATCTATATCAAGGCAGTCTTTGTTCACACCTCATCAAATACAGCAGCAGGTTCAGCAAGGCAGTAATGCATATGAGACACGGACTCATTTTAAATTATTCTTTGTTAGATAACTTAGCACAGAATCCTCAGTGGACCCTTTCCCAAACAAATTTCTGCACTGAAACATACCTGGGGATGTTCAAACTCGTAATTGGAGCGTTCCATGTAACAGAGAGAAGCATGAAGGTATTAATGTTTTGTTTAGTCTGAAATGAGTTGTTTCAGTTGCAGCCACAGTGACATCAACATCTCTGATTCTTATCTCTCAAAGGCTACAAACTGGTTCATTTCTGCTGCTTTACTCTGATTTGATATTTATCTGATCTAGGTCAGAATCTGGCCTAGTGGGATCTTAGGAAAAGTAAAGCAGCCCAAAATTTACTCCTGACTGGTCTACCTCTCATGCCACTGAAAATATGCTTATCTTTAGTCAATGTGTTTCACATTTCTGTAACTTGATTTCATCATTTTAGAGCTTGTCATTGTCACTCCTAGCAGCTTGTCCCCCAAAATGCTTTAGCTATTTTGACACTATTATACTGTTAATATCTCAATGAACTCTTTCATCTTATAGTATTGGCTTTATAAAACATGAGGCAAATGGTTGTGACTTGATGCTGAGAAAAGCCTAAAAGCATCCAAACTCGTGCAAGGAATTAGCTCTGTCATGGAGAATAAAAGCTGTCACCCATTATGACAGAATTATCTGTATCCCTTATCTAGAAAAATCCAGCATATCCATCCCAGTGGGGAAAAAAACAAACCCCAGAGTATCCAAAGAACAAAATAGAATCCTACATCTCTAGTTAGCTCCCTGTTCATTTTGGGTTTATATATGCTCAAGGGACTATTTCAGTGTTAAAACATAACTCACAGAAGACACAGGAGATAAAAGAAGCTGAAACATTTTGATAGAATATTTCTCAAAGGGAAAATTTGTTTTTGAAAGTCTCTTTTTAAGCCTTCTTTAAACCTCAAGGTCCTGTGCATTGTGCTTTTCCGTAATTTTTTCCCAATTTTGATTTTCATTGCTCTTTTTACAGGCTGTGAGCTCTCTTGAGCATTTCAGATCTGCCTCCTTCATCTTTTTTAACCCGAGGGCTTTAAAACTCCAGCAAGTAAAAAAAAAAATATTAAAAAAACAAGCCTGGAGATAGACAGAGGAACAAAAATGGCCACAGGGTGCCTTGAAGAAGGTGGGAAAATAGATTGTTAGAGAAGGAAGAGAAAGGTGGTAATTTCAAGAGAACAGTGCAGTCACCCACCTTTTTAATCATCTGGAAGCAAAGTATTTAAAGGCAAAATTCAGATAAAATCATGACTGAAGTTGCTTGGATGGTAAATACCTTTTTATAGACCCATGAAGAGTTCCTGCTGTTGCATCTTTTGTTCCTCTAAACCACAAATACCCATACAACTCCCAAACAAAAAAAAAATACAATCCTTCATTACCATTCACATTTGATTTATGGGAATTTAGTCACTGAATTATGCAAGAACAGCCATAATCACCTGGCTGGTTGGGAGACTGATGTGAACTGAGTCCCACATCCCTGGTTTTGGTGTCTTCTCTCTGGCACTCCGAGTCTGGGTTCCCTGGCTTGTGCTCCTCTGCTTCAGCTGGCAATCCAGAAGCCCTGGCTTTACTCACATCTTGAATTTTGGCTCTCAGCTCCATGCTGAAAAGCTGCAGACTCAGAGATTCTGTTACAAAAAGCAGCACCCTGGAATTGCTGCCTCTGTGCTGGGCAGCCAAGAACAGGCCTTGAGGGTCTGCCAGTCAAAGATGCTGGATTTGAAGGTTACCCTTTCCTGCAAGGCTCAAGAAATCCTATTTCACACTGGGACAAACAAGGAAAAGAAAGGAATAGCAAAAATATGGTGTTGGAGTATTTTCAAAATTGTTTTCTCAGGTAGTCTTTTCAAAATACTATAACTTCTAATAAAAGGACTTAAGAGTTTTTAGGAACTTCAGTTAAAATTGACTAAAATTCAAAAGGCCTGAGGTTCAAAACTCATTTGCTACTCAGCCATCAACTCCTCCTGCTCTTCAGCAATCAGTTTCACTGCAGGTTACTGATACACTGCCTTGATTAAGCTAATGATGAAATGGAGATAGTTTCTTTTTTTGCCTGCATACTCAGCTGTAGAAGGAACATGTGATAGCTGTAAATTATTTATTATTTGGAGGTGAGGGGATGGCAATCAGTAACTGCACAGTTTGTACAGATTATTCTCTTCTGCTCTGCTAAGGTCTAATGTGAACAATATTTGATTATTTGACAGATCATTTCAAATGTGACTGTATAAAAACTAGGCAAGAGACTCAATATGCTTCAAGCAGCTTGTAAGCTCTACTAAATTAGCTTTAGGACCACAGCATGAGAAAACTAACATAGGTCTTTCATTATAGGAGTAAATCAGACTTTCAAAATAGGAATATCTGTAGTAATAACCAACTGTTTAAGAGATATTCTTTTCTTTCAAACAGAGAAATGTCAAAAAGGCATACACAGAACAGGAATATTATGGTAGAAATGGTAGAGAGCTAATCTTTTTTATCAATTTCATCTTTTATAAATCTTGAGACATCAGGAATTACCAGGAAAGCAGAAGTTTTTGCACATCCCACACCCTGATGCAGCAATGTCACTGCTCATCCTTACAGGACTCCTCGTGCCCTCTGCTTTACCACCCTGGGTGCTTGGGCAGCCGCCCATCCCCACCTTTCCTCCCAGTAAATCCAGAAATGGGACATGGAACACCTTCCCCAGACCAGGAGCACAGGGAAAGCAGCAGCTCTCTGAGTCTGAAACTCCCATGGAACAGATTTTAAACATGAAAAAAACCATTCCTTTTAATCTTAGGGAGAGTTTACCTCTTTGAAATCAGACATAGTCGATTTTAATTCCCAAGTTTTCCAGTGAAGAACAGATAATGGAAAATTCTGGACTGATTAGGATAAGAGGTTGTGTAACTCAGTGGCACACTTCCATACATTCATAAATAATGACTGACAGCATCTAACAAACACAAGAGGAAAAAGGACAAATAAGTCACAAGAAAATTTGAATTCATTTTCAAATTCCACCAAAAAATGCCTATAATGGAACCCCCTTTTTACCCAACTACTTAACTGTTGTAAATTACATATACAATATGTTCATTATTTTTGTTCTGCGCAGTACCAGTAAAAGAAAACCTGGTTTGGTTTTTTGGAAGAACAGCTTAAAAAAGTTTCCTACAGTAGCTAGATCTGGAGGTCTTTCAGGCAACATATTACTTGGAAATCTGAATGAATTTATATGTTAGAAATCAAAACATTTCCATGCATTGTCTCAAATATGTTACAAGCATATTAGGGTCATAATTACAGAATATGCTCACAAGAATCCATAAAGAAATAAATAAACCTGGTAAAAAAAAAAATAAACTAATTAATTTCCAGTGGGGGAAAAAAAGAGTTCTAGCACACATTTACAGTTTAGTCACCAGGAACACTGATTTTTAAAGACTATCAGGAGAATGAAGAAAGGCACATTTCCATTATTACAATTTCTAAATGGAATATCCTTGGGTTCAAGGCTGATTTGTCTTTTTAAATATTAATAAATTTATCCCTGAAAAAAAAATTTGAAGATGACCTAGCACAAGAGTTTGCAAAAAGTTAACATTTTCATGAGAATTTCAGACTGAAATGGCTGAGTATCACGAGCACACAGAATCATAGTGCTCTGCAACAAGTCACTTCAAGACAAATTAAAAATAGATTTCAGTCTGAAAACACAGAGATTAAATGAGCAGGTGCAGGGCAACAAATACCACTGAGCTTCCTCCTCCTGATACAGGGGGCAGGGGCACGAGACTGGTAAAAGAGATTTTCTGGAGTTTCTCTTCCCATACCTGCTGGAAGCGGTGTCCCACAGAGGAACAGAAAGACTCACACGCCCTGTGTCTTCCTGACCCACTTTGTTTTTGAGATGATGCCAAATTTTCAGTGTCAAATAATGGGGGATGAGGGAAAGGGAAAGAAAACAAGCCCTTCTACTTCAATGCAAGGCTTTCAGGGAGATGTAGCATGAATATTTCATGCTCACAGTCTCATCTATATGCTCAGCTTCCTAGCTGACACTAGAGTTTCCATGATGTCCTTATAAAAATGGAAATGAAGAGCACAAATATAAAACCTCATGAACTTACTTGGTGCAAGTGCTGCAAAAGGAAACCTAGCCGTGAATTAAGTTTACAAAAAAGAAATGAAGAATTTCAGCAACGTTTAAGATGAAAAAGGCCAATCTAACAGCATATTTAATCTGGGATGAAAACAGAGAGTTTTAGAGATTTGACTTAAAAAACACAAACAGAGCAGCAAAACTTAATGAAAAATTGCAGAAAAACAACCAACAAGACCCTCAGTTTAACATTTCTGAAAAAGAGCCTGTCTTTATTGCCACTACATTTTTTTCCTGCTCCGTGTAAAGCAAAGTTTGATCTTGGATAACCTGGGAAGAAATGAATTTTGATCTGATTGAATCAAGCCTTTCTGGTATGTAGAAAAATCAATATGTGCCATTTAATAGGAAAATACAACCAGGATAAAAATACAAAAAATATTAACCAGCATACATATGTATGTACTGCAGAGCTCTGACCAAAAATATTAACTAAGATTCAATTAACACATACTAATGCTTGTATATGTCTCTGATTTTTCACAGGAAGCATTGCAGAATATAATTAATGCTCCAAAAATAGATGCAAGTTCAGAACACCATTATCTAGAAGAATTTAATTGGTCTTACTATTCTATGAAGTACAGCAAAATGCCATTTTTTTCAATAAGCTTAAGAAAGAAAGACTCTCTCTCCAAATCTAATTATAGATATTTTAAAGGTGAAGCAAAGCAACACAGAGATAACACCTGTATTGAAATAAAATGTCCCTATTGGTGTATTCAACTCACAGGAATTATCATCTGAGATGAATTCCCAATAAATGGTTAACAGAATGAAAAAAAAAAAAAAAAAAAGAAAAGAAGCTGAATATTCTTATTGTAGATGCTGCTTTGCAGCAATTTCACACATCCATCTCAACCTGACCCTGAAATTCGTGGGAAAGATCCTTAAACCAGAGCTTGCTGCCACCAAGGTGAGCAGTGCAAACAGAAGCAGAGGATGTCCCACAGCTCTGCCTGGTTTTGCCTCTCTTGTGTCAGGATGGGAGATTTTTGGGTGCTCTACTCTTTGCCATCTTCTCCTGAGAAAATTATTGCACTCAAGAGTGTCAAGGCCTGGCCTTGCCAAGCCATACCCAGCACTGGAGTGATGATTTACCCACAGCCCTACTCTACATCTAGCCAGTGAAATAACACAGTATTCTCTTCAAACCCCTCTAAAATGGTATTTTGGCTTCAGTAGTGAAGGAATGAAAACTGCATTAGAATTTTCCACCAGTGATTTTATAACCATTCTTTTCCTCAAAATACTTCAAGCTTCTGGAGTGCCTGTAAAATGGATTGTCTTTGAGAGATGAAAATGGAAATATAAGCATGGTGTAGTAATGGAAACACAGAGAAACTTTCTATACTTCAAGATGCAGATACTATTCCTGTAACACCATCCTAGTCTGTGCAAACTTTTCTGAAAAACTGGAGTATTAAGAAAATTTCTTCCACAGTTTCATATATAAAATAAAAGTGTAAAGTGGGTGGGTTCCTTATCATAAAAAGTTCATTAGGCAAAGGCAGAACAATACTCAGATTTTGAAAACATCCATCTTTTATGTTTAGATGTGAAGAATCCATATTTTGTGTGGATAATTGACTATTAAATTGGGCATACAGGGATGCTTCATCATTTGATGCCTTGAAAAATCCTCTTCTAGCTCAATTAAAAATTATGTTGGTTGATAAAAGGACAATTTATCAAATTCTAGTGGCTCACACTGAGCAGGTTGTCACACCGGATTATTTTAGAAGGGCATCTGTCATTTGAGTCTATCAAAACCTCTGTATCTACAACACACAGGCTGAACACTTCAGTGAAATATTCTCATAATGCCATATGGATTCTAGAAATCAGCCTTTGCAGTGCTGTGTCTGATGTTTGAATTCACATTCAGTTGACCTCAGGGTTTCATTTTGTCTAGAATGGAGTTTGGCTCACTGACATGAAAAGAGACAAGTCACCATCCTGAAAAGAAAAGCAGAAAAATCAGTACAGGTGTCCTCTTCATGTCCCCACTTCTGCTGAATGTAATCACCTTGAGACTTCCCAGATAATTTCAGTAGAGAGTAAAAAGAACAAGCTGTCTTTAAAAAAAATATAAAAATTATATATGTATATAAAATCTGTGTATCCCTGGGGTTTTTTTTGGCTTACAAGTACTTTGATTTATTAAAAGTTATACACATTTACTTGCAAAAGTTCATATTACAGCTCCAGGTAAGCTGAGGTCAGGTTGCTGAGGAAGAAATTTGCACTTAAATGAAGCAGCCTTTCAGCCTGACCAAGATGAAGCCATTCAGCATTGACATTTCCCCAGTGGGTCTGGGATCAGCGAGGGGAGAGGCAGAGCCACTTCCAGGTGCCAGGATTGCTCACTAAAGTGAAGGCAAATTTTTGAGCAAATGCTTCCAGCAGAGCAAGAGGGAAGAGAAAACACAAGCAGACAACAAAATCCCAAGCAAACAAAATATCCCGTAGGCTGCAGCAAGACCTAAGGATCCAAATCTCACCCAAATGAGGGCACAGAAGAGCAGAATTTCTTCATGTAGGGACTGGATAACTAGCACCATGTGTTCACAAAGGACAGTTTGTGCTATCATAACAGCTTTGAAAATAACTTTGCTTTTAGAAGAGACATGCAGAAGACTGAGAGGAAAGGAAGAATGGGCACAGAAGGAACAAAGTGTACACTGTACTAAACCAGAAATCACAAACCCAACCTCTGACCAATATAGTGTCTTTAGAAAATTCCAAGAATCTCCTTAAATGCTTGTTTATTTCTACTTTTGGTTGCTTAGTTCAACAGACAGAGAGTACTGTGTGCCACATAAAAATGTCTCCCACATCTCCGTCCTGTCAGATAAGAAAAGGAAACACAATGAAAAGGAACAGCAGCATAAAGTATGGTTTGAAAAACAATGAAAACAGGCTTTACAACACCAAATGAAACTGAGATTAAGGAAAAATTCAATATTGTCTGAAAAATCAGATCTTTGGTGACCATTTGACAACCTGTGATACCATGAGATGTCCCAGAACGCTTCCCTGGGATGGTGGGAGCTCTTATCTTTACTAAGCAGGGGGTGATTCTGGATCCCAGAGAGCTGAAGCATTTTCTGAGTGCTCCCAGTGCAGGTCCATGGCAGGATGAGGGACAGACCCTGACTCCCACTCCACAGCACTTTTCAGGGACATTCTGCACACTTTTTGATAACTAGCACTTCCCAGTGAACCACAATTGCTTTATGCAACCACAGCACACTCATCATCATTTTTATCTCAGATAAAAATTGGTTTTCCCCAAAAACCTGAACTCTTCTTCCATCATTTGCACCCCAAAAAAAGACACACAGTATCCAGCTAGTTTTTGCATTAGCTCAGTGTCTGCATTGGAATCACCCAAATTGCACCAGTGCCTTTGTCCAACGTTTTATCAGCTCAGTATTCAGGCCTAAGCTGCCTAATAATATTGTAACATGATAAACCAACACTGTGTCCCATATCACAGCTGAGCATAAATGAAGCTTAAAAACACTGTATTACTCTAACTACAGTCTCTCATGATACTGTTAGAGGACAGTGAAGAAAAACTGAAATTGGTCCATTGAAAGGACAGCACTTTTTGTTGTAAATTATCTGATCACAGCTGCCCTATAAATCTGGGAGCTGTAGATATTTGTTACACCTGAAAACAGTGAGAAGAAAGATGTACAGTGCCTGACATCATCTCTTATCACCAGTTACTAATAACAGATGTCATTCTGACCATGGGCTGGCTGAAGCTGAGGTGCTGTACCTCATTATCACACAGAAGTCTCCTGAATTACCTTCAAGATGTGCACGAGGAGTCACAGAGCACACTGGTAATTATTTGTGCCCCAGCAGTGTGGTGTGTTTTACAAGGGACAGTCAAGGACTCAAGTAGAATACCTGAAAGGACTTGTTTTGATGTGTTGCCAGTTTAGTTGAATTTAAGAACACATACAGGTAAAGAAAAAAAAAGGTTCAATTATCCTATGGGGTTTTTATTCTGCGCTGTGAGAAGATGTGTAATTATATTCTTGCAACGCCTGACTACACTTCTGGATTTTCCAATTTAGGCTTGATTACCTGACGATTAATAAAATTTCAAACCTCAGTTCTGATCTTCCTCCATAGTTTGCAAGAAGGAGCAATTTCCATGACTGCAGAAGAACCTCAGCTCCTCCTGAGGAGGGGCAACCACTCCACAGGAGTAGGAAAGCAATGCTGCTCACACCCTGCACTGAAAGCAGCCATACAGGAACTGTCAGGATCACAATCCTCACCGCTCGAAACCTCCCTTTAGTCTGTAAAAGGGATGGACTGTTCACAGCTCTAAAATATGCTTCTGGTTTCATTCATGCTCCTCCCTGCAGCCTGGAGATGCTCAGGAGACATAAACCTTTCCCTGGCAGGGGCTCCCACCACAAATGTCCCACAGTGTCACCTAAATGCAGAGCTAGAGGGAAGCAGCTGCAGCTGCACCAGATGAGCCACAGCCTTCAGAGAAGGAAATCCCTGCTCTAAGGAGCAGCCTTTGGGGCACCCTCATCCACCACCACATCAGGAAAATGATAAACTAGTCCAACAGCAGACAGTTGAAAAGTCAGGCTGAGAAAACTTACGACACCAAGCACCACACAGCCCTCATTAAATTCATACAGCTAAGGCTGGCTTGGGAGCACCAAAGGATTTAATGTGCAGCAAAGGACATATTCCAACCATAAATACATAAGACAGAAGAAAAGAGGACAATCCAGTTAAGGTAGGATGTACAGAGTGCTGGAGAAAAGGTGGTAAGAAAAAACTAAATGAGCTTTCAGCAAAATTTGAAAGGGGAAGTGGTAGACAGGGACTAGACAAGAGAAATGCTGTGAAATAATGATTAATATCAAAGCCTCAAACCAGTAAGAATAGTTCAAGGAAGCTTAAAATTCAAAGAGATGAATTTATCTGATTTTTGGTCCTCAGTCTGTGTGAATCATGGAAAACAACATGAATTTGACACAGAGGGAAGCAGTTGTACATCAGTACTTTAGATGGACAGAAGGAAGACTGGAGGTAAGTCCCTGCCATTTCTATCACCTATCCAGTAGTGTCCCACTGTTAACAATGTAAAAATGGCAGCATTTACTGGACTAGATGACAAAAAGAATCTAAATTTTCAGCAGGAAAACAAAGCACTAGAAAGGCTGGATGAAATACGGGGAGACAGTATGGTTCAGTTAGGTGAAGGATAGAAGACAGAGCTGAGAATAGCCTTACAATCATATGTTGCTCTAGTGAACTATGTTGCTTTCATAATTGCAACCAATTTAAGCACTAGAATGTGCAGTTTGAAATTCCCACTCATCACCATCAACACCTTTTCCCTTGTCCCCCAGAGCCTGGCTGCAAGGCTCAGTGCAAAATTTACCTCCAAAGTCAAGGGAAAAGCAAGTCCCAGCTGTACTGTGAAGAAGATCAGGAGGCCATTTCTTCTTTAAAATAAGCACTACTTCATGCTGGCTGCTGTGGCTTTAAAATTTACCCAATCACTGTAGAAAAGAACAATTAGGAAAACTTTTCAACTCAGAAAATGGAGCACAAGCAGCAAGCTTTTGGATATTACCACAGGTAATGTCAAGAGACATCATTACCTTAGCTGTGTTATTTTTTCCTCATAATATTTACAAAGCTCTTGCAGTGGGTGCCAGACTTCTACCTGTGCCACCTACGTGCCAACAGAGATTTGAAGTGTGAAGGATGGGAATGGAGCATGACTGAGATTTCACTTACTCCAGGGGTAACTGCTGGGGAAGAAGCATGTTGCAAAGAAAGAACGATATCCTCACTTTACCAACTGTCAAAGTATTTGCTAAGGAACACAGAGATGAACAAAAACATCCAGCAACATCCCTGAAACTTGTTGTGTTTGGAATTGCAATGTAACATTAGCAAAAAACAATAAAGCAAAAGCATAAAAAGCAAATCCACCCTAGCATGTTGCCTCTTTCAGAAGACTGGTTCTCATTATGTTGAGCTTCTGTTCTCAAATTCAGAACCTGAAAAAGCTATTTTGTGTATAAAGAAAGAAAAAGTGGCTGTGTTTTTTGGCTTAAAGATGATGAATGCATCATTTGCTGTTAGAGGTAATGAGGATTTCAGTTGCTTTTGGCCCCTGTAGGATTTTCTGAGCTTTGCCAAAATGAACAAACAACAATCTATATTAATGAACAACTCCAAAGGCTTGGATAAGATGCATAACTCACATTCACATGGAGTAGTACCACCATAAATCGTATGTGTTGTGTGTAACAGATTTAGGAGGCAAACAGATGTGCCCTAATGCAAGTTTAGCTCTGTCTGTACCGTAATTCTGCAGGAAAAAAACAGAAGCCTTTGTCTGAAGGACAGATTGCTGCACCTTCACCTCCTAAAGTGACTGTAGCACACACCCTGCTCATCCTCAGCATGGCTGCAGCTTCCCTGAGCAGGAGGAGATGCAGGGAGATGCAGGGAGAGCACAGACTGCCTTTGGAAAGCTCAGCATGGGCAGTGCCCTGCACAGGGTCTGTAAAGGCACCCAGGCCATGCCATGGAAGGTTTCTCCCAGTGGAAAGCAGATCATCCCCTCTGCTGCAGTGTTTCTGTCGCAGCTGGAGGGGCTGCAGGTCGTGTAGCCAGAGCTCTGGGGCAGAAGGCACGTCTGAAACACCTTGCAAAGAGCACAGCCTGCTCTGCACAAGTTTACCAGTGCTTTACAAGTTTGCAAGACAACCCTATGGCTAGATGTGCCTTAAATTACCCTTCATGGGAACTGGTGAATGTAAAAGGTGTTAGTATTACCTGTGTGCACACAAAAGAATGCCCTTATGAAGCAGGGTCTAACACAGCAGCAGTGCCCAAACAAACCAGGAGCAAACAGGGGCTGTGGCTGCTCTCCAGCAGAGCTGAGTGACCCTGTTTGAAAAGCATGGAGCCAAGGACCCGAGGAGAGGAGAAAGCCAAGGACATTGGAAAATGCAGCAGCTGGAATGTGGCCCAAAGCAAACTTCCACGAGATGGTTTCCAGCATAATCACCCCCTGAAAGATGAACGATGAGCAGAACCCCACCTCCCCTGCATTCAGAGGAGCAGCACCTTGCAAGAGTGCTACCCCCAGTGATAAGTGCCAAGTTTCAGAGCTGATCTTTATAACTAAAACAATCCTCTAGGTCCTGCCTTTATGCTGATAGCAGGGTTTAGGAGTGGGTATGAAATACAAATGTACAAAATGTGTCCATGCAAGACACTGCAGCTTCCCAATTCCCCATCCTCTCACGCACAGGAGTGCTGTTTCTGCAGCCTGCAAACATCACATGCACCTTTCATCTAACCTCCCCTGGCTGTGCCACGTTCAGAACTGAATCCTACCAACAGAGGGATGAGATCAGTCACCTGAGGAAGGGCAGCAGTGCTCCCAGCAGAGTAAAAGTCAGTGATTTAAAAGAGGTGAAAAAAAACTATTATCCAAACGAACAAAATCTTCCCCAATGAGAGGGAGGCAGAATTCTGATGTTACAATAGCTCTGTGTGCACATTGTTCTTCAACTGAGTGCTTGCATGACAGACAACCAAATAAGATGGAAGCAAATCAAACCCAGAATATTCCCCTATTTTTTTTTTTTAAAAGACACTTATAGTACCACAAGAAAAATGTATGCTCCACTGCTCTCACCTTATTTTCATGTGATCAACCAGAGTTTTTTGTTCTGGGGAGGGGAACAGAAGGAGAAGGAGGTGGCTCATGGGTTAGTAATTTACAGATCCACATTTCTTTTATACTCCAAGTATGTTCCATTTGTTCTGAAAATATGTAATGATCTAAAATGGGGACAATTTTAATGAATTGGATTCATAATATTTCATATCTTGCTGCCAGACTCTTAGTCAATCAAACTAATGTTATAAAGGAACAGCCAACAGCCAATTTTGACATCCTTTAAGCAGGTCAGTTATAAGCCAATTAGCTCTACCTACTTGGTCTCCAAGGTCTGAATAAAATATAGCCCATTTTGATTAGAAGCACTACTTCCACCAGTGTGCACATGCCTTAAAATAGACTGCAAAAATACTGAAAGCCCCATGGAATTGTTAGAGGAAGTCTCGATCCTACTGAAGTCAATTACTGTAATACAATTTCTCTTGACTTCTCACAGATTACGAGAGCTCCCAGATTCACAAAGTGTCATTCCAGTTTTATTGGATAGCAGAAAAACTAAGTGCTTCATTCATCAGAGCCCTTCCATCTGCTGAATACAACTTTTCTGCAACATAAGATAAATTGAAAGCATCAGTCCTGAATTACAGCAAAATTCCCAGTGAAGTGACTTCAGCAAAAGGAAGTCAATCAAAATCGCGTATATATGCACTTCACATTAATTTCTCCTGTTTATTTTAACACAACTTTCACATTATTAATAACTGTCACATCCTCCTCAACTGGCTTGACAAGAAATGCAGTTACTCAAACTGGATTAAATAAGACTCATCAAATTATTTCAACGATGAACTTCACAATAACTTGAAGTTACAAATTTTATTTTATTATTTAACAAATATTCTTTTTGTTGTTAATCATGTAATGTTTAAGAGCTGAGAAATATGTGGATGTTTCCCAAGAATATCCTGCTTTGCATTCCTTAAAAAATGGGTGGATTTTGTCATTATTTGTCCCACTCTCCAATAAAATATAACCATTTTCTTTGTAACCATACTGATGAGTAGGGAGTGCTAGAAGATTCTTGTTTTATGTGTAGTCACACAAATGCCTTGCAAATATATTTCTGTCATTCACTGTGTTATATACTTCATGTAGTATGAACTTCAGAAAAGCAGGTCTGATTAAAACAAACCTCCATCCCCACAAAAACAATCAAAAACAAACAAAAAATCACACAAAAACCAAACCAACCAAACAAACAAAAAAACCCCAAAAACCAAACCACCAACACCTAAAATCTCCAGAAGCATAGACAGAATTTGGCCTAATTTCTTGGAAAACTTCCTAACTGGGCAGGATCCTTACAAACCAAAGTGCATCTGAAATCTTACTTGCACCTTCCTATTACTTCCTATTACTTGAATACACCAAAAAAGACTGTACATTTAACATAGGCAATAGGTCAGGTTTTTGTTCTCTTTGCTTCTGCATAAGCCAAATTCACAAATAACAGAACTTTTTGAAACCATACCAGCAGCAAATCCATCCTCCTGTGTTTCACCATGCTGTTACTGTAATCATAGAGTCAGTGAAAAAATTAGGAGGAAAGGGGGAAAAAAAGAAAAAAGAGAAAAAAAAAAAAAAGGGATAAAGAGAAAAATGTATGGGTAATAATCCAAGGGCACAAGAAGCAGTAAGCCCAGCATGCAGAACCATCTAGAACTGCCAAAAAAACACATTATGAAAAGCTAGAGGGGCCTGACACCCAGCTATTGGGAATGGCACAAGCCATAGGAAGCCAGATGGATTCCAGCCAGGTTGGCCTGGCCAAATGCACAAAGACATAACATGAGTCTGAATCCAGCCTAAGAGGATTTTGTTGACAGGAGCTGGAATTAAGATCATACAAAACAGCAAAAATGTAATACTGAGGGCTGTAAAATTTACTCATGCTCAGGAATGTAAGTAAGATCTACTAGAGTGATTTAAAATAAAGAAACAACTCTTTCTTACAATAAATAAAGAAATATTGAAACCCCTTACCAAGGAACAAAAAAACAACTTTCTTCATTTAATGGTTAAATATACTGCATTTAATTATTAAAATTCTTGATAACTGATGCAGTAGAAACAATTGTATCTGTCTTCTGGAAATAAAAATCTGTCATAAACCTTTTCTGTAGAACACCACTTTTTTAATTTTCAGATGATTGCCTGTCCTATGCCCATTACCCTTCTGCATTTCCACTGATCTTTAATTAGAGTTGAAGTAGGTCTTGATTTGCTTATTAAACTTCACAAGCAATTTAAAAGAAAGGGTCGTAAATTTAAATATGCAGGAACCAGGAAACTGAATTTAACCTATTTCACAAAACATAGTATTAAATCAAGTCATGTATTTTTTAAGAAAGAACTCTTATCATTTTAAGGTATAAATTAATTTTTTTACTGAGCTTGGGAAAAGTCTGAGCTATTCTTGAAAATGAACCAGGGGAGCAAAGGGGATGTCAGCTACAGGAGGGCACATATGTAATTTGCAGTCCAAGGTGCTTGTACTCTAATGGGTACATAAGAGCTGGAATGGCTGGAAGTTGTTCACACAGAAATGATCATTATTTCCCTCCCAGAAGGACTTGCTTCAGAAACTTATCCTGCCTGTCTACACCTGCACCTTTGGTCTACAGCACTTATTTACCTTCAGGATAAAACTAAAGTCACTTGCAAGCCATCTATATGGATATGAATGTATACATATTCAAATTCCACATCCCTGCTGTGGAAATGTCAAGAATGTATGCACTGTGGTTTTTTTCTTAGCAGGAGAATTTTGACATCTCACTAATTGCTTTTTTTTAGTGTCCAAGCAAGGGATCTATGGAGAAGGATACTTAATACTGGTGTCCTTTTTCTCCAAAAGATAATTTGTTAAAGAGAAGTAAGTGCAACCTAAATGTTTGTGCATTTTTCATTGAAGAATCTTTCATAAGCTGTTGTATCCTTTTTCTTACAAACAGCTGTCACAGCATCATTTCATTAAGTAATCAGCTTTTCTCTACTCACACACATTCAACAGACACTGTAATTGCTGGTTATTGGGCTAATATGGAAAAAATAATTGTGGAATCAGAGACATGGATTAAAAAGAAATATTTCACATGAAGGAAAAGTGACATAACATTCAAAATTTGATGCTTCAAATTAGATACCCAGTTCTCTACCTATGAATTGTTATGCAAATGTTTAAGTGAACAGCACTAATCAGTATAAAATTAAATATTCTTAGCTTTTGCTGAACTGGGGTTGTGGTCTGTTGTTACATAACTCCATAAATTACTTGCTTTTTGACAGTCCTTAAGTCACTTATTTTAGTAACTGAGTGTAGCGACAGGCACATAAATTTGAAAGTGTGATAATAGATTACCTAAGGCCAGACAGTGAATCAATGTCTAAGTCAGAAGAGGAAACCAGGAATCCCAAATGCCTGTTGAAAGACAAGGTGACACAGCTCAGTGTACAGAAAAAATATTTCATTTGCAGCCCATGCAAATATAAAGCAATTATGCTTCCCAAACTGGAATTCTCTCCTTGAGATAATCTTAAACACATTGTGTATTCCTTTACCATCATTCTTAGAGAGGATGGGGTGGAAGGATTAAAAGCACAAAAAGCCAAACCTGAAACTCAAAGCATTCTTCACTAGGATTAAATTACTAATTGCTTGCACTCTTCTTGCAGTGGTCCTAATTACATTGTAAATAAGACTATGTACAAGATCAGCTGAATTACTTAAACAGTTTAATTACCCTGCAAAATGCATATAAGTAAAAAGTCTATAGAAGTCAACAAAGTGTCTTTGTAATTAGTGCAGAAAGCTGAACTTCTGCTAAAATAAACCCCATATGGAAAATTCACATCCAGAATAAATGTGGTGCAAAATGTTGGGAGCATCAAGGTGAAGGCAGGTTATAAACTACTTTTTACTTTTCTGAAGCGCAGAAAAGATTTTTTAAAGAGTTCAGTCCCTCCTTCCCCACCAGTGTAACAATTAGTCCCCCAGAAAGCATCAATGGGACAGGGAAACCAGAGAGCTGGGAAGGACATGGCAGGGGATGTAATAGATTCAAGGACCCTTAAACCTACTCACATGAGAAATTTGTCAAAGGTTCAGTGGGTTTCCACATGCTTCAGTTTCAATGAACCTTCTCTTTGAATAGAGGCAAAAACCTTCAGAAAATTTCCAGCCAGATTAAAAGGAGCTGCTTCTTGCTTTTCAGATTGAATAGAAAGCCACTCTAAGAACATTAAAACTGCTGTGGCTCATTGCCATCATCTGGAGCAATGGGAATTGTGAAGAGATGGAACCTGGTCACTGCCTAAGCCTGAGATATGAACTTCCATGGGAATTTGGCCACTATTTCTTTGGTGAGATGAGAGAAAGAAAAAAAAAAATAAAGAATTATCATCTGCTTCTGAATATCCCAAATGTTTCTAGCCTCCATTGGGTCTGAAATTGCTCCTTCTCAATTGTGACCCTACAATTTGTCACCTGTGATTCCTGACAGCATCTGGTACACTCACTACCAGGAAACAGATGTGGAAATGGAAAAGACCTACTTAAGATGCCAAAAGACCTTTTCTGGCCTTCAAAGAATATCTCAAATAAGTGGAACAACAGCGATTTTTACATAATGCTGAAACATCATTTCTTTTTTGTGTGCTACATTTTGTATTTCCTTTGGTATCTGATAATAGCTGGAGACTGGTAAGCAAACTAAATACCAAGTCTTTACAGAATTCAGCAGGCTTTCGATACACCCCAGGAGAGACGTGGAAAATAACGTTTCACCTTCTAGAAAACTAAATGCAGTCTGCAAGGTAGGACAGGGGAGGTACAATCTCTGCATTACAAAGCAGCACATTTGCACATGAGGCATCATCCTCAAGGTTAAACAGCCCTGACACTGAGAGCTGAGGAACCTGCTCTGAATTACAGCTGGAGCCAAGCTGCACATCCCTGGGCGTGAACTGGTGACCCCCACAAACACAGAGCACTGAAACAAACCAATTCTGAAATAATTATAGCGTTTCTGACATTTCTAAACTTCTCCAAACTGATAATGGATACATTTTCATCTCTTAGAATGAGTGAGAAAGGACTCACCTTGTTTTCTTGGAAGAAAAAAGGAGTGATGCTTTCCTGGACATTATGTCTCCCTCAGCACCTTTGGAAAGCATAGTCAGACTGAAAAAAAACCAATGCACAGTGTTAATTAGTGCCTGACCAGGAGCAAAGGCAACATTATCTTTCTTGGGTGGGAATAAAAACCTGAAAGCATTCTACAGTGGCAAAATGGAAATGAACAGAGACATTAGCTGCTCTGAAGGCTGGGATACCCCTGCTATGGAGACAGCCTGGGAGAGTTGGGATTGAGAGAAGGCCCTGGACACAGCACCTTCCAACACCCAAAGGGGGACACGAGAGAGGAACTTTTGACAAGGGCATGTAGTGACTGGACAAAGGGAAATGGCTTCAAACTCACAGCGGACAGGTTTAGATTAGATATTTTGTAGAAATTCTTCCCTGTGAGGGGGGTGAGGCCTTAGAGATCCACATACATCCTTTTTAAGTATGCTAATTTTCAGTTTAGAGCAGCAAACAAATTGGATGGATCTTAATTTCCCCTTAAGAAGTTTGCCAGCTTTGGACTGAGTCCTCAGAATACACTGGGACTCCCACCAATGTAAGCTTCATGTGCAAACTGAAGGCAGCTGTGAGATAAACTGCTTGCCCTTTTATATCCTGCAGCACATAATCTGGAAAAAAAAAAAAAAAAAAAAAAAAAGTCTCCTTTGCTTATTGCAATTCAAAACTGCAGTGTCCATAACATTTGAATCACATCTTGTTGCTAATCCTACTTATAATTCCATATTATCAGAAGTCCTGTTTTAATGATTATACTTTGATAACATCCAAACATTGACCTCAGGCATCAGGTAGTGAATTATCTCAAACATATCTGAATGCTCCAAAGCACCAGGTACTTCAGAAAGCCCAGGGGAAAGTGATATTTGGCTGAGACAATAGCTGGTGCAGGAGTCCATTCCTCAGAAGAACCTAAAGATGCAGGCAGAGCTGGACCTTAAGGCAAACCACAGCATTTGCAGAACTCTTTAGGTTCTTTTTCTCAAAAAAAAAAAAAAAAACCAACAAAAAAACCAACAAACAACACAAACCAAAAAATAAAATGTTGTGGCTGACAACAGAGGTTTGTGCTAGATGCAGCCACCAACCAACTGCACTGGAACTGTTGGAAAGCAATCACCTGTCCCCCTCAGCAGGAGCACTCCCACAAGCCTGACAGCAGAAAATATAGAAAACAGCAAAGAAAATGAGGTATGAATAAGTATTTCATCCTGGTAATTCCAGCAGATATCTAGTAGATATGTGGATTAATTTGATGATAATATAAAAACTGCCTTCTATATCCCAGATAAAAATCTGAAGTCTAACACAAACACTTGTATTTTTTTGAAAGCAGCTTTGTGTTGTCTCAGGAGGTTACAGCATTTAAATGTGGAGCATTTAAACGTGGAGCTTTACAACTAAAAGTCAGAACAGGTCATGTCCATAGAGCCCAGTTTTCAGAAAAAACAGGTATTCAGTACTTCCAGTAAATGAGGTATAGTTCAAAGTATCAGATCCCAGCCATTGGTAGCCATGTCAGGAAATCCTGGCCTAAATATTCATCAAGGTAAATATGGGTCTGCTCCATTATGCATCTGGTGCCTTTTCTACCCACCAGAAGGAATGTTCAAAATGTCACCTAAGTCAAATAAGTTTCAAACAATTTAGAAACTGGAGAGAACAGCTTGAGTGACTTGGAGGAGGGCTGATCCTGTTTTTAAATGTGATGACTCCACTTGCCATTTGTCCTCTAGATCTTCCTTTCAAATCCAAAGTTAGTCACACAATGGGCTTCTGTGGGGTGGGCTCTGACCTACACATATCTCAAGTACCAGACATCTTAAACAGCAACCTGATTTCATGAGCAGCTAGAATCCAGATAAATTTACATTAACTTCAGATAAAATCCTCTTATAAACCAAACACCAGCTCTTATGGGATCTGTTCATTGCCATTGCCAGAATGTCCTGTAACATGCACCCTGACTCTGGCTGTGCAAGCTAAATTTGCTGTGATTAGTAGGGCTGAAAGAAAAACGACTGCACTAATATTCAAGCTGTTTGAAGAGAGGCTTACTGCCCCCAAAAGAATCATTTAATTATAACACACCATTTTCTTTAGATCTACATATAAAAGAGTTAATTTGCCTAAGCATGCACCAATGGGGCTAATGGATAAAGGTTTTTATTAGGGATGTGCCAAATGGTTCAATAGTTATTTGAATACTGTAGAGACCTCTCAAACATGTAGCTTTGGTGTGCAGTAATTCTGTTCAATTAATGGGTTTATTTCCTTCACAGATATTCTTTCAGAAGTGCTCCATCATCCATGCACTGCTGTTCAGAGACAGGTTGTAAACATTTTCTCTTTACTGGTAAGTTCTGAGGACATGATGCTGTTCTTTCACGCTGCTGTACTTGATACGGCAAGAAACCTGCAGAGGAATATGTAAAAAATGCTGTACAAATTCTCTTTGGACCCGAGCTAATTTGTGATAATAATATCGTTGCAACCAATGAAATCGTATCTGTTTTCCAACAATTTCTAGCACTCCCTTCTCCACTTCAGCTCTACGTGGCAGAAGGTGGCACACTCAGCATCCCTTCCAACATTAGTTCCCAGAGACAGCCATTAATATGACTCCAAATCTCCCAAAGCAAATGCAGATCTGGTATCTCTGTATTGCTGCAGAAACTGCACACCTCCACATTAATCTGAAGTTTTAATAGCTGTCAGTAATAAATTAGAAAAAACTACAAAAATGGCTTTGTTTGCCACACCCACACAATTAAAGGAAAGCAGAGCACAGTCCAGTGCACACATTAGCAGACATCACTGAAGTAAAACTCTTCCCTGAGTGCTCTCCTCTGTGCTGCTTTTTGTTTCTGCTGATTATTTCTGAACCCTCCTCCTTTAGTTCCTCTTTCCCTTCAATCTGAACTCTGAACAATTCCCTTGATAGAGATGGGAAAGAATGACAGTCCTGATGTGGCCATCACCATCCAGCTGTTACCTGCCCTTGAATGGTCCCTCTCTGCCCTTAACCTTTATCCAGATGGTTTATTTGAATCTTAGAGAGCAGCATTTGTATGAATAGACCTTCTTAAGGTCTACAACTTCAAAAGCATTTCAGTGCCTATCTATCATTGGAAAAAAGGCTCTGGTAAATATTTATGCAAAGCTGTCTCTAGGAATTATTTATCAAATTTCCTTGCCCATGTTATGTTACAAAGACATATTAAATCTTTTTGTAAAAACATTTTTCCTATCCAAAACCAGCTTTGTTAAATTTATAATACTTGCAATTTATCTGCTCTGAGCTGAACATTTTTAAGTTACCTTTGCCATGATTTTTCTTGGCCTTTAACAAATGGAGTTGCAAGTAAACAACATGAAATGCTGCATGAGTAGCCCAACATGTATTGACAGAAAATATCAACATCTGAATTAGAAAAAAGTTTGATATTCCCCCCAGGATAATTCTTCTATCTCATAAATCATAAACATCACAGCTCCAATATAACCTTAATTAAAAAAATAAAAATTAGTCATTAACGTGGGAAGAAATATTTCTAAAATTAAAATCTATGGATTCCCATATCTATACTCCTATGCCTTCCTATCCCTGTCTGGTTTTTGGCTGTATGATCAGCCAGCAAATATCTCATTTTCTTTACTGCACTCCAGTTCCTGCCATCGATGGAGATGCTGAGAGCCAGTGGCCTCCTGCGTGCAGGGAAGGGACTCTGCATTTGCACAAGGCTCCATGCTGGCATTTCCTCTCTCTAAAATGCCCTGGCAGCATTTTTGATGTGGAATTGTGAAGCAAACTTTTAATATTCTTCAACAATTACCAACATAAAGGGGATGTTGCAGACACATTTAGCTAAAGTCAATACCGCCACTATGGTGTTTTGGTTTCTTTGTTTTTCCCCTCCTTTTACTCCTTCGTTCTCCATTTCTGAGCACTGGGGTCTTTTTCTCCTGCTACAAGCAGAATAACAAAAGGAGGGCAGAAGTCATGACTACAAAAAACAATAAACATTACAACATTTACATGGTGATATTTTTACAGTGGCCAAATGATTGCCTAATGATATCTCCAGAGCTTCATGAGCTTCCACCAGTCAGGGTCACGAGATAGTTTTTGCTTTCTTCAGCTACCCAGGGTAGAAAAGGTCCACAAAAGAGGCACCTTTCTCTTTCTCTAGTAATGAACTTTGCAACTTGAGATGGAGGAAAATGTACACAGGTTCTGGAGACTGAAACTAATCATCAAAATAATACTTCTGAAATTGTTTCCCTAAATTATGCCGCAAGAAAACACAGACAGGGCTTTGTCCTGTTTACCCTTCCTAGTAAGGAGCTTTTATTTCCTAAACAACAAGGGCATCATATTTAAACACAGCAACTCTTTCAGCAGTTGGAATTGAATACCATTGAATACATTGACCTTTACAAAGATTTAAAAATAACCTTGAATGTTGTCTAGCATTAGCTTTCATTATTATTCGATTGCATCTGATGAGCTGGCAGTAATTTCCACTTCTGGTTGCTATTGTTTCTTGTGGAACAAATACCTTCTCATATCTACAGGGCAAACTATATATGGAAAAGTGCACAAAAAGCTTCCTGATAAAATTCAGAGAAAACATGTCAGTGCAGTGGATGTCTGGGGCACTGGTCAGAGCAGCCCCTCACTCACCCACCCTCAATACAATTCAAACAAATTTCTGCTAATTTCCCCTATTTTTGTCCACACATCACCCAATATTTTTAAGAGCACTTACCTAATCAGTGACATATTTTCTACATACACAGAATTCAGCTATGTGCTACTGGGGGAAAAAAAAAGAAGAAAATAGCTGAAAATAACAATAACTCAAATTCTTTCAAGCTTTTATCTTTTTAGAGAGACATAAAAGACAGGTTTGTTCTTTGTCCATATTTGTATGGGCAGCACCTGTTTTCTCACCTTCATTCTACTTTTACTTGCACCTCACCATATCAAAGTAAGTTTACAAGCGAGTGAAATATATTGCTCTGACCTACTTGTTAGTCACTTAAACACCTTCAAGGATCACAGGCTGAGCAAAATGAGTATTCTAAAAAACAAAACACAGGGGGAGGAATGTCCATTGTTCTCATTCCACCAACAGTCTCAGTGATTTAGAAACCTTGATGGGAGTCTCTATCAAGTGGTAACTCTTCCCCAGTGGTAATTCCCACCCAAATATTCTACTTTTCTAGGGCAGATGTTCAAATATCTGCCAGGAAGGTGACAAGTCCTGCTCAGTTGAAATGTGATTAGCAATAAGGAGTCTCAAACAATCTTTCTTGAGAACCTCCCTGCTACTTTGCTCCTTACAAGCCTTGCAGTATGATATAAGAAAAGTCATAGGCTTTTCATTATATTTTGAATGTTATGCTGCTACAACTGTTATGAGGAACTGTCAATTTTTGAGACAACTGTACTCTCTGTGGGGAAATACGTTGTAGCAAAATGCAGCTTCATTGACATGAATCCATTCACAGCCACATTTTGAATCCATTCACAGCCGCATTTTAAATCCTTGGTGAAAGCTGTGATAAATATTTTCTAAAAAATTAAAAAAAATACCAACTAGCTTTTTCCATTCCTTGTTCTTTTGTTTGTAACTTTAAGAGAAATGTAGAAAGCACTAGTTTTTCTTTACCTGAAAATATATATTCCAAGGATGCAAATGATGATTCCAAAGTTAAATTTACCTCCCTGGTGTAAACAAAGTAAAGTAATTGCATTAAAATAGATTTTCCTCTACCAACACAGTCTAAGTTCTGACTTCAGTAAGACTCTTGCAAACAATCCTAGTGGTCTCCACTAAGACCTTGGCAGATCCCTCAGGTTTAGTCTTGAATCAACACAGATATTTTCTTATTTACCCACATTCTTGAAGAGGAGAACTTCAAATATAAGCAAACATTCCTTTTTATAAACTGATTGTATTAATAATTCATTACACTGCCATCAGTGACTTAATAATTCTTTTTAAACTCTTGTGACGATATGAAGCTAGTAATACAAGCTTTATTCCATCCAAATGTGCTCAGAAAAATAATTACTCCTCTCCTCAGATCTCCTTTCTGGGTAGCACCTAGGCTTCAATATTCCATGTGGGGAGGAATTTTTGCTTATACCTGGTCTGTAAGAGAACATGCAACAGCCAGGTAAGAGAAAGCCTATCTGCAAAAGCCTCTTTCCTGTATTCAATTTCCACTGAATAATGATCCCACTGGAGTGCAGAATGTTCTGTTCTTTGCAGCTACAAAATAAATTGGGAAACAAATGCTTCCTTAGAGAAGGAATCATTTCTATGGATGCCAGTTGCACTGAAGAGCCATCATTGCCCCACTGGTGTTAGCGTTAAGACAAAAATTCACAGAGGTGTACACACATCTCCTCTACTCCTCAAAATGCACAATCAAGGCCGGCAGCAACTTGCAGCAAAGCAAAGGGGCCATATGTCATTATTTACATGCTTTGCCAGGTACAGTTCAGGCTTAAGCTCTCCAAAGGACAATTGTTGTTGTTGTCTTGCCTGACAACCCCATTTCTAGGTTCTGTCAATAATGTGAGGCGTAATTCCAAAATGTGTTATTTATTTTTATTCTTCAAATTGTTTTTTCCTGTTTCCATAAATAAGTCTTTAGGTTTCTTTTATGTTTAACTGGAAGGGGTTTATCCAGTATTTTCCATGTCATAGTCAGGCCCTAGATCACTTGTATACCAAATAATGTCCTAGCTGAGTATGTGGAAGTTGTGTGACTGAGGACACTTGCAATTCTAGCAAAGTTTTCAAAATTATTTCACACTAAACAGTTTCTATGCTAGGAATGGTTAATTGCTGTTCCAGGGGACAGCAGGAAGAACTTAGGCTTAGAGATTTGTCTTGCTGGGAAAGCATTTTGCATGGTGCAGGGCTGCATACACGTGTGCCAGGTGTGTCTTGGTAAGGCACAGGAAGCTTGGGAACAGAGGTGAGTGCTGTCCCTTGTGCCTGCTGCTGCCTCTCTTCCTGCCTATACAGCATCTCCAAAAATGTGTGTGTGTGTGTGTCAGGCTGCACTCACAAAGCTGTATTTTGACAGAGATAATGTACAAAGCAGCACAGTGCTAGGAAAGTCATCTAGGCTGTGCTTCATCTGAGACTCCAGCTCATCTATATGCTAATTCTGATGGGGCGCGAGCTGGATTCTTCCGACGACCGTGCCCCCAACATCCTCTTTAACAAATAATTTAATATTATGTTTTGGGGACAGGCAGTAAAAGTTAGTGTGCTGTGTTGTTCTGTAAATCCACTGATTTTTCAGGGATATTGCACCAAACCTTGGCTTTTCAGCGAGGCCTGTCAGCCTGAGGGGGCTCATTGTGCTCCTGAGCCACACGCACAACATGAAGAGCAATAAATGGCACTTCACAGATGCTAATATAGAATAATAAACGGCATGGCACAAAGGTATGAGGAAGCGTCTATTTTTACCCTGGCAATTGAACCACTTATCACTGAAAAGGCCATTATTTGCATGTGAAACTTACTCTCTAACTCTTGTTATAACTATGGAATTCTAGACACCCATAGCATAGAAAAATATTAAAAAAACAAAAAAGAGGAAAAAAAATAGCATAAATTTGTGAACTGAACTCTAAAGAGTCCAAGAACAGGAAGTATTCAGCTTTGCATTTGAGAAGGAGATGACAGAGTTCAGAAAAGCAGATGCACTGCATCTTCACAGGAACCTCGCAGAGCGGGCCACATGAAGCTGGTAGACACATTAAAATGAAGAATAGGTCTGAGCTTCAAAGGGAAGAGAATCACTCTTAGATTTACAATAATACTGTCATGGAACATCATATTTAAAGAAGACAACATAAAAGGAATCAAAATACATTTCTTGAAGTATAATAGGCTTTATTCTTTTAGCTTGGATGTGGAAAAAAATGGAAATAGAAGAGGCAAATGACACGAAACTTTCGCTGGCTGGGGGAAGGTGGTCTACCAGTTTTAAAAACTTTTCTCTGGCTGAGAAAATTTAAGATATGCATTTATCAAAGTAACTCTGAACACAGCTTAGAGTCCATGGAGTTTGCTTCAAACACAAGGGACACTTTTAAGCTGCCAGTGCACTGTGTTGCTTATCTACACGAAGACTTACTACAAAGCCCAAGAGAGAGCTGCTGTTACCTCCTACCTGAGTGCAGCTGATTAAGCATGTCCTTGACAGAAATTGTCTGTCTAAGTGACTTTTAGCTTTCAGGAACTTAACCAAACTAAGAAGTCATCCAACAGGCAACAGGGTAGGACAAAGAAATGATAGCTCTTTCAATTTTCTTCAAATCTAGCTCTTCAAGAGAGGTTTGGTAACCTCGGGGAACAAAAACATGAAGTCAAATGATTGCACATTGCAGTACTCCTCATCTACACTGCTCTTCTCATCTTCTTTCTTCTGGAGTCACAGGTTGAGCTATAACCATGCCAGAAAGATGGGAAGCATCCACTGGTGTGCCTGGTTTATCTTTTTCTTTCCTCCTTTCTAGCAAGTGCACTGCAAGGTAGACTGTCACAGACTTTAGGAGAAACAGAGGATCAAGGACTATTGTATTAAGATGTGAAGTGACTGTGGTCAGACAAAATCCTCTGTGAACAATGTCATGAGTGCTCCTGTGTCTAAACAACTCAGATAAGAGCTATTTTCAGAGGTTTCCATTATTCTTGTGATTTTTCCCAGGTCACACTAGGAAGATGTCTGTTTTAGACAACTGATACTTTATTCTGGTTTAAAGTAGTTATTTTGAATGATTTTTCTTTTCCCCTAGTTACATTTTATTGATAAGCCATGCACAAATCTAAGGGCTGTGCAGAAATATGGTTCTGCCAATTACCTTGGTATGAATAACTACTTTGAACATCCCAAGAGAGTGGGCCAGTCAAAAGATGTATTTTGACCACCATCCTGCATGTGACCTGCAGAGGAAGAAAAGTCTTTCAATTTGCGCAGCCTAATAGCCAGCACACAGGAGAAAAACATCAAAACTGAACAAATTAGCAAGATACATGTGAAACCACTAAAGAAAGCTTTTTAATTAAAAAGCTAGCCTGCTGATTGACTTCATCTGGTCTTGATTTTTCAGTTCGACAGTTTGTTCAATAGGGACATTTTTGGATGCTCTTGCATCTCTATTTAGGTTAGAAACCTGTTTTCTAAATTCATTGAGGCATCTGATATATCAGATTCAATATAGGCCAAACTTTGTTGCAAACTCAAGTCAGAATGCACAAGCCTATCTGGGATACTGAAATTTTGCCAGCTGTTTTTTAATCCTCTGTGTGCAAAGTGCAGTCACCCAAGCTCAGCCATTTCAGTGGTGACTGCACTTTCTACACTGGTGTCATTGTCACAGTTCTGTGCAAGTTCTGAAGTTTCTTATTGCCACTAGTGTGTGTCCCTTTCTATCCCAAGTGTTTTTTTAATTTAATGGAACTATTTAAAAAATAATTTGTAAGCTTGTGTGTTTTAAAAGTTAACTTATTTTTTTGTTTGTTGGTTTGGGTTTTTTTTAAATCAAACTAAAAATGGAGGACAACAGACTTCGTGTAGATTCTTTGCAGATAATGGATGTTTCACATAAAAACATCACTAAAAACAGTTTTAATTACTGTTGTGGGATTTTATTTTTTTTTCTTTTAGTTTGCCCACATTAATTTCTTTAAACTTAACCTTGAGGAATCATTTTTAAAGGAGTGAATAAACTCTTCGTAGCTATGAGGGGACTAATGTTTTAAATTAAAATACTGCAGAACAACCTACACCAAAGCAGTAAAATCCCATAAGTGCACCAGCAGAATTGGGCAGGACATTAGGTGAAGCCTCATTTGAATTAAGTTAGAATGTCTTGAAAAATAAAGTTTTTATCCCTGTTTAGCCCTGGTGTAACAGAAACCAGGTTGAATTGTATTCTGAACCTAAATCCCAAGTGATAAACAGGCTATTTTAATCATGAGAAAAGTATTCAAAGCTAAGAAATTTTAATCTGATAAGGTTATGGGCTCTTTCTGTATGGGGAAAGAAAAACAATAAAAGAAGCAATTTTTTTGTCTTTAAGGTAATTTGTCAAATACATTAAATTAGAACAATGGGGTTTTTTTATTACCTCTTGGTTTTGCTGTACCAGAGTTTTATTATATTCAAATCTTTTGAGTCATAAAGATTGGAGATAAATACACATAACGGAATAGTGTTAACATATTATCTCAAGAAAAAATGAGCATTTCTTTTCATTTTCCTGTTCATTCCACCATTTTTTTTTCTTTAATCCAGTGAAGAAACTGAAGAAAGATGTCTGCTTCTGTAAATATCTCATTTCTCTATCCCCAATAGATTTTGTGTAATCCTGAAACAACAGCTACTTCTTCTAAACAACAGAATGACTAACAAATTATAAACATAATAAAACTATGCAGTACTAGAAAAATTATATGATTTATTTTTTCCCTGGGTCCCCAGGGCTTTTGTGTTAAAAAGAAAAGGAAAAGAAAGACAAAATAAACAAGCAAAAATCCCTGCTTGTTT
The DNA here is from genome assembly GCF_030490865.1 of Poecile atricapillus. Taxonomy (NCBI): domain Eukaryota; kingdom Metazoa; phylum Chordata; class Aves; order Passeriformes; family Paridae; genus Poecile; species Poecile atricapillus. Next base: position 21,411,264 of record NC_081256.1, read on the forward strand.
TGCAACCAAATAAAGGGAAAAAATATTGAGCTAGATGTTAATTTTCTAAAATTAGCAGAATACACTTACCAGCTGACCTAAGCAAGCTTTAAAAAAACCCCAAAGCCAAATAGCTGGGTAGCCAATCCATATATCCATAATAATAGACAAGCCAATGTGCATCCTCTGGTTAATTCTGAAAAATACCAGAGATTTTTTGCTATTACTGGAAGATGTTAATGGCCACTATCAAGGAAATCTGTGATCAATAAATATTATTAGAGACTAGTTCAACTCAATTGGGAGTGTTAAGAGCTCCTTTCAGTTCCAGGGGAACAATGAATTCTCCTAACAGCACAGACAGACTGAAACACCAGTGCAGGTTAATGTTTTTTGTCTCTTTGGTACTCTGTAACCAGGTCTGTGTGTGCCTTCAGATTCCATCTTTTTCTCCTTACAACCACACTTCCCCCATGCAAAAAAATCCTCCTGCTCAGTTCAGGATCTGGTTCTGTTTCATGGAAGTGCTTTAGCCGCTTTAATCTTCCCGTTCACCATTTTGCAGAGTGGCTGCAGCTGGAGCAAGGCCTGAGTGACAGGAGACACACAGGAACCCTTTGTTCCCTTCCTGCCCTTTTTCATCCCTTTCTGAGGATTATATCAACCACTGCTGTCTCCTGAAACCTGCACTGCAAGTTGTTAGGGAAACTCACACACATTCTTAATCCAGTGGAAAACCACCACTGACACAAGAGTAATTAGGGGTGGATTTAAGCTGAACGAAATTCACCAGGAAAGATGTTCAAGCATAGGTGAAGCTTACAGACCACACAGAGTGCAAAAATCCCCTGCCTAGACATATTTTAGGGTCAGAAAATGAACAGAGAGTGAGGAAAAAGCTATCAAAGATAGCTCAAAGGAAGAGAAATATTGAAATTTACAGAGGAGCAGACCCAAGCTTGGACAACTTCCCCAGTCACTTCCCTGGCATGGGGGGAACAAGAAACAAACTCTGCAGAACTTTGTATTTTCAAGCTTCAGTCACCAAAGCATCTCCAAACAACTCACAAATTCAGAGCTGTTGCTCCCACTCCTTTGAAACAGCACAATATCTATTTTCCCTCTGTTTTAGAGATAAGGGAAACAACGCACGGACAGACTGAAGTCAACTCCAAGAACCTGCTAACATGCTTTCTGTTTCCCACACATTAACCTCTCCTGGGCAAGAAGAGTCTCACTCTGTTTTTCAATCACATCATGTGCCTGAGAGAAACAAAGTTATAAAGCCCTGCTCCATTGATTCATATCACAGAGGTGATTCTTAGCCAAAGGAATAGCTTCTCTTGATGCAAATGGCACTCCTTGCACACAACAGAAGAACAGGGCTCCTCCTGGCAAGGCAGCCTAAACTATTTTAGTAAAGCAGCAAACCAATTTCCTGAAGAAAGTTGTTTTCTGATATATAAGACCAATCATTAAATTATATCTAAGCTTGCAGATTGAAAATATATACAAATATGCTTTTAATCTTAGGGCGTTTTTTTGGTCAAGGACAGAATTTTCAAAAATCTCAGGGATTTACACAACCATATCTCGATTTACTTTGATGAAAGAACATGTGCAGTCATTTATATGTGAATTTCTGCATTTGTTTAAGCAGCATGGAGCTGTTATGGTACTGTGCTCCAGAAAGTAGTTATGTTTCCATGGAAAATTTGGTGTTTCTTCAATGCATTTGACTGCTGGAACTAAATTTATAGAAGTGGGATGCTTGTCACCACAGTGAATAACAAACAATGCAGTTTCCTACCTTCCCAGTGCTCGATATTCAATACATAATTTAAGCCTTGATATTCCAGTCTGTAGTCAAATTGTCTATTAGAGCAATTGTGCAGAAAATCATTGAGAAAAATGGTTTCCTCTTCCATACACATAGTCTTTCCCACCAGAGGTCAACAATTAGTATACAGATCTATTATTCATTTTAATTAATTTCTAGAAATAATATTTGTGAATATGATTATTCACAATTTATGAGCTCATATTTAAAATCTGTGAAGTAGCCCATTTGACATACCTCATAAATTACAAAGTACATTATTAGTTCATGAGAGGAGAGCATATGACTTTGAATAGATAGTGTGAAATGCCATATATATGAATTTGAAATTCATCCTCTATTAATATTCCCTAATTAGTTAAAACTTGCTGCTTATGAATTTCCCTGCCAGCAAAATCATGGAACATATTGGAAAGCAAAAACAAAGAGGGGAGATAGCAGTTTCAAAGCCAAACCTTTTGAAATTCAAATCATTATTTAGGGAGAGAGAGAGAAAAAAAAACAAAACCAAAAAATCACAGTACTCAATTACCCTGTAGATGGAGAGATGGAAAAAGGCAGGGAGGATGGTGACTTGCTTTGTCTGAGGGACACACAATGGCTTCAGACTTGACACATATTGAGTCACAATTAGAAGGAAGTTTGTCATTCCCAGTCTCTCTCTTACTACAAAATTGCTGTTTCCTCTTACTACATACACGAAAAACACAGATATCCAATTACTGCTAATTGGTTTTGGTTTTTCATGCATAGTTAATGCAACCTTATTTATACAGGGCAACCAACTCTCTTCATGTATACCTAATTTCCTGTAGCACTCATATAATACATCTCTAATTTTGAATCTATAAAACACATTGCATCCTCAGATATAAGAGTCATCCTACCAGACAAAATTAACCCTTCCCCCAAATATTATGTTTCAGTAAATGTTAAAATAGGCATTTTCTCTTTTCCACCAAGATAACTCCATTACGGATGCTTAGGATTGTGTGGGCAGATGAATCAGCCAAAACCCATCAGAGAAACACCAGGCAGCAATAAATGAACAGAGAAAGCAGAATCAATGAGGTTGGAAAAGACCTCTGAGGTCTTTGAGTCCAACTATGACCAAACACCACCTTGTCAACCAGACCATGGTACCAAGTGCCACATCCAATCTTTCCTTAAACATCTCCAGATTCCATGTCCAGGATGTGCCACAGAAATAAACTAGGACACACAGAAATCTGTCTTGTACTCCTTTGGATGTTTTGCATGAACACACATCCAAGTCTTTGTGCTATAAGTGCTTTTTTTGGTAATTACAGGTGTTTGAATGCACTTCTGTGAGCTCTTCATTGTACAAAACCTACTGGATCCTTCTGTTATGTTCAGGAGGCAGAACGTCTCTGCACTGCTCTCCTGCAGCATTTCAGAACAAACTGGAAAACAGGAGGGCTGAACAAAACATTTGGACTCAATGACTGCATTTAAAAGCTAAAGATTTTCTCTGATCACTATTTATTCATCTAATATATACTCATTGATATGCCCTCCAGAAATATTTCATTTTCCCACTCCAGAAATCTAAATCAACTGATAACTGCACTTGTCTGGCAGTCCAGATGAACTCTAGAAATTCAGTGTCTGGAGAATTTCTGAGAGCAGCAGTGACCCAAGTGGCCATCAGCTCGCTGTTCTGGGCAAGATTAGACCGTGCTGGTTTGATTCTGCCAGTATCAAACTGCTGAGGTGTGTAGGAAAGCACTGGGAGTTGATGTGACAGTCAGCCTTTCACCACAGATGGTGAAACTATAACTTGAAGCACGGAGGAGGTGGTGTTAAGGCACTGAGCACTCCCCAGAACACCTGACAGACCTTCCCCTGGTGGCTCCAAGGCACGGTTGTGTGACCCCCCAAAACAAGCAGCTGAGGCTACACCTTCCTCTCCCTAGAGGACAGCTCTCAGTGCGGGAGATTCAGACCCCTGACAAGTCAAATTATGGTAAAACAAACCTCCTACTCTCTCTGCCACACAGCACTGACTCCTTCTCCTGCCCTCAGTCTCACCTGAAGTGAAGTCCCCCTTTCCCTGGAAGCTCTGGTCCCTGATGGGTGCTGCTGTCCACCTTGTGCCCTGCCCGAGCTGCTCAACCTTGGACTTCCCAGGGCATGGCAAGCTGCTCCTGGGAAAAGCTCCTTCCCACTGCCCTGCAGAAAGAACAGCTGAGACAAGAGATACAAGGCAGCTTTCTTTGTTCCACCTGGCCTTATTTACTCTTTCAAATGTGACACCAAAGAGTTACATGAAACTTCAGAAAAACCATTTAGGCTCTCTGTAACATGGCATAAATCAGAGGTCATGCCATATAAAGAAATGCTAAGAAATCAGCAGAGAGGGCAAAGGCAGAGGCAAACTCAAAGATAGCAGCTGCACTAGCCAGCTGAAAACATTACTTTAATTTTGTTTCTGCTTAGCTATAGACTTGGCTTCCTCTGAGAAATTGTTGGCTCACTATACAAATGTTAGTGCCCTCCACTCCCCAGTTTCTTTTGGTATATGCTCTCCCATCTGAACAGATACCTGTTCATTTAAATCATTAAATGCAAATTAGTCCTTGAAAGTACAGTGGCTTATTCAGGGAAAAAATATAATTTGAAAATGTAGTCCTATACAGCTTGCAGATGTGAGGCACAGTATATAAGCATGATGGTTCACAGAAGTATTCCTTTTTCTAATTTCTAACCCACTGATGCCATGCTCAGAAAGCACTTCTATAACAAAAGGTCCCATACTTTCTCTCTGGGGAAATATAATAGTTTTCCTGAAGAACAACAGTTTGTTAATTATTCCACCGTTTATCATCTATGTAGCACACTCGCCTCCCTTGTGGTCAATAGCACTGCCAGGGAGACCCAGCTTAATTGAGTAGGTATTGACAATCCCCTTATTCAAATTGAGGCATGTAGAAGTAATTTTCAAGCACTGTTGATGGCATTTGGGTGATTAACATCTCCAGGTGTCTTTCAAAATCTCATCATTATTTTCTCTAACAGACTTCACTGGGATGAAACCAGGACATCAAGATTCTGCCTTCAGTTCTACTGTTAGCCTGTTCATCTCCTCATCACACTGATCCTGTAATTCCTGAAGCATAAGGACATGTGAAAACGAAATAAAAAAGCCAAAAAACTTTGGCCTGTGGGAACCTTTATTACCAGAACTGATTGTTCACTATGATTGCACAACATCACTCCGAGGTGTGCTGTTTTGAGGAGCTTGATGTCCAAACTCTGTTCCCTTGTTTCTCTGCCACTGAACACATGACCCCTCCAGACCACAGCATATCCCAATCCTGGCATGAGTTCTACAAAGGTTTTCTGGCCAATCTCTCTGGGCAGTGTTAGGCTTTACAACAGCCCTGCACAACAAACTCTGGGGTACAAGCATTATTCAACTTGATGGGTCCTTTAGGTGTTGAATGTGGAGCCTGTGCCAAAGCACTTCGGTGCTATTAGTGCTCTCCAACTTATTTTACATTGAGCCTTAGCAAAGAACCAGCAAGTGATACGTTTTTAAGAAACAAAACCACAGGTTTAGCTAAAGAAGACTAAGACAGAGATCTTCCCTTTGCATTACCACTCACCCTTGGGGCTCCTGCCACCTACCTGCCTGAGACTTTGCTCTTATCCCTTCTGGTTTCCCTACCCTGTTATTGCACAGCTCTTATCTCTCAGTCCAGTTGCCTTTCTCCTTTCACATCCATGAGGTCCCAACCAAAATAAAACTTACATGTCCCCCACAAGAGTCACCTTTGCATACCCGGAATCACCTGTCACTCTAGTAGAAAACGTTTTGCAGAGAGTGACATCCCACTTCACTGTCATTCCTCCACCAGGGAATTGGGAGGGAACTGTCAGGCTGCCTGTCTGTAGGCAATGAGCTCAGAAAGGCTGCCTGCTGCACGTGCAGAACTGGACATGAGAAAAAGACAGAGAGCCAAAGGCAACAGTGAGAGAGGTACAGCAGGGATACAGCCCCTGGCTGCTCTCTGATAACACTGATACATCCAGCTTTGCTTTGTGTCCTTGCAAATGTCTGACATGGGCAGGCAAGTACAAGCACAGCTGTTGCAGGCCTTATTCTCAGCAATTAAATCAACACATCCTTAAAACTTCCTCTCCCTGCAAAGAAAGACTGGAATGATAGAGCAGTTCAAGCTGGAAGGGACCTTTTAAAGGCTGTCTAATCCAACCCTCCCTGCAATGAGCAGGGGCATCTCAAATCTGACCTTGAACATTCCCAGGAATGGGACTTCTACCACCTCTCTGGGCAATCTGTGGCATTGTTTCACCACCCTCATTGTAAAAAACACCTTTCTTGTCTTTAACCTAAAGGGATTCGCCTTCAGTTTAAACCATTACCCCTTGTCCTATCAAAGGAAGACAATTCTGTGTCAGCTCAATGCTTCCTTGTTGAAAATCAGCCACATTGCAGTTGTTCCTGGGCTAAGCTGTCCTGACAAAGCAATATGAGCAAATAATTAACCAGCTTTTATTAAGCCATGTGTTTCAGCATCATTTTCTACTCTTGTGTGGCTCTAATCAAGAGCCAGGGCAGGGAATGTCAGTGAACTCCAGACCCAAGGGATCAGTTAGCATTTGAATGTGTGAAGCAGCCTCTGAATTTCCCAGTTTTATGTTCAGTGGCTCTCCGTGGCTCAGGTCCAACTGATGTGCAATTCCACCGACTGCAACAGCTCCTGTGGGTTTATCCTGAGGAGGTATTTTGCACAAAAGGATTAACTCAGACAGGAACTTTCCCCTGAAACTAGTGGAATAAAAGAAATAGCAACATGGAAATCCTATTAGTGGTTCCTGCTATTATTAACAAGATAAAGGGAAACACTTTCTATTAATCTGTTTACTAAACCCTAAACAGTCCTTTCTCCCCTGGTTCACACGGGCACTGATCCATGTGGGGATCGTGGAGCGCATTAATCATGTCTGGGAGCAGAGATTGCTCCCAGGGGTTTTCCATTCTGCAGCTTCCAGGTGGGCAAGGTGAAACCCCCAGGTAGTTCCAGGAGGAGGTGTCTAGTTCATGGCACAGAGTAGCAATGAGCTACTGGAGCATGGGATCTGCTCCAGCAATTCAGAGCAATAACCCACCAATAACTCACCAATAACCCACCAATAACCCACCAATAACCCACCAATAACTCACCAATAACTCACCAATAACCCACCAATAACTCACCAATAACCCACCAATAACTCACCAATAACCCACCAATAACTCGCCAATAACCCACCAATAACTCGCCAATAACCCACCAATAACTCGCCAATAACTCGCCAATAACTCGCCAATAACCCACCAATAACTCACCAATAACTCGCCAATAACCCACCAATAACTCACCAATAACCCACCAATAACCCACCAATAACCCACCAATAACAGACTGCCCTGTCCGCAGGACCAGCTGATACTGTGACATCAAGAAGTGAAACAGTTCCATTTACATTAACAGATACACTGTTTTTCTGAAGTGGCATTTAGAATTCAAAACATCATCAGTAAAAATTTGCATAGATAACTAAACCCTTTTATGAAATTCAATGTTCTGCCTTTTCAAAATGTCACAGGAAAGCCCTTTAAAATAACAATAATAAAAAAGCAAGTAATGGCTATAAGCTTTCTTTATTATGCTGAAAATCAATCTACGAATACTTAAAACATCTGCTTTAGTCTGTTACATTTATTTTCCAAATAGTCTTAGATGCCAGAAGGAGTTCTTAAAGGTTTTCCGGGATAGAAACCAGCAAAAAAAGAAAAGCATACCCATGTGAATTTAATTGTAACTTATACATGGTATGCACTTTAAAATATGCGTTTTCAAACAGATCTTGGAACACTTCACATTGTTGATACTATACAAAAACGAATATAAATGAAAGTTTCACTATAAATAAAGGATTTTTGCCAGCCATGATTAATAGTTAAAAACCATGTGTGGAGTTTTATTAACTTGAATAAGGATTCTTTTTCTAAAACTTTATTTGCATAAATTAAACATTCCCTTGCTATTATAGATATTTTTCCTTTTTCTGCTTTAGTTGTCTGCTTATCCAAAAAAAAAAAAAAAAAAGAAAGAAAGAGAAAAAGGGGTTGAGGGGCTGCAGGGCAGATAGATTTCCTGCAGACTAATTCTAATAGGCCTTCCAGATATATAGCATCTTGTTAAAAATTCATGCAGGCCAGAATACTAGAAGGTCAGAAAATGTCTTTGAAATTCTGCCAGAGCTCTTTTTGGTAATTCATTCAGGTTTTAAAAGGGAAAAATTCCTCATTAAAAAGAACCTAATGCTTATTAATTTATACTCCTAAGGCAGAGGCTGAATATTAAGCGGTGGACTCTGTTAATCCATTTATTAAATATCAAAGACCATATGTTTTCACCCTGTGTCCTTGCTTATTGATTAATTTCCTTAGACCTATATGGGTAAAAGCAGAATAAAGTTAGTCTCTAGACACTTCCTAAACTGGTGGAGACTGTAGCACTCTTTTGTGTAGTCTGTGCCTAACAGAACTCAATCTTCTCTGCCTTCAGGTACACGTCTGTAATCTACAGGATCTGGCTGAATAGAAGTCCCCTTTGCTGAAAGTTATCATTTTGTGCCAAAGGGTAAGTAAAATACCTCCTACAGCTCTGATTTCTGGTTTCCTGGTGAACACATTAATGGACATGGAGTAACAGAAAGGCTTCTCCATGCTCCAGAAACAAACAAAAGCTTCTCTGCTCCAGGCTGGTACAGAGCGAGGATCTGAGCACTTTCCCCACTCTTACAGCTATTTCCAAGAACCTTATTCAATTGCAGAGTTCCAAGTACAGTTCAGATGTGTCCTGCTTTTGGCTGGGATAAAGTAAATTCTCTTCTTAGTAGCTGGTACTGGCTGTGTTTTGAATTTAGGATGAGGATTATGCTGATACTGTACTGATGTTTGAGTTATTGCTGAGCCAGGCTTACCCCAAGTCCAGGAGTTCTCCATTTCCCATGCTCTGGCAGTGAGCAGGTGGACAAGAAGCCTTTAGGGAGCATGTCCAGGACTGGGGCTGGCCAAAGGGATATTCCATAGCATGGAACACCAGTGGACAAACAAGGGGGAGCTGGCCAGAAGCCATCGACCTCTGCTTGGGACTGGGCTGGGTATTGGTCAGGGAGTGGTGAGCTACTGTCAGATGTTATTTCTCTCTCTTATTTTCATTAAAATGATACTATTATTATTATTATTATTAACATTAGCACATGCATTGTTTTTCTCTTATCTCACAGCTGCCAAGCAACCTCCATCCTGCCCAGAATCCAAATACTACTGAAGCAGAAGGCCACAAAAAAAACAATAGAAATGCTGAAGTTTTCAGCTAGTCTGTGTTTTACTGGAGTATTTTGTCATCAGTTTAGGTGCATGCACGTCTTCCACTTCATTGTGTCACTCTCAAATGGAAGAAGAAAGGCAGAATTATATTCATTTTGTAGTGGTATAAAAGATGACTGAAGGTGCTACTGGCTCAATAAGGGTCAGGACCTAACTGTGAATCTTTTTCTGAAATCAAGCAAACATAAAAGTAAAAAATTTTAATTTCTTATGACTAACTTCTCCCCTTTCCCAAAACTGAGGATAAGAATTAAAAAATGATGATTTCAGGAACATTAAGAAGTTAATGTCATGAATGACTACTGACAAGGAAAAGTATGACAGAGAGCAGAATCTCCTTCCAAGTGATTTAATCTCCCTTCATGGAAAAAAGGGGAAAAAATAAAAAAATAAACTTGTGAGCAGAGTGCCAAACCACAGACCACAGTCATAACTAACACTTTAAGATCATCAAGTAATGCTGATTCACACCACCTTATAGAAAGCAGAAAAGCATGAAAGCACCAAGCACTGGCATGGGCTGACTTGGCAAATCTCTTTCCCTGAGGGCAGAGGGGAAAAGCCCCTCTTGGGGTTGGTATTCCCAATCACTCTGCATGTGTGACTGTCAGAAGCCTTTGAGCCAGAATTGTGTGGCTAACAAGAGAATGGTTACCCCTTTTGCCTTTTGAAGGTCAGGTAATGTTTATCTTACTGCTAATTTTCAGTTGCCTGCTAACTTGGCTTAGAAGTCCACAGAGACTTTTGCTTCTTTCCCAAGTGCTGCAGTAATCAGCAGACAGCTAACGAGATGGCAGATGAGTACTGGCAGAGGTGAAACAGCATGTTGTATGGGGGAAAAAAACCTGTGTAGCAACAAAGAGAGGAAAATCCACAACAAAAACAACAAAGAAAAGCTCCTGTAACAGACACCAAATGAGGGCACGTCAAATGGACACAGTAGAGAGGACTTTAAGGTGTTTTTCTTCCTGTACAAGAGCTGCTGTGTGCAGTCACTGCTAATTCTTGCTGCTCCCTCTATTGTGCCAGTACAACTATTTGTGTGACTGTGAAGTGAATCAGATCAGGTAACTGATCCAAGTTAAAAATAACCTGGGGAGTGGGGGGTGAAAGAAGAAGAAAAAACATAAAAACAAACCCCAAAAAATCCTCCCCCCAAAAAAACAAAACAACACAAACAAAAAGATTAAAGAAAAACCAACCCAAACAAACAAAACCACAAAGCAGCTGCCACTGGAGCCAAAAAGAAATGTCAGGCACGTCACAGCTTTTCCAGGCTCTCCCCAGAGCCACAGTTTCAGTACAGTTAGATTGGCATTGCATTTGAGACAGCAGCACACGAGGCTGTGCTGTCACAGGGACACAATGGATGTAGGCAAGAGCAGGGTTTGAAAACCTTCCCAAAACGCCAAAACTGGGAGTTGAGGATATAAACACACAAAGTGTTAAGGTATAACCTGAGATGGACAGAGCACAGACAGTGCAAGTTTCACTGCTGCCCACACTTCAGTAATTCAGATAATTCTGGTGCAGATCAGCTGCTTCAGGTTGGACTTCCAGCCACCACCAAGCAGCCACCTCAGGGGGCTCTTTTTAGAGTCAGGACTTTCAAAAATCAACACCAAAACAACTACTCCCCATATGCACCATGACACACCCAGCGTACCTCAGGATAGGATTGGAAGAATGTTCTGAATGCAATCATTTAGGACACGTCAAAGGCAGAATATTTGTCACCAGAGTCTAACTCTCCCTCAGAAAAAATGAAACACAGGTTCAGTTTTGGTGGTTCCTCCAGGCAGAACGGTCTCTTACCAAGCTGAGGTCTACTTTACATGCTAATATCATAATTCTCTAGGAATTATTTAGCCTCTTCCTGCTTATAACATGATCTTCAGCATGGCATTTAGTGGCAGTCACCTGCTCAGCACAGCACAGATAAGCTGTGGAATTTACTGCACATTTTCTGAGCTCAGCAGACAAAGTCTTCCTGCTGGACAGTCTGCTGAAATACCCAAACCACATCTACAGCATAAGCTGAATGGTTTCCTTATGGATGAAAAGAATTTATTAAGATTGTATCATGCAGAATCTATCTGGTGTCTGTCTCTATGGTGTAAATAACACTTCCTGATGATGATAAGCTCAGCCTTAAATGCACACATGCCATGATAATGCTGTGTAAGTTTAAAAATGCTACTTGTCTGCCTGCCTGTTTAGCTGGCAGCTTTACCCACCAGGAACAGAAATGATTTAAAACCCAGATGCTGAGCAATTTGAGATGCAGAAGCACCCTACAGTGAAGCAATTATTGCCTTGGAGGGTCTTATTATCCTCATCATGACATGAATTCCACACAAAGTAAACACGCTTTCATTGTTACGTATTTCCCAAACTGCAGTATTGTAAAGAAAAGTTTTGAAAGGAGTTTCTCATCCTTAAACGTAAATCTCAGCAACTTGTCTCCTTGCTAAGAGAGACAAATGATGCCTGCTCTTTTCCTGACATATTATGTTTTATTCCCCCTCCCCAACTCCACCGGTTTAAGGAGAATAGAGCCTCCAGGGCTTTTATAGCCATTTTAAACCAAGTTCATGCCAACTGTCCTATGGAATAGATTTCAGAATAAAGCAGAACATTCTGTTCATCATAGAACAGTGCATTTGTGTAACACTATCATCTTACCAATGCACCATACTGTACACTTGTGTCCCAGTGCTAATTAAAATGTATTGAGACAAGCTTCCTCTTGAATTACCCAAACCCCAATGATTGCAGACCTTTGGCACTCTCTGATCACACCCAGGTCACCTGAACATAGCTCAGAAATGCAGTTTTCAGGTATTTACAGCAAAGCAAGGACATAGATTAGCAAACTGCTGCATGCATATTTAGAAATGTATAGAATTCCTTTAAGAAAACTGCAGGGCCCCATATTCTTTCTTGAATGATACTGAAAACCTTTGCCAAGTAATTCCAAACTTAAAGATTAATTGACAGTGTTGTTTAATCCATACATTGATTACTCTGTGTCCTTCTATGCAATGCATAAAGGACAGCCATATGGTTTTAGACTTTGTTTATTTTATAATGCAGCAAGTACCTAAAAGAGTAAAATGCTAAAGTAACGGTTCTGTATGGAAGCACGTGTGCATATTGCATTGAATCAAAAGCTTATTCCCTTCTATTTTCAGCAATCAGCCACTTTCTACATTCTTGAGACCAAAACCACACAGAATAAAGGGAAAAGAAATCTGAAAACATTAGTTTGTGTATCAAGTGAATGGGCATTACAATAGGTAATAATTGCAGTAGTCAATGCTTATATCTGTATATTACCTGAAAATAACTGAGGCTTTTAAGGCTACTTCTTTTTAGTTTTGTTTCTTTGCTAAACCACACAATAAATTCCAGAAAAGCCATTGAGAGCATTCCTTTTCCAGAAAGGACATAAACTCACAAAGCCTCTTTTTTTGGTGCATGCCCCTAACCATTCTGCTTTACATATCTCATTTACTGCAGACACAGAGGGGTCAGGCTCAGTTCTTCCTGTAGAAGATATTCCACCAAGCATGACAGTCACAAAGAGGAGGGAAGACTGAATAGCTATGAAGACTCTTTGCTACCAAGACAGAAATTAAGATTCCTGGTTTCTGATGCACCAGCTCGCTCCATTACACAAAATTGGACAGGTTCTACTGAAAGAGAAAAAGCTGTACCTAGAATGTGATATTGCAGATTCATTTAGAAATTTGGGAATTCTGGGAAATGGAATGAGTGTAAATTTCATCTCACAAAACAAGCAGCATAATTAGACAGATTTTAATTAAACAGGATTCAATCTGAATTCTCACATAGCTCCAGATCAGACAAAAACCATATTAACTATTCTAGAAGAATATTTGCTTGCGTGCACCTGAAATTTGAATCTGTGGGTTTTTTTTGTTTTGTTTTGTTTGTTAATTCTGCCCTGATACATCAGCTGGAATCTGTAGGTTTCAGAGCAGTGCAAAGACAGTGCTCTGAGTATGGCACTGCACTGTCCCATGCCTGTGCCTCAGCCCCAGGTGTGAGCTAGGAGTAGTTACTATGATAGAAGAGCTCTGTGCCTGAGGAAATATAGAAAAAAAAAAATCAATTCAACTATTTAAATTCAGGGACAGCTCTTTATTGTAAAGACCAGCAATAAATTTAAGAGCACACAATATTTTAACCATTATAGATGAATATATAAAATGATGTAGTTGGCAGTCAATTCTGAGTTTCAAATATTTCCCTTTTCTTATCAGCTGAATCCCAAGATCAGCCAAGTCCTCCACTTGATCAGCATCAACAATCTGACTACTGAGAAAGTGCACAAAGCATTTTCTTACTCGAGTGAAGCACATGATTTAATCTCTTCATGGTGCACATTCATCATCACAAGGGAAGGAGGATGGATGGTAGGAGCACTCTCCAGAACGCTTCACTTCTGCTGTCAAGTTGCAGCATATTCTGCTTTATCGAGATACTTAGCTCTTAATAAATGCCTAATAAGAGCAAAATCAGTCCTGTTATTACAGTTAATGGGATTTGGTGATGCCAGTGGAGAGCAGGAATATGATTTTAATTCCATGTTGAAAAATCCTGGACGGAAATGAATGCTGTCTGCTCGGCAGCAAACACAAAGGCACAGCATCCTTCCCTCCAAGGTGTCCTGGTGCATGCACACTTGGGCACCAGACAGTGCAGGTTAAATAAGCAGCAGTGCTTCGAGAAAAAGTGGCACAAGTTGTGCATTATCTGGGTGATACTAACCAGTTTTTATATGTCAGAAAACAGAACAACAGCAGACCAGGTTTTGTAAATGACCTTGTAACTCTTTCCTAAATATCCTCTTTCATGTTCAGCCATGAGTTGCCCAGTGCCTGCCTCTAATTTGTTGGGAAGAGACAACAAAATATTTAGGGCTCTTCAGGAACTTAAGGCAAGAGAACATTAAAGTACAGTTCCTGAATATGGCTTTCAGCACAAAGGAAAAATAATTTATCATTCAAAAGAGGAGAATTAAAGCACAGAGTTCCTCAGTAAATTCTCCCCACATTTCTCACAAATGAAATCACCTGACAGCAAGGTTACTGAGATCAAACTTTCTCCTCTGCATCACCTTTCATGCCCACGTGTCCATCTGCTAAACCTGGAGCTGGCGTGTGCACCATCTGTGCTTAGCACAAGAGGGAACTGGGACTCCCAGGTTTTACAGAAAATTATAAAATTAACACAGGGACAGATGCTACTATGCCCAAGGAAAGAGCCACCATGGTTTTTGTTCATATCTCCTACCAGAGGCAGGGCAGAAATCTTAAATCCTTTCTGTATAGTTTTTCCAATCCTTTTGTGCAGTTACTCCACTCATGTTCAGTTGTGGAATTATTTAGTGTTTTTAGACCTTTGTTAAACTAATTTATTCACACCTAACTTCCCACTTTTTTCACCTGTGATTATTTTGGTCCAATGCATCTTGCTGCAATTGCTGTTGGTTTATTGTCAACTCAGGCTTATAGGTATAGCAATTGATTTCATCTTACCCCTTCTCTGTTTTTCATGCCCTAATTTTCAACTAATGACTATTCCTTAGTGCTTTTTCTCCATTAAAAATCCACAGGTTTGTTTTTGGGGTTTTTTTTGGTTGTTTTTTTTTGTTGGTGACCTTTATTTGCCTGCCATAAAGAAGGCTCTGCTTTTTACACATCAGCCAGGCCTGATTCTGTATCACTTCTGGCAGCAATAACTAAGAGTGTGACACTGCCTTTGTGTGACTGATGGATGTCGTGTGACACAGGTACGAGGCAGAAGTGAAAGGGGAAGGAAACAGAGAGAAATATTGGTCCTGTTTAATACCTACACATAACAGAGTCATAGAATGTAGCAGAAAGAGTGGACCCCTGCACCTATCCACCATTATCTCTGGCAGAAGCTGAAGTACAGATCTGCCATGCATTTACCCTGCTCCCACTCCTGTTTAATTGGAATCCTAGATTATGTGCAGCACACTTGCCTGAATAATATGTGGAGAACAAAAGCTAATGAAAGCTAGATGAGGAAAAAAACAAATGTTGGGGAAAAAATATTGCATGGTGGGAATAAAACCATCTGTTTAGGAAAATTAAAAGAAATAAATGCCAAAATGGCTCAGTTCCATAGTCAAATGGATATAAATTAACTAGACTTCAGCACTTGTTCATCCTTCTCATTGCAACAAATGTTAGGTAACATGATGTATTTATTTTCTGTCATTGACCTCTGGGATAGTTAAATGACACAATACTTTCCGCAGGCTAAGAATACCTCTTCTGGATACTCTGGCTAAATTCTAGTCACTATGGATAAACTGGTGCAGAGCAACATTTTCAATGATAGTGATCTTATTTGGAACCTAACCTTTAAAATTTATTCAACACAAAATGTTAAAAACACATTTTGTGCAGAAAGAAATTCATTGCTGGGTGGTGAAAGGAAAGAGGTCTAAAAGCTCTTCTGACAGGTCACCAGATGGAGTGGGGACACTCTGAGCCAGGGCTGAGCTGCATTCTCACCCAGTAACTGAGAGGGACAGCTAAATGATAGATGCCTTGGCTGAGCATCAAGATGAGATGTTTTTCTCTCAGAAGATCACAAAAGACCATCATGCATTCTCAGACAGTGGAAGCTGCATGATCAAAATGCAGTTTAAGATGTTAATCAGAAAATGGAACAATAAAGCAAAGCACAGCCATTTCCTTTCACTCCTGCTGCCTCTGCAGCCTACAAGGGTTTTGCCACTGGTTTCAAAGAGAGCAAAGCCAGGTAATTATAACGCTTGTGGCTTACAAACACCTCCACCTTGATGAACAAAGCTCCTCAAAGTGAAGCACTTCAGGGACTTTTCTACAGTCTCCTTCTACAAAATAATTTTATAGCACTGGAACATTTTCTATTAAAAAACAAAACACAGGAAAAAAAAAAAAGGAAAACGAAAATGAAAGAGTCGGAACCAAACATTTCAAGGAACTGAAATAATTTTGTACCAGTCTGTAAAGCTTCTTCACAGCAACAACAGGGAAATTACCTCTTATAATGATAGCATTGTCTTATAAATAGCCCTGCAGTAAGAAAATCAAAGGTGAAAAAAGACTTCTTAAAAATTTCTGTTTTAATTATTCTATAAAGGACCCTACTCAGAGAAGCCTTTAAGTAGAAAAGATTCTTTAGGTTAAGAATTAGTTTCATCTTTGATTTGAATAGAAACTAAACTAAACTTCCTAAATTTAACTGTGATCTTAAGCACTGCCTTAAATGGGTGGTTAATGCATCACTGTCTCTGTTTAGTGTTTTTTTCTGGCTCCAAATCCACCAAGATGTATACAGGCACCTGTGTTTATACATTATATACATATGGCATGTACATTAGGCATAACAGACTTGGGACATGCTAAAAGGTTACAAAAAACTCAGAGCAATTTGATAATACAGGTAAACTTGTAACATAGGTAAACCTGGCTTTACTAATGTGAGGATGTTTAAGAAAAAAATTACTGAAAATAGGGACAAAGTGCTGTTGGAAGCACAGTGAAATCCTGTCCTTGCATTTTGCCAATCTCAGACAAAACTGGCAAAAGCCAGTTTTGAGATTGTAAGTCTAAGAAAATCAGCAAGTGTTTTTATTTAAATTCTACATCTACATAGTCAATTCAAACATTTTCTCTCCCCAGGAACTACATAGGCTATAGCAATATGACATTCCCTGAATTTTCTTCTTTTGCCAAGTAAGAGGAGATGAGAAAGCAAAGACTGAATGGAGCTACAGTAAAATTTAGAATAGGTGACCTAGAGACCCCTCCTCAGGTGGATTCAACTCATGAGAGAGGCAACACAGGGGTTTTAAAGATGCAGCAATTTTCAACACAGGTACAGTTTCATTTCCAGAAGGGTGATGTGTTACCCCAAGTAGGAAACAAAGCCCTGCAAAAATCTAGCATTCTTGTGGTGTACTTCTCATATTTTCTACTCCTTTGTGTCCAACATCAAATATCCTTGAATATCCAGGTCTTTGAAAAAAAAAATCTCTGGGAAGCTCTCTGGATAATACACACGCTTGGAAGGGAAAAAGCTGCCAGCCAGAGGGACCTCACTGGAAGGCTGAATTTAGGACTGAATTTATAAAGGAACTCAAGTGAAGACAGCAGAGCAATTTCCAGGTTCAATGCCATACTGTATGTGGATACATCCAAAATCCTTCATTAGCTATAAAATACATGTCAGAATAATCTGTGCAAAATTACAGCCCTAGTAGAGAGGGATGAAGTGTGGGGAAGTGTTCGTAAATCAGATGCAGAAATGAAAATTAAAATTGTAAATTTTGACCTGGCACATCCTGGATTTACAAAAGCTATCAAAATACAGCCATCTCTTTTCATTGGTCTGGCTTAACCGTGTACCTTTAAAGGCAGAAATGATACAAGTACATTTCTCTTTAGGATTTACTTAAATTAATATAGCAACCTCTATATCTACGTACTTATATTTGTAATTTACTACAAAATTCCTTAATTTCTCATTACTACACGCATGAATGTATAAATAAATATTAATATCCCAAAAAGAGTTTCAGACCGGATGTAATGGCTCCTGTGGAGCCATTAAGTTTCATCATTTCCATAAATTGAGTCTCCATGCAATGAGCACTTTATGAAAGGGCATTTAATTGCCTGATAAGATATAGTGGCTCCCCTGCATCAATAATAAAGTCAATAATCTGCATTTTTTAAACCTCTCTAAATATCCACTGATGCAATAGGTTGTTGCAGTACTAAAGTCCTCCAGGCCCACTGGATCACTAATAAAAAATGTTTGAAGCCATTAAATATACATTTAACATGATAGAATTTTATGAGTCTATTGGAGGTCAATGCTGTAAAATTATACCTCTAAAAATCCTCCTCAGAAAGTAATTTATGGTATAAAATATGTTTATTAAAAGTCCCTGACTGCAGATTTATGTGATTTTATGTGAAGACTGCAATTGAATATGCTTGGGGACCAGTCCTGAGAACACTTGGCATGAAGTTCAGAGCTTATTACCCTACCTAATCCCTCCTGGAGTTAACTGAAATACTCCCAAGAGTAAAGTTACTCATAGTCAAGAGTATTTGTATCTTCATGCCCTTAAACTTGTTTCCACAGCTCTCCCTCTGATTCACTGTGTGATCTAGCAAGTCATTAGATTAGCAGGGTTTATCTGAGAGAGGGAACCATTTAATGGGTAAAAGGTAAGATAAAATGTGTGTTTGCAAGGTGCTGAGGTGCACTGCACTATTGGTGCTAGTTGCTACTGTTTCTGCAGCTCCAGTTTTATTAATCAACTATGACAGTGGTGCTGACCAATTAAAAAGAAAGAAAAATGTTTTCGGATCAAATGGGGTACTGAAATATCTTTGGATCATACCTCAAAAAAAAATTCCTCTCATCCTGTGCCCTAAACATCTTCCTAAGCTGAAAAATAATAATAAAAAAAAATAGTCATGCAAGGCTGTTTCTAGAATATTTTCAGTGCAATGTAATATTTATGAAAAATTATCGTATTTCTGTTAAAAATAGTTACAAAAATTCTCCACCCCTCTAGACATCCCTGTAAAAAATGTCCCAAAAGTTCCTCCTTCTGTGCCACTGTATCAGTTGGTTATTACAGCACACAGCAGAGAGCAAAAGCCATTAATGAACTGCTTGATACTGTTTTCTTAATGCTATTTTCATTTGTGTGCTTGTATAAAGGTGGGAAGGAAATGGATAATTTTTAAGATAATTTAAGATGCAGCTTGGAGCGTGTACTAAGAACCTGAAACATTCCCATCACCATGGCATGGGAGAAAGTTATCCTCACAGTAAATGAATGAGGAGTTTATCGTCAGCTAATTTTGCAAGCTGGATAAAGAGGTGTAGTTTGGCACCCAGGCAGGGCATGGTTCCACTTGGTCGTGTGTGAACATCCCTGTAAACATTTTCAGAAGCATAACTAACACCCCTGATGGAGCACTGCTGATCTCCTAATCTCCCTTCCACATGTGGCTCCAGAAAAGGTGAAGTTTTGGGGAAGAAGCACATCTGGCTGGATCTCCCCACTCTAACAGCAGAGGATTTACATATCTTTCTAGGCTTTTGCTCATTCTAAAATCAAATTCTTCTGTGATATGAGAATTTAAGTACTGAGGCCCATCTGCATGGCTTGACAGCACATTAGCAGGATAACGTAAGAGATATCAGGATGATAAAGAGATTTTTGAGCTCATTTAAGGTGTATACAAACATACACATTTTTCTTGTATTTCCCTATATCTGTCTTGAACCCTATTACTACGCTGTGAGTACTTAGGTGTTAACTATTAAAGAACTGACAAAGGAAAAACAAGACAAAAATGCAACAGACTATCAGGATACAATACTTTAGTAGCAAGATTTTTACTACTGGAGAAAAGCAGCTGTGAATTTTGCTCATTCTGGACTCCTGACTGTGTCTTTATTTACTACATTTTTGGGGTGTTGCCAGTCACCAGGCAACAAACAACAAAAACATCACACTCAGCAAGGTGAAGCTGAGCCAAGTCTTGGTTAGAATGTGAAAACATGGTTGTGATCACATGGGGCTCTTACAAACATTTTGAACTTCTACTGGGAAGTTTCTTCTCTCAGTGAATATGACTTTTCCTCACATGCAGCTTACAAATAAGAGATTTTGGAAGAGTAATGCTGCAGACCTGAAGAGCAGATTTTATTTTAGTGTAGACAAAACCCTTCAGGTGAGGTGCTTGGCACAGCTGTGTTGAGTTCAGCCGGTTCCCAGCACAGTCTCTGGACTCTCCTGTCCTGGCAGCAGAGGTGGGATGTGCATTATCCCTGAAGGAAGTGCTGCCATCTCCAACCTGCACACAGTGACAGCAGCTCTTGGCCCTCCCCTGAGCCTCTTTGACACTGAATATTATGGAAGGCCCATCTAATTAATGCCCCCACAAAATCTCCAATTTTTTCTGTATTCATACCTTGTCCTTCCCCTTAAAGCTGATGGCGAAGTCCTGAGTGGATTCATCATAAAACATAACACATTACCACAAGCTAGAAAAGGATTTTCAGAGGATTTGTGCTGTCACCTGATAAAGGATTTGGGAGACTGTAAGTCTTACCTTATTTATGTAACACGCTGGGCAGAGGAGCTGGGTTAACACACAATTCAGCATGGGCATGTACCATAATGAAATCCTTGCCTTCAGGCAAAGAACTTAAGGGGGACATTCAGGGATTAAATTGCTCCAGTCACAAGCCAGTATCTATTAGGACTAGGAGTACAGAATTTACTACAACAGCCAAAATGTTTTTTTTTTTAAAAAATCATATTTTTTTCATATGTTACTTTTAAGTCAAAGCTAAAATGGAAAGTGAGTTTGTCAGCAACGTGGGAGCAACTGCTTAGGTGTAAAGACATTGCTGAGGATGACAGCAGGGATTACTGAGTTTACTTCATTCCCAACATTTTCTTATGGTTCTGCTTTGAGGGCGAAGCTGTAGAGGAGAGGGATTTTCAATTATTGCAGATTTATCGTGTCCAGCACTCAGGATAACCTTGGATCTCACTGCGACTATCCCCAGCCCAGCCCTGGGCCCAGCCCTCGGACACCTGACAGATTTCTGACTGCACATCCAGAGCAGAGAATGGCACTCCAGAGCACTTGTTAAGGAGGCACTTACTTTAAAGCTGCTATAAATTTTTCCATAAACTCAGTTGTACTCTGTACATGGATCTCAGTAGATCCACGTGCAAGAAGGATTGCGCTCTGGTCTCTGGCACGTGAGCCTTGGAACGTGTTCAGTGCCAGATGTGATTGAGCTCTCTGGGAACTAGATTTACTGGTGTGACTAGGAGCAGAAAAACACAGTTTCAGTGGCTGAAATTCCATCTTTTTTTCCCCCTCTAATCCCTGTTTTATTTTCCAGAAGTGAGAAATCTTATAATAGGATGGTATTAAATTTATATATTGTAAACCTGGCCTTACATTATATTACTTATTTGTGAAATTTATAAATTCTTATATTAAAGCTACAAAGCTACATTTACACATAGAAATCTAAGGCACAAAGCCTATGAAATATGGTGAGAGATTTTTTGTTTAACTTTTCTTTTTAACTGTCCCAAATACCCTGTCTCTGGGTACCTGAGAAACAAGTGTTCTTGCCCACTGAATGGGTATACCCTTGAGAAAATAAAAATGGGAGCAGGTAGCAGCTTCTTTAGTATGAACATGTTGAAATTCAAAGAAATTCCTCTCAGAGAATGAAATCCTCCTTCAGGAAAACAAGTGACTAATGCCTGCATCAGTTAAGAGAAACTAAGAGCACCAAAAACAACAGAAGAAGGAAACAACTCACAGCACCACGGGGACTCTTGAGATTTCTGAACTTTCATGCATTTTTTGGTGGCAGAAATTATTTGTCTGTGAAAATAGGGCACAGGAAATACGACATTACAACACCAATTGCCTGGCACTGTGCTCCCTGGGTAGGGCTCTTTCATACCTTTCTGGAGCCCTGTACTAATTTTATATACACACTGAGATACAAAGAAACTAAGAAATCTGTATTTTGCTGCTGTCTCGTATGTTGGAAATGTTGGAACATGGATTTTTGTAATTTTTTTAATGCTATTTACCGCATCAAAAAATTTGCTGGAAGCAAAGCTAGGAATAAAACAAATACAGGGTTTGATTCTTTTTTTCTACTTGCATTGATAAAACAAAATGTTTAATTTCCATGACTTTAGAAAAGCTGTTACTTCTTTACATGGACATAAAAGGGAAGAGAACTACTATCACAATAATGGGCAGAATCTGTATTGACAACTAGCAAATAAAAGAACTCAGTAAAGCAGTACAATTATATCTTACAAAAATGAAGATAGGAATCACAGTAATTGGGAATGTGTTAAGATTTTGCTCTCTTCCACAGCCACAATTCTGGAGCTCAGCAAAGCTGTTGATCAGCACTGATGGCAAAGCAGTGACAAAGTCAGCCTTACTCCTTGGGATCTGAGCAAACCTCTGCTCTGGCCACAGCTCTGCACTTTTGGGAACAAAACTATATATTGTGTCAGCCTGCTCTGATGTAAATTACAATTTACTATGCAGCAGTTAGTTTCAAATTTTGCTTTTTCAAGAAGCAGAACTAGAATGGAAAACATTTTCAACACAGCAGAGCTTTGTCAGGAAATGCCTCTCACCAAACACAAAATGTTTAATGCCCAACGTTTCTCTCTTCCCGCCTGAGATTCACACGTTCCGTCAGCCCAGTTCCTGACAGGCTGTTGGAGAGCCCAGAACTTCCACACTGTGCAATGCCAGGGGATGAGTTAAACACACTCTCACACATTCTCTGAGATGGAGCTGACAGATTGAGGTCACCCAAAGCACAGGGACAACCTTCATGCCAGGGACACGAGGACAGAGGGCCATGGACCTTTAGCCTCACAGCAAAGTTCAAAGATACACATATAAACACACACAGAAGTAACTCCAAGTATATTTTATAGCTTCTAAGAGCTTATAAATAAACACACATCACAATGCTTGTGCTATGGTGCACACTTACTGAATTATTTATACAGGAAAATCCAAAGTAAACCACAGCAGAACTAAGAAACTGCAACATAAAAATGTGTAAATAATGAAGCTGTAGTTTAAGCTTACTAAAAAGGTGGTGAACTGTTATCCCTTTCTCCATCTCCCACAGCACTTTTAGGGTTTGTTTTTTTAACAACTAAGCAATATTGAAATATTTCAAATATTCCTTAAACAAAATAATTTTCCTGATTTTTTTTTTTTTTTTTAAAGAAACCTTCCTGGCACCTACAGCTGAGAAGGATGTCAGTTCTGTACAGCACATTTTGGGAGTTCTAGGATACTCAGCAGGTGTTTTCCCAGGATCCTGGGAGAGTAAAGATGAGTTGCTAAAAGTGAATGCTAACACTGCTTTCTATTCTTGTTCCTTACAACAATGGAAAAGGCTTCAACATCTTTTCTTTGCACACTACAAGGTGGGTTTAGTGATTCTTTCCATTCTCTGTGATCAATTACTGCAGGAATAAATAGTATCAAATTGAGCAAACCCCTCCTCAGCATCAGCAGCAGTTTTTAGTAGGTGTCAGTGACTTGGCCCTGCACTGCAAATCTGATTTTCCCTGTGAGCTGACACACCAGGCTGGCCTCTCCCTTAGCTGTGCCCTGGCCTGAAGCCATCTCCAGCATCCAACCCTTTGTGCTCACTCCCTGCAAACAAACAAGCAACCACCTCCGAAGAAAACAAGTTTTCAGTCTGATTTCTGTGTGTGCTTTCCAAGTCATGCATCCCCAGTGCTCCTGCATTCTGTGTGTGTGCTTGTCCCCAAATGAGCAGAAGGAAAACACACAGCTGTAAGCTGTAGTGGTGTGTCCTGCAGGTTTCCTGCCTGCATGGCCTGGCTTGACCTCGTGTGGTCAGTGAGAACCAACCAGCAGAGACAGCCAAAATGAGCATCAAATTCTCAGAGAACCCAGCTGACAGAAATAGTAGCAAAGGAACTTTAAAGGTATTTTAAAGTGGTTTACCTCTTCATGGATTTTCTGCAAAAGAAAGGCTTTGGAAGTATCTTTCTTGGGCATGTAGTGAAAGGGCAAGGGGAAATTGCTTTAAACTGAAAGAGGATAAATTTAGATTAAATATTAGGAAGAAATTCTTCCTTGTGAGGGTGGTGAGGCCCTGGCTGAGGCTGCCCAGAGCAGCTGTGGCTGCCCTTGGATCCCTGGAAGTGTCCAAGGCCAGGCTGGACAGGGCTTGGAGCAGCCTGGGGTAGTGGAAGGCCATGGCAGGGGTTTGGAATTAGGTGATATTGATTATCCCATGATTGTATGATCAAGTTTTAATGTTTAAAGCTTAGCTAGAGAGGTGAGGAGCACAGAGCTGGTCCCATCATTGCATCTCAGACTGCTGGGGATACTGTGGTGGTGAAGAACAACACAGGGCAGCTGGGATTGCCCCATTAATTGATCTAAGGAAATCCTGATTGATCTAAGGAAATCCTGGAGCAAAGCATTTCCCTTGATCTCTTTATCAATCTGTGAAAATATAATCACACTGATATCTGAATCTGTAGGTAGGAGTAATTTCAGCAAGTTTGAGGAGTAATTTCAGCAGGTTTGAATCTATTTTTTCCTGATAAAGTCCCATAAATCATTTGAGAAACCAAGTTCTACATCTGATGATTAATTCTGATTTATTCAAGAAATGTTCTGAAATCAACAGGAACAGTTTTTAAGTGATTAGAATGAAGATCTGTTAGACCAGTGAGACACTGAATATTCAACAATGACCCAAGCTCCATTTCAGCATGGTAGGAACACTAGCAACCATAAGAAAATGAACCATAAAACTGGAACAAAAAGGAAATTTTGGGAACACTAGCACTGGAAAGTCTTAACACGTGGTAAACTCTCCCTTTTACTTACAAATTACTTAATTTGAGAAGCTCAGATTATGAATATATCGCTGCCTGCAATGAATGTTACACTCAAGTCAGAATATTTTTGCTCTGCAGTTGTATGAGACATTAGTGACTGTAATTGATTTGCCATTAGTCTTGCCCAGTTGACTTTGTTTAACAAATTGCACTGAGCTTCATAAGTACTTGCAAGTAGACATATAGATTTCTTTAAAATGCTAACTTGAGCTGGCTCTGCACAAGATAATTGTTACATTCCTTTACTATAGAGTTTTCTTGAAATAATTTTCCTGTCTGTATGATTACCAAGCTTTCATGAAGAAGAGTTTAATATTATTTTTTCCAGTATCCTTCATTTTACTGAAATGTGTTTCCATGTTCATTTATTGCTGAGAGTGACACAGAGATAGGACCCAACAAGAAGAGATTAGCAATAATGTGAAGAAGTAATGGTCAGTGAAGTGTGTAAAACCAAGTCCCTTGAAACTGGTAAAAAAGGTCGAGATTTGTTTCTGTGGACAGGTCAGTATGTGTGTAAACCTGGATATGATAAGAAGAAATCCTTCTCAATACATCTTTCACCCTTCTTGCAGTACAAGTGTTTGCCATGAAGGTGAGAAGAGCCTGGAGTGGGAGCAAGAATTTGGGCAATTGAAACAAAATCCTTGTAGCCAGATTCAAGAGTCAGTGAGTGGCTGTGGCTCCAACTTTTAGTGAATTGGGCTGTCTTTTATAGCCACCTGTTTGCTCACTGGACTAATAGCTTCCTAAAAATAAAGCTAATATTTCTCCAGGTTTTGAGACTATTTTTTCATGTTATTGCAAATTCTCCTGGTTTTTTTAGGACAAAGGGAAAGATTACAAGGCCCTCTAGGTTTCTTCTGTACCTCTTGCCCTATTTAGATTTAAATCAGGAAATTAAAATAATTATTAAGAAATGCATGTCATGCCTAAAAAGCACAGACTATTATCAAGGGACTACAAAAGCTGATACAATGGAGGGATGAGCTAAAAAAAAATATCCTGAGAAGTCAAAACTGGCTATGAATGAAGTTTTCAGAGCAAGGAAATAAGAACAATAGAGTCTCCTTCAGGTGTATAAAGTGGAGTGAAGCTGACAAGAGAAGACATTGGACCACGGCAGGATATTTGAAGGAAGTTAATAAAGAAGGAGGGTAATACAGCTGCAGAATTTAATGAGGTCCCTGTAGTGTTTGCAAGAGGATCTGGAGTTGGAAAGCAAGCAATAATCAGCACGCCTAAGTTTTTCAGAAAGTAATGTGCCTAAAGGCCATCAGGTTAATGTTCAGATTTAATGAAAAAACATCCATGCACACACCAGAGGGGTAAAGCACACATCAGATCTCTTCCCACTGACTTCAGTCTCTGCTCAGGGGGAGGGGAGTGAAACTCTCTCAAATATAAAACTCATTCAAACGCTGCATGAGGAGATGAGATGAAAGAAAATAAAAACTATGTCTCCTCTTAATTTAATACACACTTTGATTATTATTTTTTTAAGCAAGTTTCCTTGACTGATTGAAAAAAAAAAAACCTAATTTTTTTTTAGGAAGTTCTAATAGATTGAAGAAAATTATTTGGAGTGTAAAGAAAAACAGACATTTATATTAATGATGTTTTATGCAGTGTCTAGGGTTAACCTTCCAGGTTCACCCTCAGAGAAATCAGCCTCAGGAAGAGGAAATTGTGCAGGCTGTAATAGAAAGCCACAGATAGAACTGCAGCTCTCCAAAAGCCCTGGACCTCCTCTCCAGGCCTACAAAAATTCTCAGGAACTGGGAGGAGCTGGACAGGTGGGCTGGTAAAAGGATTGCTTTCTCAGGCAGAGGTTAATTAAAGAGGCAGACTGCTGAAAAATATTTAGATTCACAGGAATTCCAAGGCTTTATCTGACAAAGTAAATGCCAGCAGAATATTTCTGTCTAGCTTTAATAGGCAGTCCATTTCCTCATATCTTAATACTACTAAAGTTACTAAGCCAACGCCACATGTTGTGAATAAATACCTGGATTGAGAGTCCCTGAAATCAATGAATGTTCATTGACAACTGTGGGCTTTAGATTATAAACCCTTAAGAAGACATTGCCAATTTCAAATGACCTCTTATTATGCAGTTAAAAGCAACCAGAGATAAGACATTTTTGGAGCTGATAAAAAGCCTCCAGAGCAATAGTTCTCAAAATTAGAGTTGCAGCCTCAGGTTGGGGTATGAAGAGTTTTCACTGCAGTCACAACACACTCTACAAACTTAAGATCTCATTGTAAAGAAAATTACTTCTAGCTCTTCTGGCAACAAAGATAACCTCCTGAATGTAAATATCTGAAGCAGTTTGGTTTACTTAACAGACAATTTTAGGGAATACCCAGTTCATGATGCTTTCTACAAGGATAGGGGTTTTCTTTCTATTCTGGTGGTATAAATAGTAATAATAAAAAAATTGTGTTAAATATAGTTACTAACCAGTCAGGAAATATTTGAGCTGTGTTTCTGTTGTTGACACAGCACCAAAGTTTCTGACACAACTCAGAGCACAGATAAACCGTGAAAGATTATATGAAGGGAATGGCTTGAATTTAGGGTTTTCTAAAGACAATTGATTTAAGTTTTAAATCAATGTTTGATTAAGGAAGAAAAGGTTTACATAGGGAAAATAAGATCCTGACACTGGTTTGAAGTCACGATGCAAAGGAGCTCTAAGGCATTCACAGAGGTGTTTTCTTGGACTTTGGGGCTCACTGAAGATGGGAGGTTGAAAACCACAAACAACTTAATCCTTCACCAAGAGCAAGCCTGGGCTCACCCTGCTCCCCAGGATAAAGTTTCACTACACATAGGAAGATATCCTTTTAGGTGACTGGCAGTATAATTCAAGGACTCAACTGCATAAGCACTGATCAGTCTATATAGCAGTAACAAAAGGACTGGAATTCCAAATCAAAAGCACTGGCCTTGTACAAAAGGAATCAGATGATCCAGTCCTTGTTTTCATCAAAAGCACAATCTGATGTTTAGTGAACTTGAAAGATATGTGAAAAAAGTGGATGAGTAATAAGAGAAAAAATATATATACATATATATATATATATAAAAAATACCTGAATTGTCAGTTCTGTAATGGAAATTCATACACAGAACCCAATGTTTTTAGAGGTTTAGACTTTCTGCTGTAGTTCAAAGCACTTGTTGCTTAGAAGGTCATTGTTCCCTGGCTTGCAGGGGTCTCATTTACATAGAAATGGAACTGGCTTTAAAAGGGAATAAGAGGTGAATTTTTGACGAAAAGCCATTCTAGAGGGAAAAGAAAATAAAAATATATGGAGAAACAAGCAGGCTAAATCAGTGTCCAAAGCACTGAGTAACACACTCAGATTTCAGTACTTCACATCAGTCAAGGATTTGGTCTAATATCACTGAACTAAGCTGTTGTCATAAAACATAGAAAGGAATTTAAGAGAAACTAGGAAGAGCTGCAAAGAAACAAGGGGAGTAAAGAGACAAACACTTCTGAGGAAAGGGAATGAACCTGATGAGCAAGTGGCCTTACCCTGTTCTGTAGATTTTCCAAGACTAAACCTATTTAAGGAATAAAATTATTGCAAATCTGTCCCTACAGTTACTATAGTGATAATGAAAACCATTAAAATGAATATTTGATAAATGAATAAATGAATAAAAATGAAGGGAATAAATGAATGGTAAATGAATATAAATACTAAACGGTGAAAATTAAATGAATAATTCTCTTAAATGAATAAATCCGCTGTGCTTCAGTTTGTTAGTGCTCTATACAGATTAAATTCCTCTTAAATGTCATCTTGAAAGGAGTTTACATTGCACCACAAGGATCTATAGACTGGGGTTTGCCAGGATAATGGAAAGTAAATATCTGCGTGTGTGACATTGCTTGGTTTCTTTAGCACACACCAAAAACTGACAATTTAGTTCTTAGTTACATTTTGCAGTCAGTGAAGCCAGTGGCTGTTGCAGAGGCAGCAGTATCTCAATTTTTTCCTGAGCTATTTGTTTCTCTCAAAGCAACTATGCCTTTCCCATACTTATTAAACACTGATATTCTTAATTTCAATATTCAAGACCCAAATATCAGCATGTTCAGCAGCACAGTCTAGAAGTCTAGGAGGAGGATGAGAGTTGAAGACTTTGTTGAAGGGATGTAGGAAGATGGTTCAACACAGCAATGGTTCTTCAAAGAAAGAGAGAAAAGGAAGAATTAACAGAGCAAATACTGCACCTAGAAGAAATATTCCAGAGCTCTATATGGATTGCAGACAGAAGGAGAAGAATAAATACACAGGGTTAGGGGAATAAGTGAAAGATGAAATGACATGGTCAGGAAAAAAATAAATAGTTGTCAGTGGTCAACATAATTAAACCAGAAGAGAGTTCCCTGATTCACAGTGCTTTTACTGAGAAGTTTCCTCTCTGGAAGGGCCAACCTCATTCAGCCCAGACCCCCAGCTGCTCTGGCTGGAATTAGCAACAACAAGCTGCTGCCTGATCTCTGCTCTTACATTGGCATCAATATTTGTGTGCAACTGTCCCCTTCATTCCTTATTTAAATATTTCTAATGTGATCTGCTGCTAAAACAGAAGGCAGAAGTTTGACTAGGGACCTTGCAGAATCTACCAAGAGTAGCTTAATTTTTTGTTGTTCTTTAAAGCAAGAATGCAGCTCAACTCTACTGGGAGTTTTTATCATTTTTAGCTGTGGAAAATTAAACTGTCCTTATGCTGTACAAGATGTTCCCCTGCTTCCACTCCCCCGCTGCTAAATCCTGAGTTCTCTGCAGAAGCACAGGCCCCAGCAACTGAGGAGCATGACTGTCAATACAAACAAAACCCCACAACATACATTAGTATATACCCTTGAACAGATGAAATAAAGAATTGCCTCGATTCCTCAGGTTCAAGCACCAGCTTTAGTCTATTTTCAAACCAAAATTCCACCTCTCTCTAAACCAAGCAATGTAAACTCTGCTCCAGAGTCACACAAATTTCAAAATAAAACTGCATACCTGGAATCCTGTGAAAAAGGGTGAAACATCAGTCCTATTTTGGACTGTTGCTGGAAGTTTTAGTTCAATTGTCCTCTCATCCACTGGAGGAAATGCAGTGAGGAAAGATACTCAGAAAACCGGCAAAATCATGTGTTTTTTGATTTAAGCACACCCTGCTTTGGGATTAGCTCTGCACAGCTGTTGTCAGTTGGCCAGTAAAGTAATTTTTTTCTAAATTAGGTCTCACTGGGGAGTTAAGCTTGTCTTTTTGATAGCTAAAACCTGTAAACTTAAGTCAGTAACTTGTCTCACGAGGAGATCCTTGTATTTTGGACTTGTGTTTCTCATTCCAGAATGTGTTCCTTTGCCTTGGTGCTTCTTTAACTGAATTTTATAACCCAACAAAATCATCATTTGATAGTTCCTTCCTCTTGATATCTTGTGCAGTTTCTGTTCCTCAGTTCTGAAAGCAGTACATATTCTATATATTACAACACACAATTCCAAATACCAAACTCAGCATAAAAGCAACAGAGCAATCTTATGATGGGCTCATATCTCCTTTTTATGCTGTGCAAGAGTCAAGGTCTGCATCCCAGCATTTCTTAGACTTGATGTTTAAAATAAAATTACTGGTTCAAAACAAGAGGATGTTAATTAAACCAGAACATCTAACAGAATGTTCAAAATCCATTGAACATAACATGCTTTTCCCTGTTACCCTTGTCTCCTTCTTCTGCCTCCTAAAGCAGGATATAGCCAGTAAAAACTTGGTATGTGTTTTTCCCTCTCACAATTTATCTATACCTCTCTTGTCTTGGTAAATTTACAGAACTAAACTTACACTGCATTTCGTACCTTTCAGAATGTCTATTAATCTTACAGCAGCGCTTTTATTTGATTGGTTACCTTGGCATTGAAGCAATAACTGGGAAAGGCATTTTAATAGTTTTAACTCTCTGCACCGCATTAGAACACGTTTTTCCCATTATCTTTGCTATCATTCTATTGTTTGCCAATCCCAAAACCTGTTGATCTGCCTCAAACAGTTCAACTCTTTCAGTTAAAACAAGACTGATTAGCAAAAAATTCTGAAATACAAAGCTCAGTGGGATTGTATTTACTCATTAAATGCCAAAGAGCCATTTCATGCTCCTCATTCCCTTTTATAGCTATTGACTGAAATGTTGCATCAGTATCAATTATAGGGATTTGAAATGGTGAGAATGGTGGAGAAGCAAAGAATGAGATTTCACGATCACATCAAAGCTATAAATACTGTCATTCTTACTGTCTAATGTCCCTTAAGCTTTATTTAATGGTTAATTGATTGCTAAAAAATCTTTCAGGTTCATTTTAATTTTCAAGAATGTGGCCTTGTTAGTATTTTGGCAGAGCCTTTTTTGTTTTTTTAACAGCAAAGTTATATACTGTGTGGCATGAATTATAAAGCAGTTGTCATGGAGATGTTGCTAAAGCAGGAGCCTATATGCTGTGTACTTTGAAAACTGTGTGTGTTCAGGCACCTTTCCTGAATGCCTTGCAATGCTGCTTGGGGTAGCACCTGCATGGCTCCTTGCACCATTCCTGCCTGTGATGCTCTCACAGTTCTGCAGGCAGGCACCTCTTGCTTTCCAACTTCCCAGGCATGAAACTGGAAATTTTAGTGGTCTCCAAAGCCTGCAATGAGGCACGGAATTGAAATACATTGAATTGTTCTGAAGGTGATGTCTTATCAAAGAAATGTAACTTGACACAGAAATGAAACAGGTCATCTTACGAGCTTGAGATCTAGGTCTACTTTTGCTGCTTTGATATATCAATATTAATTAATTTACCTACAAAGAAGCAGGCACAAAAAGCAATGTTAATGAACCAGTGCTTGCAATCTGGTGGCTCAAGATTTGCTTACCTCTGTAAGATTTTGGTAAGTAGGTTACAGAACTGTTTCCCTCTGTTTGCACAGCTGTGAAATGGGGACATTTATGCCTAATTATCTTTATAAACTGCTTTAGAGCTTTCAAGATTGAAAACACCATTTGGATGTTAGGAAAAAAACCCCACATCTATCTCATAAGTTTTTCAAAAGTTTATGTTCACCCGTCTCTCTTAAGAGTTGTATTTTATTTTATATGTGTACAATTATATCAACCTTAAGCAACTTTTATTCTTGAAGCCTCACATTCCGTCCTGGAGAATCAGTTTGACAATGTTTTTGCTTGCACGTTACCAAACAGCACAAACTGGCACAGACTTGTTCTGTAAGACAAGCAGCTCTGCAAGAAGGTTTGCAGTATTATAGAAACTTGTAACAGATCTTGCTATCGTTTGTGGTGGTGCCTGCAGAAGATTCTGGGTTTTCTGACAGGGAAAGCAAGATACAGCCTTACTTAAAATTGCTAAGTAGATTGCACATTAAGCATCGAGTTCACTCTTTCATATTTTCATAAATATGTAGAAAATCACGATGCCTTGCAAAATGAAACTTAAGAGACCAGTTCATGAAAAAATTATATGCTTCATTTACTCTGGCCTCCTATGTACTTTATTTTTTATTAACTCACTTATCCTTCTTTATACAGGAGACCATGTCTCTAATCTGCACCCCAGAGAGGTGGGCAGCAGGATGGGGGGGAGTCAGCCAAAACAGGTATTTGCATTTCCTGCACAGAAAGAACATTCAGAAACTCACCCCACATTACAAAAGAAATGAACCACACAGAGTTTTGTTGTTTTTTTTGGTTTTTTTTGCTGTTCTGAATATTTTTTCTTAGTCTACATGAATGAAGAGAACCCCTCCCCCCCCCCCCCCCCCCCAAAAAAAAAAAGAATAAAAAGGGGAAAACCCTTCTAAATGGCCTTTGTGGACAGCAACAGAGAATTTACACACCACAAAATATTTTACTGGTAGGCTTGCTAATTTTAGAGAGGAGATAAAAATACAATTAAACATTAAACAAGATGAGGTTAATCAACTCTTTCTCTCTGTCAAAAAGAAGATTAAGTTAGAAATGGAGCTGTCAAGGATGGAAACACAATATAAACTAATGAAATGTTGTCAATTTACCATTAAGGATGAAGAGGGAAAAGTCAACAAATACTCCTGGAACACAGACTTGTTTGGGGTTTTTTTATATTTTAGTCTAATTTCCCAAAATATAAAATGATACTTGGAAATAATTTGTGATCTTTCTGTGCTTTATCATTCACAGTGTCCTGAAATAATCCTCATGGCAAACTATGACGTCATGTTATCCACATTTACTTACAATTTGGAGGGCATGGTTTAATTTCCATATTGAGATGACCTGGAGTTCAAGATGAAAGAGGAGCACTGTTAAAATACCTGAGCTTTTATCCTAATCGTGGGACAAAAGTTATTTCGATGATCTTAAATGAAGCTTAATGTCCCCAGTTTGGGCTTACTGTTTGCTGATTTCAGAAGATGTTGACAACTCCATTTGCCACAATAAATAAGAGCAGTTCCTCTCCTTTCTCTCCCCTGCTCCTAATGAGAACCAACAGACTGGCTCAGAACTGTCAGGAAGCTCAGTAACAACCTCATGTGCTCTGCAATATTTAGTCTCACACTGAAGGGTAGTCACAGAATACCAAAGTATATCTTTATTAGAAGATATCAAACTTTAGTTTAATGCCCCAGTGCAATTTTTGTGTTCAGCCTGTTAAAACATTGGTTACAATTTCATTGCACATCTATAATGGGAAATTTGTTCTCTAGGTGGGAGAGCAAGAGCTGAATGAAATCAGAGAGAGACAGGAAACTGTTGCCTGATGAGCCCTGATAATTACCACAATTTTAACCATTGGACTGCCATAGGCCCTCTTAACAGCAGAACAAGAGTGACACCAACTTCCATAAATTTCATTTCATTGGTAGTGCCTCATGCAGATTAGAATGCAATGCTCTGGAATTGCTGTTAGGAGCCAAGTAAAATTTTAAGCAAAGCTAACCACTGAGGGTAGGCCCTACTCTTGGTCCTGTAAGGCCTTGTTTGTTCCCCCTGTGCCACTTGAAAAGGATGTGTACAGAACTGGAAAAACAATAAAGTTATTGAGAGTGAGAGTGAATCATGGCCCTTGTTCCTATTGTGCAGCAGAAAATGGGAGTGTGGGAATGTGTAGAGACATTCAAGTAATCATTAATCCTTTTCTACTTGTCAATCAAAAATGTTGTACTCGTGGGGTGAGAATATGTTTGGCTGAGAACAAGCTTTTAGTAAAATAGATTTGGCAGATGCATATTTGCAGATGCTCATGAAAGATGAATCATGACATTTCCTGACAACAAACACACCAAAATGTCTGTTTTGCTACTTTCTTTCTCTTTGGGTATTGCATCAGCAGTATATACCATGTATGTATGTGTTTATATAGAAATCAATTATCAACTAACAAAGAAAATTCTTTGCTTTCTACATCAGAACACAACAGTACCCTAACAACATCCTGATCACAACAAAAATGGTGAAGACGTCTGAAATAACTGAATAGGTTCTTTTGGTTTTGTTTGGTTTGGGTTAGTTTTTTTGGTTATGGTTTGGTTTGTTTTTTTGCTTACTATTTTCCTTTAAATTAATGGGCCTTGTAAGGAGGAAGACTCTGGCTATCCCACAAAAACCTGCTCTTGTAATATCCACCCATTAAAATTCTAGTAAGCTTTTGAAGTTGAATGTTACTACCTGCACTCCACAAGCTGTGGCCTCCCAGGTGATATCTACAAGAGATCCATCTAGTCTGACCTGTTGCAGACCCAGAGCACCAAATCAATATCAGTGAGACTCACAGAGGCCCTCAAAACACTAATGGAACAAAGGTGGAAATAAATCTGTCACCAAAGGCTTCAGTCTTTTACTAAATTTTATAACACCCTTGTTCACGATTAAGGATTTTTCCCTAAAAATAAATTTAGTGGTATCAATTAGTTCTTTAAAATGGGTTTAAAAGCAAATAGCAGCAATGCATCACGGTAGTTCTTTACTCACAATTATTCTGCTTGAGCACAATAGTTACATTTGTCCAAGCATTATCTTCCAGGCAGCATCCGGCCTTGGCATGAAGAAATCCACAGCGGCTGTTCCTCTTGACTGCTTTGTTCCAGCAATCTTTTATGAGGCCATTTTTGCCCCACTTTTACTTTGAAAAGTTCAGCTGTGTGTTCCAGAGGAAACTGCCCCTGTATTCACGATCTCCCCACCCAGATTGGGGACAACTGCCACAATCCCTGGGGGGAGCACGCTCCACCTTGGAAAAATGACAAACCCTTGGTTTGAGCACTGACAGTATTTCATCGGCAGGGCTTTAAACAGATTGTGTTTGCTTGCCATCACTCACTGTTTTTGTATTCAAATAGTCAGGGCAATCACTGTTCTTTGCAGATGTAATCAAGCTGCAGTGCAGGATTCTGTTTCTGGCTAAGGATGTTTATCTGTTATTAAGTGTAATATATTGAAAGTCACAGCAGCGCTGATGGGTCAGCGCAGATGCCTTCCATCATGAGTTACCGAGATGCATTTCTTCAAAAAAACTCATAGATAAAATGTTTTCAGCTAGCTGAGGTTAATAAAGATAGGTCCTTCATCATCTCAAGGAATGGAGCCAATAACGAGTAACAGAAATAATATCATAAATCATTCTTTATAAAGTAGGATTGACTATTATTTGCTAAAATGCCTTTCATGGTGGATTTGCATGCTCTTACTTGTTGAATGACAATAAGAAAGCAAGGAAGAAAGGTCACAGGAGATGCAAGGAGGTATTTCACTATATCACTACTGTATTTGATAGCAGGTATTGATTTACAGGATCAACTCCCAGCTGACCCTGTCTACAAGATCAGAGGACACGGCCAGCACGGGGGTCTGCTCATGTCAGGAGACATTCCCTGATCCTGGTGTTTTGAGCAGGTATCTGCTAAGACCTGGACACTCCTGCAAAGGCAACAGCATAGAATTGCGTGTTTTTCTTGCTGCTGGAGCTCCCTTTGGGTGTGCAGGGGTGGGCTTTGCTCACAAGATGGCACTGTTGATTATTGCACACTCCTCGGGAGCCTTCCCCAGCCCAGGGGCTCTGCAGCATCCCAGGAGAAACCACACAGGGTGGACCTCCCTGGGGAGCTGCATCCCCACCCCTGTGCATCCCCTGGAGCATCACGGGGCTTATTCAATACCAGAACCCCTCAGGATGGAATACCCAACTCTCCTCTAAATCTAATAGCCAAAAATGTCAGTCTTTATTTTCCAGTCCTTATTAATGTAATGTCTATAGAAAATTGGGGCTTTTTTTCCATCTTTACAGATGGCTTTTCCCCTGTAGAAAGCAGGTATAATCTTTAAACTGGTAAGATTCCAAGTTTCCAGCCTCTGCTGCATTTTCTTTAGCAGCCAAGTATTCCACATTATTAACAGAAATGGTTATCAAGGGCTGTTTGCAATGCAGATGTGCTCGGGTAGTTTTGGAGACTCTATACTGAGTAATATTCAAACCTTTTAGGACCTTTCTTTCTGGGTCCCAGAAATTGCATCCTACCAGAAATGTACACAAGTAAGAGGCATTTTCTCTTCAAATTCAGCAGTGATTCCTTAATTACCAGCAGCACCCATAAAAATCAGGCAAGTTCACAGGACTTTCCTCCAGCTCTTCCTCAGAGAGTGAAAAGCAAAATGTTTATCATTGCCACTGAACATTATGGCATGTTTTGAGAATTGCTTAAACTGCAGGAAAGCAAAAGAACCTGGAACTCATTAATGTTTATCCAAGTCCAGAATAAGAGACAAGGATTTTTAATGAACATTGACAACTAAGGGAGATTTGTGTCAGTCAATGAGAAAATAAAGCATTTGGGAAAAGGAAAATCACACTTTTTTTTAACAGCAAGCCTAATTTAACTTCAAAGACAAAGCAAAATGAACAACCATGCCAGAAACAGGGAAACATGCAAACCACACCTGCCAAGACAAGTTAACAGAGCTTTTGGCTTCAGGTGTTCTGACCAGCTACAGTGATCAGGGCATGGAGAAACACCCAGTATGAGCTGAGGCAAAACTGGCAGATTCCTATGATGTAAAGAATGAAGAACAGGAATGCTTCTTTCAAAACAAGAGCATTAAAGACTCTTCTTTACCTGCTGTAAAACTGAAAAATGCTTACCCATGCTTTGCCACTGCTCTGTCTCCAGCAACAAAAGCAATTTTTAACTAAATAGAATTTGCAGTGTTTACTCTTGAGAGTCACATGCAAGATGAAACTTTTCTTAAAGATTTGCTGGCCATCTAAGGAGTTTGCTTTGGACATTTATCATTATAATAACAGTAAGAACCTACTTCAGTTCTAACAGTCCTCAATATCCCAACAGTCCTTCAATTCCAAGAGTCCCAAAAATTCCTCACTAATCCTCTTCTATTCCAAGTCCTGGCTGAGATTGCATCAGTGATGCAACAGCTGTGCTTACACATTGCAGCTCTGACTGCACCCAGAGCTGCAGCTCACTCAGGTTTGGTGTCACCTGTGATCTAACACAGCATACAACTCCTAAGATAGAGACATTTGTCTTAAACTTGCAATTTCTTGCCTTGCAGCAGTACTTAAATATTGGCTGCTAGCTTTAGTAAAGAGTTTGTATTAAATTATTTTTTTCCCCTACACAATACATATTTTGGAGACATGGAAGATGTTTAAAGGACAGGCGAGTTATTTCAATATCAAATCTTCTCAGCTTGGTGGTGAAGCTATCACAGAACTCTTGTGGTTGAGCAAGTGCAGGGCACTTTTTCTCCCCTCAATTGTCCACCATGAAGCTCTTTCTCCAACACCTTTTCTCACTAAATTATTTTTAGCAGAGCAGAGTGCTCTGAATGCATCTGAGCCAATGTCCCTGCCTTGGTTTTCATTATTCTCTCTTTTTTTCCCCCCTGTTCAGACACCAAGGCTGCCAGAACATTGGCTATGCCCTTGCCCTGTGAGAATGACAAGGCATTTTGACCTTGATTTCCTTTCCTTTCTCATTCCTAGAGGTATCTCTAGCCAAAACCACAAATTTGACTGATGCCTCTACTCCAGACCATTCTCACCTGGCCAAATGAAAATATGAGGTGATAAACGTTCTGGAACAAGAAGGATATTGTGTGTGTGTGTGGGGTTATGCATGGTGTGAGTTCCGTCTCCTTGCATAATTAATAATGTTTAGTGATGTTAATAAATCCCACTATAACAGGACATGAGTTTGATGTTCTAGTATGCTAGAGCAGGCTAGACTCTCTTTAATGGCTTGCTACCAACTCAGTTTTAGTAGTGCTTCTTTCCCACCCCCCAGATGATTTTCCATTTCCCTCCTTGCACACTCTGCACCCCAGCACAGGTGAGCTCCCACTCAGGAGCCTGAAGGAGTTCCTGAGCTCCTGAACTTCCCCAGGAACCTAAACACAGACCCTGCAGGGGAGATCTGAAGAGTGCACTGGTGGGGAGAAACTTGCCCTGGGCTGCTGCATGCAAGACTCACTGGTATTTCAGATGCCCCAGATTATGACCTACTTTACTGTGTATTACTCAGAGAGAATGAGTAAGACGTTTCTGAGGATGATAGAAACCCAGTATTTTCTGTGGTAGCAGAGAAGAAACCCTTTCTTAAACATTAGATCAATTTTGGAATTCTTGTATCAATGATTAAAATTCCCTGGGGTCACCAGGCAAAGTCTGCTGAAGAACTGAATTGATTTTCATAGGCTACAAATCAGATCTGGGGGCTTTAACTGAAATGCAAGGTGTGTGTTCCCATACATATGGGATTGTCTAACTGCTGAAAGACTGAAAAGCCTCCATAAATAGATTTACTCTTTGGCAAAATTACAGCATTTCTGGGTAATTCATCCAGTACTGGCACCAGAAATACAGTTTCCAGCCCATTCTGCAAACCTTGTGTGGAACAAGCCTCAGAGCGAGACAATCATTTAAGCATGTCCCTGAGTGCTTGGCTGATAAAACACCACAGATCCACTGAAGTCACTGGGAGCCTTTTCCTGACTTTTATGGGCTTTTCATAGCATCTTCTGTGAATCAGTTTTCCAGGTGTAAGAAGAGAATATGAATAACAGCACTTTCCTCCTATTACTTGTCAGGTCTATTTAGGCTGGGAACTCTTTCGGGCAGATCTGTCTTTCATCTGCAGGCCCTGTGCACAGAACAAAGGTTCCCTGCTCCAGGTCAAACCAGTCTTAATTTATGGAAGTTCAAATGTGAGGATTTATACACCCATGTTGATTAAACCTGCCACTTGATAAGCAAGTCCTGAAAGAGCTGTGGCTCAGATTTTGAAGAATGAAATAAATACTTCAGTGTGTTGCTAAACTGGAATCAGCTCTTGCAGTAACTGCATGGCAGCTTCGTGGACTCAACACCCTTCACTTAGATCTGCATTAATCCATTATTAATTTTCAGTGAATTATACCACTGAACTAATCTTAGAAGATATCTGAACCCAAAGAAATTTCTTATTATTCCTTTTAACGCTGGCCTCTTTTAGCCATACACTGTAATATAATACCAACATCAGTATGGTGACTTCATAAGAGATCAGCATCTTGATCTGTAATGCTCCTAGATCAAAGAAACACCATAACTAAAAAAAAAAAAAAAAGATTTATACAAAAAAAACCCCATGTTCAGTTGCCTGTTTAATCTGCAAATGAAAGGCTGAGATGACACCAAAGCAGGAAAACACAAAATAAGCATGTTTACCATGCAAATAAGCTTCATTAATAGAGAAGACACTTATCTGGACCACTCAAAAGATTCCATGTGGGTGGATTTTTCAGCTGTTAAAAATAAGGTTTTCTTTCACAATCAGTGTTACATAAAGTTATTGGCAGCTCCTGGACTGTTTATTGATAGATGTGTAAATGAAAAGTAGATGTAGAGATTAAAAGATTTAGCCTATTTTAATTATGTTAAGGTTTAAAATATGGAATATAGAAAGATGCATTCAGGCTACCTCATCAACCTAAAATTATGGTTAGATTTCTTAAGACCTATGTTTTCCATTTTTTGTGTTAATTAAATGGCATTCTCCAACCTGTATTTTATATCTACTATTTTAAATTTCAGCTGGTGGTAGGAATACAATATTCTAATTGGATAATAAAAAATCTATATAGTTAGAATAGTCAAGCAAATAAGGATGACCACTCTGAATAAAAACTAGAAGTTTCCTATCCTAGTTCACTACCAAATACTTGCACCTAAAAATTTGATTTAGCTTTGCCCTTGAGGTTTGTACCTGTGCCTTCAACAACCTCAATAAAGTGACTTCTGCTAAAATATCTTCAGTGTATTTAACAGCTTGGGCTGTAAAATTCTCTTCTGGGCCAGTACAAAAATGGGAAGGGGCTTCACAAGGATTACAGGATGTCAACATGCTGCAGTAACTGCTCACAGCTTAGCAGTTCTGCAAAATTTCAGCACCCAGTCTTTTCAAGTCTTGCTTGTGGAATGGAAATTTAATTATAAAATTGAGAGGAGCAAAAGTTTTTCTTAAACCCTCTTATAGTCTATTTCTAATAGAAAAAAAAAAGAATTGAAATAGACATTTTTGGTTTTTTTAGAAAACCATCCTGAATGGCACACCTTTCTTAGCTCTTATGTTCATTGATGGTACTTTGACATGAAAGTGGTTAACCAGATTTGCAGGGAGAGTTAGCATGAGGTTAAGAGGAGAACCAGAGTTC
Source organism: Poecile atricapillus (assembly GCF_030490865.1). Taxonomy (NCBI): domain Eukaryota; kingdom Metazoa; phylum Chordata; class Aves; order Passeriformes; family Paridae; genus Poecile; species Poecile atricapillus. The sequence continues at coordinate 21,451,814 of NC_081256.1, forward strand.
CAGGGCCATACCACCACTGTCACCCCTGCTCCTGCTGGGAAGCTGTGGGGCAGTATCTGGGCTTTCAGTAATTATCCAGCTGTATGGACCTTCCTCAGCTGCCAGAACATGGACTTAAAATGCAAAAAAAAAACCCAAAAAATTATAAAATTCTGACTGACATGCTCAGGTTTTAAAAATCCCATCATATTTTTACTCTGAAAATAATTAGTGAGGACTCTTGATAAACTCAGTCTGAAGATCTGATTCTCACTAATGTAAGCATAAATAAAAGAAGCATACAAAATCACTTGATCACCAATAATGTGACCGCAGTTGCCCACCTCTGCCTCAGCATCACTCTAAAAAGTATCCTTTTATAATGTGCTCTTCAAAAACCAAAGAGAAACCATTAAATAGACACACACACAGACACACATGCAGCAATGATACATACATTATTTTTTTTTGCATTTGAACACATGTTCTATGCTCAATCTAATTTGTAAACAATCCAAAGTACTCTAAACTTCAACAGGGTGGGTTTTTGCAGCCTGCTTTCATTTAGCATTTGCAATAGATCTCTTACAGTAATTGTTACTAATTTCTTTGTACTGTACATAAATACTTTACTACTTACAAATGAGGCAACAAAGAAAACCAATTTGACATTTAACGTTCCACACAGAAATCACAGGCACACTGTCAAGGAATTAATTAAAATTACAGTTACATGATAATGACACCAACAATAAATACTCATATACAGGTAATAAATTAACTCATTAATTCAGCCACAACACAGTTGTAAATAACTATATAAAAATAGCAAACATTTTTATGTTTGCATCAGGGCTGTAAATATTCCCTGTTTCTAATTCTGAGTTCTCTTCTTTGGTTGTTCCAAATAATTAGGCTTTAATGGGATATTAAAATGTAAATTTATTAAAGAATCTGTAATAAATTGGTTGGAAACTTCCTAAAAACACTTCAAAAGGTTTCAGAGGCTTTTTCAAGGTATGTCTCACTCATGAAAAAAAAAATCACAAAACAAAAGCATTGGATTTGCATGTTTACATATAATTATTTTCACATATATATATATATATACATACATATCCATGTATATGCATATATATATAAATATATAGAGGCAGACACACAAATTCTATCATGTATATCTGTATTCTATCATGTATATCATGTATTCTCACATGTATATCTGCAGGTTCAAATGTCTTTCTGTCAAATACATTTCAGTGAGGGACACAAGAACAACAAATCCTTTAAAACATTTTTAGGGAAAAAATAGGCTAGGTATGAGAACTGTTTTAATTCTAATTAGCAGTAATTCTCCTGTTTTTATCAGAAACTGTGGGACTGTACTGCAGCCCTTCACAGGCAAAACCCCCAGCACAGGGAAGCAGCAGACCCCTGATAAGTTTGCCACAGAGAGAACATCCCAAGAGCATCTGGTGTCATTTTGGGCTTCTGTGTCTTTCTGTCAGAAAGAAACCCCATAAATCCATCCTTACAAGTCAGGAAGTCCTAGAACATCTACCCTTTACCCAGGGGCATACAAACACCTTGTCTTGTTTCTCTTGGAGCTGTTTCCATGGTGTAGTTTTGGAAAACAGACCTGAAGGATGCATGCACAGCGCGCTGCAGGCATCCTGCTGCTAGAGCTGGGGACATCACCTGCTGCTGCTGAAGGAGTATCACCCACAATCCCACACCTGGATGAGTTATAATCTGATCATCCTAATGCTGCAGCGTTTTCAGTAAAATAGATTTTGTAGGCAGGATGTGATTTTGATTTATTGATACTTTGATTTACTTTGATAGGGAACTTATTCAGAGATTTCACTGCAGAACAGTGCAGGATCACATCTGTAGTGGCAAAACCCATGGAGTGCTCCCAAGTGACCAGTCATGAATGGTTTTACTCCCCACACACTTATTTATTACAAGTGACTCACTGGGTATTTAAAATGGTATCTAAAATGAAACAGGATATCACTAAGCCATATAAGGGAAATTTAGATTGTCCAGTATTTTTCAATGCAGGCAATAAATTTCTTGAAACAACCTGCCTGAGTTTATGCTTAATGTTAAAATAGGCCTGTTAAAATGTTAAAATAAAGCAATGCTTCAAAACTTAATATTTGGTGCACATACACAGTTTCTTCACAAATATCTTATTTCCCACCTCATAGTAAAAGTGTGCTACTTAGCATGACTGACACATTCTGCATTTAAACCATAACCAAATTTTTTTCAGTTGTTATTTATCTATAAATTGTCCAGGCTATGCTTTCCTAGTAATAAAATGTATTCTGAGCAAGTTAACTATCTCAAACTGCAAAACATGAACTAGTTTATTGCCACTGCTATGATAAGTATAGAAATCAGTTTGGTACTCATGAGTTTGGAAGAACAGGTTCATTACAAGAAAAGTAATGTACAGAAAGTAAGGATGTGCCACTCTTCCCCTGAGCCTTGTTCCAAAAAACCCTCTATGGAATGGTCATAAAGTATTCCAAGACCTTCTAAAGACAAACAAAAATTAGTTTCTGCTTAAAATTAGAGTTACTTTGGATTCCTTGACTGTGGGTTTATGTAATAAAAATGTATCTCAAAACTAATAACATATTGTTTTTAATACTAAGTTTACCATTTCATTGGCAAGAATGACAAGCCCATAACAGCAGTAAATTTACATGTATACCCTATGTCCAACAATGGCTACATTCTTTACAAAAATTGCAAAGTTATCAAAGTTAGCAATTAGAGATGAACTGGTCCTAGGTTTTTTTATAACTTTTTTCCCCTCTGACTATCTCAAAAGGTAACTGTATCAACTAAAACATAAAGTACATTTCAATTGTTTTCCCATCTAAATAAGCCATTGTACCGTGCCAGCATCCAGTTCTATATGTGTGTGCAATGGAATCAGAAAATGTGGGTACAGGCATGATTTTTTGCCATTTGTTTGAAAAAGTATTCTAAAACCGATGTATTTCCAGGGGAAAAAACCCACAAATGGTATCAGAGAGGATAAAGAAGAATTTTCAAGCTACACAGCTAATTTTCTGTTGATCAGTAAGACTAAAATGATTTTTCTAAATTGAGGAATTTGCCAGTGAGTTCTCTTTAAGTGCTCTCCTGATGGAGGGGATGTAAGGGAAATAAAAAAAACCCCAACAAACCCATAGATGCCTTTTTTCCATAGCAGAGGAAGGGAACCAGAGAGCCAAGACAGGCTGACAGGCTCCCTCATCATTTGCTATTTCAGGTGAAGGGAACCGATGAGCTGGATAGGTCTTAACAAAATATTGTCCCAGAGTAGCAGATCATTAAAGACAAGATGGGCCTTGGCATAATTTTTGCCAACTCTGTGAAAATACATTTGGCATTTCTTGTGGTGAGACAGGAACTAACCAAATTGCTGATTTTGCATAATTTTAAGGCCTGGGAATCTCTACAAACCACAGCGGAACTGCTGAACTAACAAATGGCTGATTTAACACAATAAATAGCACATAGGAAAAATAATGCAGGAACAGCATCGTTAGGACAGCTGCAGAATGAGGGGAAAGGAACTATTTGAAAGGAACATTGCCTTTGGAATATGGAATTAAAATGTCAGTATGGAATATTGAAATGGGAAAATGTGGAAATACTGGGTTCAGGAAAGTAGTTTCCCAAAGAAACAAAAAGCCCCCTCTGTACTGGGAAAGTGACTCAGCACAGACAGTGAGCCTGGGAAACTGAGGAAGCAAGGAAGAGAAAGCCAGTGGTTGTGGGCTCTTGAGGGGATGAAGGAAAACTCAGAAAAATACCAAGGTGGGACCAGTAGAAGCAGACCAGCATTAAAACCCCTCACTGCTAGGAAACAACTGCTGTGGAATCAAACACCTTCTTCAGGAGCAGGGTGAGGTGAGTTTGGAGCCCTGAGCTGTGAGCGTGGACACAGCAGGGCCTGCTGGGCCAGGGGGGGCTGGGACAGCTCCAGGATTTGGGAATTCTTGTCACAGCCACCCCTGGGCCTTCCACATTCCTGTGGCTCGATGCTGAGCAGCCTGCTACAGATGCCCATTACCATTATCATCATTAGAGTTCTCTTGTGAGGCTATTAGAGCCATTTGCCATCCACTGTCATTGTCTTAATTACCTCAGTGTCCTAATTGTCTGTTGTTATTGACTACTTATGGCTTATCCATCTCACAGTTAAATATTGACAAATCATAGTTGCATTTGGTACTGCCTAGCTTAAATTTATACAAGCTATTAATCAATGTAAGTTTTTAAAAGCTCTCCTATATATTTCATGTAGTCACAGTCTCTTTATTCACTGTGTGATATGTTGGTCAAGCCTTTCTTTCTCCATTAAAAGGTTGAATTAGGCAAAACTGTTTGCCCCTGTGTATGGAAATCAATCCACAAAGATGCTCTTTAGAAGAAAGAGCCATTCCCAGCTAAAGAGATTGTAATCAAAATTAGACCTCATTTAGGAAACACAGAAAGAGAAAGGAAGTGTGAAATGCAACAACTGTAAGAATCACTGTGTGTTTCTCAGAGCTCTGGTCCCACTGACCACTCAGTGAGTCAGAGTTCATCCTCCATTCCCCATTCCCTGTGTCCACAGGCAGGACAGGAGGTGGGAGCTGAGTCTGCAAAATAAGGGGTGAGAGGAAGGTGTTTCAATTTTTGTCATTGTCTCTCATTACCCAATTCTATTTTAATTGGTAATATCTTAATTTTCCTCGAGTCTGTTTTGTGTGCAACAATCATAGCTAGGTGGTCTCCCTGTCTTTACCTTGCCCCACAGGTTTTTCACCTCACTTTCCCTGTGATGAGGGGAGACCTCTCTGGGCTCTGCAGCTTCCTCATGGGGGGAAGAGGAGGGAGAGGCGCTGATCTCTGCTCCTGGTGACCAGAGACAGGACTTGAGGAAATGGCATGGAGCTGAGTCAGGAGGTTCAGGCTGGACATTGGGAAAAGGTTTTTCACCCAGAAGGTGGCTGGGAAGTGTTCACAGCCCCAAGCCTGACAGAGTCCAAGGAATGTTTGGACAAGGATCTCAGGCACAGGGCTGGGAGTGACTCTTGGGGTTCTCTGCAGAACCAGAGGCCTTTGAGGGCCCCTCCCAGCTCAGGATATTCTATGGTTCTGTGATTCCACCCCATCCTGGTGAGGAGGGGAGGGCTGGCTGGCTGACCACAGCTCAATGCCAACCCACCCCCAAAAATCCCCAAGTGCAGAGATGAAATCAGAGACTATCCTGAAGGAAAGGCATGGATGAGATTTGGCTATCACTTTGAGCCAGATAGCCAAGCTTGCTGTAACAACTAACCTTCACCCACTGGCTGACAATGAATCCATCCAACATTTTAACTAAAAGAAGGAAGAATTTTATTTCCACTCACAGGAAATTCTATTTCAAAAGTGTGACTACTTTTCTGGAAAAAATCCTTTGAACTGTTAGACTACTTTTTCCACATTTGTATCCAAACCAATTTCCTTCAGGACAGGAAATCTTGGAACTACAACAAAGAAAAATCAGAGGGTTTTTTAATAGTCTACCACTTAGAACAGCTGTATAATATTAAGTAAAATTGACACAAAGCATGTCTTGAGAGCAGCTGAAAGCACTCAGTGCAGAGAAAATACCACTTTTCTGCCATGGCTTGGTCTCTTTTGTTAAATTTGCTTTCAGTCTGCCAGGATGAACTAATGAGGAGAAAGATTAGAAAAAAAACTGACCTGGTTTGTGGTTTGGTTGGGCTTTTTTCATTTTAAAAAATTGTCCTATACTTGTGTTATTTCGCCAGCCAGCTCTGACTTGCCTCGAAGCTGCCCACCAAGGCCCAAATTCCCTCAATAAGTAGCACAGTACTCACATAATGGGCAAGGCATTCTTGCAGTCATGGTGACAGAGGGAAGCAGCTGCAGATTCCAGGGAATTAACACTCTTTTTAGCCCGTGTTTAACTCAATTCATCTCTTCTCTGAATCTTACTGGTGAGAACTCCAAGCAAGGCATGAGGTGGGGTTCTCTGATCGATAGAGGAAGTACTGTCATTAAAGCCACTGGAATCACTGACTCCTTCCCTGCAGAGTTCCAAGTGGGAAGGGGAAGTTCATTAAAACTGTAGCTTTGACTACCTTGGCTGCAAATTACAATGCAGGATTTATTACCTAGTGTGGTCCTCTGCTGCATATTTCACTTATCATAGATTATGAATTAATAGAGGCATGATTTCAGATAAAGGGATGGAAGGTAAATGTCAGCAGATGATAATATTCTCTGTATCAACATCACTTCTCACATTGGCTCTGTAGAACCTTCCCTTGAGGCTCAATCTGGCAGTTTGTGATTTATGAAACAGTTTAAGTTGTGTATTTGATAATCAACTAACCCAATTACTTCAGTCATTATCAATCTTCTTCATAATTTTGGTTTCATTCCAATACCTATTGGTGCCTATGAGAAGGCTCTGTTGCTATCAAGGGAAAGTAGGTCACACTTCAGTCTAACTGGGCTGCAATAGCTGTCATTGGATCATCTTCAAGAAGCAGAAAGTTCTCAGCACTAGAAAACTCAGAGCACTGTCTTTAGCCTGTGTTTGGGGCTTTTTGTTTGTTTGTTTTCTTGTTCCCCCTCCAGAGAACCCCAAGTGATGAGGCTATTGAAACCTGGCACATCTACTAATCTTTCATGCCATCTATTTATCGTGGCACTCAGTCTTGAGGATGGGATTAGGATGGGCTTCAATAAAAGTTTCCTAAACCTGACAATTTTATTCTACTTTCTGCAAATAATAACAACAGCAACTTTTAAATTATTATTTTTTTTTTGTATAACTTATTATTACTATTAGGTTTTGTGTCTACGCTGCTTCCAAGAAAAAAAAAGATTCTTTTCATGTCTTTCTTATTTTTATATTAACAATTTCTTCTTTCACCAGATGCGAACCATTTGATGTTGCTAAGCTTATGCACAGACATTGTTATTGTTATCAGTATTAGTAATGGAATCATTATCATTCTCATCACTAAAAGCGAGCTCATTATCTGATAAGTCAAAATTTCCTCCCAAAGATCTTGAGGTATTTTATTTTCCTCATTTGTATTCTCAGAAGTCATTGCTTCTTCACTTGCTGGAGATGAAAATGAACCCTCCATAAGAAAGCTGCCATTCTGCTCATTATACACAATTTGATTATTAATTTTTCTCATCTCCTTTGCAGCCCAAGAGTGATTGCATCTTTAACTGGTTTGTGGCTCCTAAAGGTTTCCTTTGGAAAGCAGCTATTGGGGTTGTGTGAAGGATTAAGCTGTTCTTATGTGGGTTTGTGACAATGCTGACCCAGCTCCCAAAATCCAAGGGCACTGGCAAGACTGACAGCTGAGGCAAGATCTTGGGGAAGAATTGATAATAACAACACCAGTGACGAGCTGGCCTTTCCCTAGGGCAAAATAAAGGTTTCCCATCTTCTCACAAGGGCAGATCATGGGGTTCTTGGGGCTGTCCACAGGCCAGGAGTTGGACTTTGATGATCCTTGTGCATTCCATTCAGCTCTGAGTACTTTATGGCTTTATGATTTTATGCCTTTATGCAGGTGAGCTGCAACAGCTCAGACCACCTTTTCCAAGTTCACTTTGACTGTGCAAGTGGCCCTTCAGTAAATCCCAGTTCTGCACAAATATCTGCAAACTTCTTCCCCTGTGCAGAACACCAACTCCAAGGCTGCTCCTAAACCTCACCAGCCAACTGTTCTAGTGTAGAATATTGACTGTCTTCACATCTATTTGCAGGATGAGTTTATAGTTTGACTTTCATCAGGTTTTGCTTCATCCCTCTCTAATTTCTTCTTGGCACTACACAGACTGTGAGATTTTTTTTTTTCCCCAGATCTGCTTATTTGACATGGGAATCCTTTTCTCTTACACTCTTATGAAATGCCACTTCATTGTGTAACTGGGGTCAGGAGCAGACTTGTCCAAGAAGAAGTGCCAGCACATCAAGAGCAGGATATTTGGGAGTAAAGTATACTAGGCAGAGGGTGAGTTGTTTTGGTTTTGTTGCCCTGTTTTTGTTCTTTTCACTCACAAAGAAATATTTCTGATGGTGTGGTACAGAAAACTACCTGATGTGTGAGCTGTAAGTGGCCTTTTAAAATTCAATTAACTTTATTTAATGGGTTTCATCCATTTGTAATATCAAGGAGCCACATTACTGAAAATTAGTTTCACTAATGTTCTTCTGATATTACTGCACAGCTATTTGTTGCCAAATGGAAAGAAAGCTAATTACTGGACTTAGTTTGTCACACAGATATTGCTTTACCCATCTTCTCTCATATGACACAAGATCATGTATTCATGTATGCAGCTAAAAAATATTTTTAATCTGAGATTATCTTGACTGCTTTAGAAAACTGAGTTCTTCTCTTTGTTTAGCCAGGAACTTTCCCAGCCAGGGAAAGGATTTAGATTCTTGATTTCCATTTAATTCACAGAATTTAAATTCTCATTTTTTGCACAAATATGCCTAGAGAGAGACATAACAAGGTGATTTTGCCTGCATCATCCTGGCAGCAGCCACCCAACCAGGCTGTGGCACTAAGCAGATCTTTCTAAAAGAATAAAAATATAGAACTCACCATTTCTTCCCAATGTACTGGGCAAAGATTACTAAACATTTAATTCAGCCAGACTTTTGGAGGAGAAATCCAGATTGAAGACATGTTTCGAAAGCTTTCAACTTTGCTTCTTCCTAGAAATAACACAAATGTTTAAAGGATCAGGAATATTTGTGCAGATCTTATAGGTCATTATTCAGTTTGGAAAAAAATGTGGCTTTAAAATGTCACACAAGTGTTTTGTCACCAACAGAAATGTCAGCACTATATAATAAACTTGCTAAAAATAAATGTAATGCATGGGAACAAAATGAATCCATTTCAATGCCACTGTTCCAGCAGAAAGATGGAAACCAAGGAGGGTTCATTTCTAAGGAAACATGGCAAATGTATTTCATCATTACTAAACTGACTGCACCAAACCTGGAAAGAGCACTGGGCTTTGTTTGATGGGAATTCACATTTTCTCTGCATTTTGCTATTAATTGCAGGCTGGTCAAAACTAAAAAAGCAATATTAAACAGAAAAAAACATGGCAATTTAACTTTGAATTTATACCTGCTTTAAGTAGAGAGAGTGCATTCAATATGTTATAATCTTGATTCACTTCAGACAAAGCTGTAGAATATTATAGATTTTCCATAAAACAAATCATATTTTATATATAAATATATAACTTTTGCAGTACTTATCTATTTTTCTGTAATGATCAACCCAGAGAGCAAACTATGCTGGCTAAATTAGATACATTGCATGAAAACAATCAGAAACAACAACAAAAAACCCAAACCAAACAAAGTTTGTTTTTTGTTTGTTTTTTTTTTTTTGTTCCTTCTCTCATAATTTTTTGGCTTCTCTTGTACCTAGTAGAGAAACTGGTTTGTAATTTTTAATATTGCATTATATTTAATACTATATTAATATTATAGTAAAAGCCCCAACTAATGAACAAGCAACAACTTGAATTTATACATTTTAATGACTTTCATGGGAAAAAAAGATATGGAAAACTTAAAAACTTTGTATGAACTATATATACATATTTGTCATGGGAAGCAACTAAAATCATCCCCAGAACTGGAATGACAACTGGTCCCAAGTCAGCTGAGGTTTTATTTCCCACATACATTCATTCACACCTCAGTTCTTGTGAGGTCAGAAAATATTTAATGTGACAAAGAAATATCAGTATTAAATTAAGCACAATGAGAATTATAATTTTTGATTACTTATCCAAAAAAATGGATAAATTAATTAATACTATTAATTTTCCTTTCATTTTATCTGAGATAGACCCAAACAAATTACCGGTGTTTCTCCTTATATTGTGATTATAGATTGCAAAAAGTTCTCACCTGCATATACTCACAGCATGGATTAAGAAACACAAAAATGCCTTATTTGTTATCAACTGGGTCCCCTGCAGGTGATGGAAGAGTTATTGAAAATGCTGAATTTGAAGACCTTTAAGATTGTTATCTTTACAATAAAAACCACTGATATCTTTCCTAAAGAATTTCAATAAACAATGTCAGAAATTATAAACATCCTTCCCCTAACGGTGGCAATATAGCTTTAGCAGAATCCAGGTATTTTAGTTATGTGATATTCTTTTTGCTGGTGCAACATGAAAGTTTTTTTAGTTATTTATTTGAGTTAGAGATTGTACAGAACAATTCTTAAACACAGATGGAGGTTTTATTAGTGTTATTGAATTTATCACAGGGGACAATATGATAGAAATTCTGAGACAGCCACAGGAGACTTTGCTCTATTTTATTTGGCACAGCCATATTGTGGATATGAGCCTATTACCTTTTGGGAGAAAAGTGGAAAAATATCATATCTTCATAACACAGGGAGGTGGTGGATCCACCACCTCTGGAAGTGCTCAAGAAATGACTGGATGTGAAATTAATTGATTCCATGATTAATGAAGATAGTCCATAAATTGTGTAGAAAAAGATTTCCTTATCAGTTGTAGCAAGAGCTTACACAGACTTTTTCAAAACAAACTCATCTAGGTTAAAAAATGTAAAAACCAAACATTTATGTCAAGCAAAACAGTAAACCAGTTGTAAGAGCTAATATTTTCACCTGCAGCACAGAGAAATACAACCATGGCAAGCATGGCAGAGGAACCTCAGCTCAGCAAAAATGCAGCATTTTCCATATGGAAGAACCACACCAACAAAACCTGTGAGCATTCCCACAGTGGAATAGGATTGTTTTGGGTGCCACTTTGCTTTGTTCTTTTCCTCAGGCTCTCTGAAGTCTCACTGTAACTCCATGGTTACGTGGGGATGTCCTTTGAGGGCAGAGCCCAGCAGGGACCTTCCTGCTGGGTTAAAGAGTTTTTTATGTTCCACAGGCCACCCTGGCTCAAGCAGAAAAGCAATTTTCTACTGAATACAACAGCAGACTGTAGATCTTGGAGGGGTTTTTCCTGAATTCTCATGAACAGCTCTGGGTGTTACATTTATGTTCAATTTCCCTGTACATACAATGGAAAAATAATACAGGATAAAGCACTTAGCTAACCTGAAATTCTGAACGGATCTTTGTAGCCTTCCAGTTGCTCCAGATATTATCTCTTTGTGCTCTTTCTCTTCTGCTTTGACATATGATGCTGCACAAGTTTCAGACTTTCAAATATCAGTGATAGATTCAACCACTTCTAGTTTTTAAATGGCTTTTCTGTCCTTCATTTAGAGGGGAAAAAAAATCTTGTAACATTCAACACGTGCTAGAATTGCCAGGAGATAAATTGTCTTTGATTTCAAATGTGTATTAATGGGTCAATACTCTCCTTTCTTGCTATATACAGCTCTCTCATTAATTATATTGTCACTAGAGCTGCAGAATGAATTTGACCTTATTCGTTGAGCACCATGTTTTAGTATTAATAGTTTTTGTTCTTAGCAGCAATTGGGAAATACAGCCAGACATGGTGATTGATATATTCCAATCTTTATAGCATGGTTCTACTCATTCAAAAGATGCAATATGAAAGAGGGAATCAATAATGATTTCTTTCTTTTTTTTAAAAAAAAACAAACCAGTTAATTCTTGGTTCTGGGTTTATATAAATTTAATACTGACCTGTAAAACTGATTTCCCCTGTGTGTCAAATACAATAGAAAAGATCTGAATTTGAACCATCATGTGTCTCTGGGCAGGGGTTATCAGCACAGGCATTTGCTCAGTTTGGAATATTTTTTTAAATATATAGTAAATAATTTTTAATATAAAGTAGTTACATATCTAAGTCCAAGTAAGTGTCCAAGTAAGAAAACACACGAAGTTAAAGGCTATTCTAAGCAAATAGGGCTTTGGTCTGAAATCCTAGTGTGGAAAAATAGCACAAATTAACAAGTTTTAGTTAGTCAGTGTAATATCTTTATCAGGAAGAAAGGGAGCACAATAGGAATATTCTGCAATGAATAAAATATGAATGAACTGGAATGTAGACACACATTTGCTCAGGTAATACAGCCTTGGTTCACCACGACATTCCCAGGCCTTGACAAAAAGGATACCACAAGGAAAGGCTTTAGGCTGGAGAAAGTAATCATGAGATAACAGTAAACTTGAACTAGACAATATTACAGAAATATTTTATTCAGGCAAACCCAATGGATTTTTATCAGGAATGTCATTCAAGCTGGATAATAATACCAGTGTAACACTTCATTTGAATGGGGGAGAAAGAGAAAAGAAACAAGGGAAGGTGTCACTGGAAGAGTGTCAATCCACAGTGTCCCTGGAATCAATCAGGAATCTTCTGCAGGAATTTCAGTGACACCAGGAGAGAAATCTATGCATAACGAGTTACCACACAGAGAAACAAGCAGCCTAACTTCGAGCAAATTATTTGTCTCTCCTGCTTAAAACAAAGCAGAATTCAGGAGTTTAGGATCTATACTAAGGGGCAATCATTCCGGAAGACATACAGCATTCAAATCTAAGGCCCAAGGCTTCAGAGATACTGCTTGCACCTCAAGAATGAGTCCTGCTGGCTGTCTCCTGCTGTGGCAAAATCAGTGTGTTGCTCTCTTATCCCACATTCTTAACGAATTGCTAAATGATTGTGTTATGGGAACCACAGCCCTACTCTTTCTTTAGAGTCATTTATGTGTAGAAGTAATCATGATTGGCAGGGCAGAAGAATTTAAATGGAACAGAATCACAGTGTTTTGTGTGTGTGTTTGTCTGGTACTTACATTAGTCAGTAGGTTGAATTTATCTTTAAAACTATTAAGTTGATTAAAATGTTTATTCCTAGAAGAAAATACAGCTCATGTTCCTTTTAACAACTGTGATATAAGAAAACAGCACTACATGCCTTGAGCTAATATATTTCTGATTTATGCTATTGTCTAAAGCACAATCAGAGAGCAAAGAAATGAGACATTTTAAAGGCTGCTGAGCACTGGAGATGTGCAAACAGCTCTAGGTTATTTAGCAAAGTTTACTAGATTGATGTGTAGGGGAAACACACTGCTCCCACTCGTAAGCCTAACATTTGGTGGGCTACTCTGTAATAAAACAGTCTGAAGTCTAAAAAGCCAAAACCAAAGTGAAAGCCCTCTGTGAACAAACCCCTGCCAGCTACCTTAAAGTCTATTTCTTTTCTGAAGTATAATTGTCTTTTGCTTGCAGGTACATGCAGGTTCATCAGTACACAAAATGCTGATTTCAGCTCCTTTAACAGTAAAGCACTTCCACCTTTGTTACTCAAAAACAAATAGAAGAATTCCAAAGGCCTCATTGTGCTAGCGAACTGTTTCAGTTTCACATATTAGTAAAGGCCCTCAATCACTCTCAGAACAGCAAAGCTGAAAATTCTACCAAATGAAATCAAGATCAATTTTGACAAATTGCTTTATTGTAGAATAAAGGCATAGACACTTATTTGAATAATGCTGTGTCCTGAGGATACTTAAGCACGTGGAAAAATTTAAATTAGTTTGAAGGATCTGCTTTACCTTACATAGGGTGGGGTAGTATTTCCTCTTTTAATTGTTATTCCACAACAAATGTTGCCAGAGCTGTAATAGAGCATGAGGAAGTTTTTGTTCTCTTTTATGAGGAAAGGCTTGGCAGGTATCAGATGCTGCTGGGACCATGGATCCCCTGCTGGGAAATAAAACACTCTTGCATCTTTTGCTGTTTAACAAAACAGTGACCTGTCCTAAAGATGCTGCTCTCAAGGACACTTCAGGAAGGAATAGGTTTATTGAAATGAAATTCCAATGGTAAAACAGGCAAAAACATTAAGTGTAAATCAAAGGATCTGTGTAGTTCATCCTGCCAGGGGGATCTGACTGGTCTGAAATTTCATGCCATCTTACCACATTTATAATGATATGACTGGTACAGAGTCTGACTTGCCATCTTTGATCCATTAAAACAGTCAGGCACATGATTTTCAATTTTATAAGTCCAAGTGTCCTCTTTCAGAGTCAAATTCATCCCTGATGGTACAAAGTCCAGAGTGATTCTGCTCACTTGAAGAGCCTTTTCCCATTTGCTCTATCCTAAGTGGAGTGACTGTGACTTTAAACTAGTGTAATTGGGAGTAAAACTTGGCTTTTTAAGTCTACTTCTATTTTTAAAATCTTCTCTGTCAAGTTTCATGAGGTCAGATGTGAAGATGAATTTGTTGTTTAAGCTTCTTCCTCCTTCAGGCAAAAAGCTTAATCATTTTTTTCTACTGACCTTGTCTTGTCTAAAGATGAGTCAATGAATCAAGTTACGAATGATATATCATGAATAAATGATTTATGCTGAGTCAGATCAAATATGATGTATTACTTAGGTCCTTGAGTATTATTGCATATAAAGATTTATCCAAAGTGTCATACAATTGGTCAGGGAGAGAATTCTTAAGTCTTTTTACATCCTTTTGGAAAAAAAAAAAACCCCAAAACATGAAAAACCCTCCAGTATGTAACTGTTCTCTGACTAGAGAAATCTATCTTGGCAAAAAATCTCTGTCTTTGACAAAGGCCTAAGAAAGAGAGTCCAGCAGTCCCAGTTCTCTGCTGGAATGCAGGAGCCCCCAAGCATCTCTGCATTTCTCTTTCTTAGCAATCTCCCTTTGCCACTCTCTACAGCAGAGGAAAAACCCTTTAGGTCATCAGGGTGCCATGACACTGACCAGCTGAGAGCCCCCAGGGGGATCATACAACATGTAAAATTTACAGGAGTGAGGTTTCCCCTCATAAATTTACTTACAGAACAACTTTCTGCCTTAGCCTTCATTACATTGATTACTCATTATTGATTTCTAACAGTATTGGAATGACAAACACCTTCTCTGACATGTTCCTCCAAAAAGGATTGCATTGTAGCAGTAGCCAATGCCCCCTCTTAAGAGATTTTATTAAAGTAATTACAAACTTGGAAATAGTTCCTCACATGGGCAGGACTGGAGATCCCTGGAGTGTTTTGGCTGAAGCCTGGCCATAACTCTCTGCAAAGAAAACTGGTGCAGAAAATCTATTAAAAAAACTTACTAAAATATTATGATGGAAACAAAAAGTTTCTTTAGCCCTCTCAACTTCCTGCTGTTCCCTTTCTTGCTCTGTAAATGTGATGGTTTGGGTTTCTCCTTCCCAATGTACTTAACTGCCCAGTTACAATTACTAATTCCAACACTCCCAGTACTGGGAAGGACATTCTAAACACCACCAGGATCACACCTTATGGTGTCACCTGTTCTATGTCTGCTTACTGAGTTACCCATCATAGTCAGTTATTTTCATTTATTATAAAATTATAAAGTGATGGGCATCAGCACATGCAACTAAAGAAAATTAATGTATTCTGAAAAGGCTCTTTTCTCAGAAATGCTGATAGATGACAGAAAAGTTGGGTAAATATAATTATTCTGACAAGAAAGAGTTTGTCTTATCCTGACCAATTTGTAAATCCACATAGATGGCGAAGGCCTCATAGAAATAAGAGCAAAAAACATGAGAAATTAGTCATCTGTCAAATATTTTCCACTGTATTGTGACCAGAACTAAGCCCTTGCAGTTTACAAAGCTGCACAGCCTAGAACCAATTCCTGGGATGGCCAGCAAAGTAGGTGAGACAGAATTCTGCCAATCTAAAAATGCAGTTAGGAGGTAAAAAGCTGGTTTAAAAAAAACCCATGATGTTGCAACCAGTCACTGCAAATTGTTATCACTAAATCTAAGAATGAAGCATCAGTGAAGTGTGCAATAGAACAAGTTAAATTCTTCATAAATTAATAAAAATGTTACGAGCCACGAATTTATGTATTGGATTTTCTTACTGTAAAAAGAATTATTTTAAAAGATGCCTTTTAATTTTGACTGCTACTTTCCCTCCTATTTTATAATAGTGAATGATAATGAAGTTGTCATTTTACATACAGGATAATAAATTTCCTTGCTATGAATACAAGGCTATTGCTCATTCACAGGGCCCTGATTATATTGTGCTGGGAGAGCATGACAAGTGCTTTATGAATGGCACAGTCCTGCAAGTGAACTCAGTCAGTGCTCATTAGAGGGTCATCCTCCTGGAATTTGAAAAAGGGAACTTCATGCATGGGGGTGTTCTCTAATTTTTCACACTCACTGTGTAAGTAACACCTGCACATCAAGGTCTCCCAGCGTAGTTCTGCATCTTCATTTCAGTTAAAGCAGTGATCTTTCACTTCAGGAAAAGCAGTGACACATGACATATGTGGAAACTTACTCACATAATTTGACCATCTTTCATACACAGTCCCACGCTGACAAACACCTGCCTGTCACCCCAGCTGGAGACAAATCCACCCCTACAAATTCCTGCACTGAGGTATTTTATTATTCAGAGGAAAACCACAGAATTACTGTTAGAAATGTCAACTTGTTTGTGGCAGATGCAGATGGCAATCTTCTTTTTTTTTGTCCTTGTTTCTCTGGATGCCCTGTTCCAGTCTGGAATACAACAGCTCATTTTCTGATGGGTATTATACATTTCAGTGTCTGAATAGTCACAGGGTAGTGACCTTTCACATTACAACCTGCATATATCCATGCAGCTGGGACTGAGACCAGTTTTTAAACTTAAGTTTCTCCCTGTGTGTTATGTGACAATCTCCACAGGTTTATACTGTGAAAACAAAAGCTCTTCTCACTCATTTTCACTCTTCAATATTGATACAATATTTATCCGCTTTCTTTCATGACACATACTACTTAAACTTTCACTCTAAATTGCGTAACCACGTGAAGACTTCTGCTGTTTCAAGTTTTATATTTTATATTCCTATATTTTCATCTCTCATAGCTCATTTCTGCCTATTCTTTCCTCTCCATGCAGAAGACACACAGTTCTGATGGGGCACTGTGCTCATCTTGTTCCTCTCCCATCAGAGCCAGGGGACACAGGACGCTGCATGAAACTGATTTGTAGTATACAAAGGAAAAGCAGGTAACTGTGCAAGGGAGCAGTCCAATTTTAAGTTCAATGCTTGCAGTTAAAGCAAAAAACGTTCAAAGGCAGCAGGCATTGGTGTGGCATTAGTTCTGATGTGTGTTCTCTTTTGGGCAGGAAAACTAACCCTGGATCCGATGGGGTAATTCCTCTCTGGCACAGCACTGACCTCACTCAAATAGACCAAAGATGAGTTGGAGGCAGAAATGAGCTGGGACTAGAAACCTTACTGGATTCCTCTTGAAGTGAGGTAGTCAAGCAGTGTCAGAAACACTTGCCTTTGTTTGAGCTGAGCTCCAAGCAGTGATCAGCCCTTCACTTGATGTGAGCTGACAGCCTCAGAGCAATGATCTTGGTGTACAGCAGAGACACAGCCCAGAGCCCCTGTGCCCAGGGCAGGCCCAGCAGCACACAGACACTGCAGTTGCTTTGAAATAAGGTCAATGGACTCTTCAAGGTCACTGTACTGAAAGAAATCTTTGCTTTGGTGCCTTTGGGCATCTGCCTCAACAAAGGTTTCAAGGCTTTTTAAGTTCAGGTATTTACACCCAGCTTACCTCATCCAGCACTGGGAACGTCCATTCCAGTTCTCACCTTTTGGAAGGAAATGGTGATCCAGTTCATTCTAAGTATCCCAAAATCCATTTGGATCCCAGCACCTCTCTCATCTGCTGGGATGAACTCCTGGTGCTGGTCTGCAGTGCACTCAGAGCAGATTCCAGAGCTGGGGAGACAGCCAGTCCCCCATCCTGTGCTGCCTGGTGCACCAGAACTCCCTGCCAACACTGCTCTCCCACTGCCCAGCCACTTCTGGCACTCAGGACTTCCAACCCACTGCTGCTCCCACCAGAACCTGCCCAGAATCTGTTTCTACTCCCTTAGTGCTCATCAGCCAGGTACAGAAACTTCACTGTGACACCATCAAATTATTCATTACTCCACTCTCGTGGAGTAAAACCTGCACTTCATGTAAAAAGCAAATGCCTTCAGAATTACATGTTCCTATACACTTGAATCTCACATACATTTCCTGATGCCATGGCAATCTGAAGGTTAAAGAAATCAGTGAAAAAGATTGGATATATATAGCTCCATTCTCTTGGGAAATTCTCTGTTCTATACCAAGCCTGACTCCTTGGAATGCTTATGTATTAAATATATTTTTTAAAGAATTCCTGCTCAGATAGGTCCTTGGTGAGAGGATAATGGTCTGATCTCCTAACCAGAACCACAGAAGAAGATATTGGTACCCAGACAAAACTCATTTTGTTTCAATGCCGTTTTTCATTAGTATTGACTTCCACAGATCCGTCTGCAGGAACTGAAAAGCAGGGACTTACCTAAAGTTGTTGATATACAGGTGGCTTTTATTTTCATGGCACAGGTCTACATGGCTTAAAGGAAACTTATCCTGAAGGAATATTTTTCACAAATTAGTCTTTAACATTACATGAGATATTCCAGTCAGAGCTGCACTTTATAGGGAGTTAATTTATCAAATTAGGTTAACTATCTAGCCATATTAACAAGGCATTCCTTTTATTTTTCCTTTCAATATGGTGAACAGGAAAGCAGTTTCAAAATCAAAACTCTACACAAATTGGAAATAAAATTTGGAAACACACATTCTTTTACAATGGCACTATTTCATTACACCTCCCAAGTGCATAGTAACCACACAAAATCCTCCAAGTTCTCATTTAATATAAGCAAAAAATGGAATTCATATTTTCAGGAGCTAAAACCCATCTTATAATCTTTAGACCTCTGAACTACAGGAAAAAGACTAATCATCTCAATTTCATATAATCTACATATTACATATAATCAAGATTTTCAGAATGGACTGGTTTCTTTCTTCAGGTAACACTGAGGTTGTTCAGTAGCTTTATTTTATATATTTTAGGAGTCCCACCCTGAATACTGTGAGTTTGACTCCAAGTCTCTGACTTGTTTTAAAATCTACATTCTCAAAAAAATACAGGGACTATTTCTCCCCACCTGAAAGACTGATTACCTGAATATCTGGCCTTTCTATATACCAGCACCTAAAAATGTGGATAACTGAAAGTTTACCTGTCAGTAAATTATCCCATCCCAGCTTCTGAGGTTCTGTCTGGCTTTTTTTTCCTTCCTTGCCTTTTTCTTTCTTCCCATTATGCTTTAATGCCCTGGGACCTCCATTACTGCATCAGCAGCTTGAGAGGCATAAGCTACAGCTTACTGGCAGAACCAATTATAAATAAGAAAGAAAAGCAAACAAAAAAGCAAATGAATATAATTCCAATCCATTCAGTGCAATGTACATTATACACATCTTCATATTCCAGTTTAATTTCTGGCAACAATATAACTATGGAGGAAAACATTGTCTAACTAACTCTGCTTTCACAAAATGCCTCTTACTGAATTCCAGCCCACAGTGCCTTCTGTACAAACACTCTCACAAACTCCAAAAATCATATTCAGAGCACAAATAAAATGTGTTTCTTAATCAAAGTATGTAGTATCTACTTACATTAATGGCCAGAATTAATGTTCTCTTTTTATTGTACTATGTTATAAAAACACAAATTGATACAAAGTAAACTAATTTTGCAAATAAGCTGTTTTATTCAGACTCGACATTCTATAAAGTGTTATAAAAATCAACCTTTCATTGCACATTTCCACATAACATGATATTTATTGGTTTCCAGAAATCACTGCATCAATTTTATATTATTTCATGGTCAAAAAAAAAATAGTAGTTACTTAATATTCTGCATTGACTAGCTATCATTTTTTGGCAAGGTGATTTTACTACGTGAAAATGTAGAAGTAGATGGAATGACAGAGTCATCACTCAGGCGTCTCAAATTCCGTGTCAAGGCTTGATAAAGGTAACACAACTTGGCAGCTGCTCTTTTGCATACAAAAGGCAGAAATACTTGCATATTCCATCTGAGTGGGTAAACTCTGCAAGGTGCTACTGACTAAAAAATAGCAGTTTGTGTTGAGACCAGCACAGACACTGATAACAGCACTTGAGCATTAATCTCACAGGTACAGCAATGAGGACACACAATGCATCCCCACAAACCTGGCTATGAATGCAATGCTAAAATCTGCCCTTACACACAAGAATATTATTTTCCACTTATTTTATTTGCAAATTATTATTTGCTAAAACCCCCAAAAGTATCTGTTTCAAGTCCCTTAACTTGATGAACTTGCATTCACCCTGTATGCAAGAAGTTAAGATGCTTGGACATGAAACATTCCCTGAATTTGATATAGTTCCTCTGGACAGGGAATCACATTCATTTTCTATTTGTCTCAGAATACCAAATCACAGTATGTGTGATAAGAGTAGGCTGCATATTAACTCATGTAAACTGCAAATGGAAAACACAGGGAATTTGTGTTCATCTTATTTGCTCGAAGTATAAAATATTAAGGATCTCCTTATTTCCCCTCTAACACTACAAGATGTTTCAGCTGCTGAGAACATGAAATGAGACTGCATAAAAAAACAACAACCAAGCAGCATCCAAAACTATTTCAGAATCCTCAGTGTACAGGCTGAAAACACCAAATGTTTGGGAAGCCATTGCCAAGTATTTTATTTACTTTTTTAAGGACAGGGGCATCAGCAGCTTCCGTAGCAAGTTCACCAAAAAGTCAGCCTTGTCCACCTCTCCTTGGGGTCACTCACACTGGTATCAGGACTCTGCTACACAAAAGCAAAGTGGGGCTACAAGGGACACTAATTAAAAACTGGAAATGCACTGAGAGCTCAGAGAAACCCTCAACATGCCATGTACCTGTGCTAAGAGCACTTGGTGTTATTGCTCTGTCACCAGCATGGTCGGGGGAGTACAGCCTCAAGGGGAGAAAATTAACAGGTCTCTGCAAAATGACTGAAAAAATAAAAATTCTCTTACATTAGTGCCTCAAAGCATCACACTGCACAGCTACAGCGCTGCATGGTAAAGGCAGCCACTCTATATATAATATATATAATATCATATATATATAGTAACAGCCACTAAAGGACCTTCTTCCAAAGACCATGCTTTGAAATTCCACTCAATCCTATCAAATAATCCAAGAGTGATCAGACAAGGTGGTGTTACACTGTCTGAACACTTGAGAAGTGTTCCATAAACATTAAAGGCAGCAGACATTTAAAAGAAAAAGAAAGACCAAGACTTCATTTTCAAAGGCTTTCTGGAAAATAAATCAGAGAGAAGCAGCTTAAACAAGCTTAATATAAGCTTAAATAAACCCTATTTTTTTTAAACCAAATGGATTAGGCAGATGAGAAAGCATATACTACATTTACACAGCCCTTATTCTGATTAAATTTCTTAAATTAAGCCCTTGTATTAATTCCAACCTGTGAAATTTATAAAAGTATGTCTGTATTAATCCAACATTCATAATAGGTACAAAGTTAATTCTAGATTATATCACTTGTATGTACACATTCATATTCTGCCCTGTGGGCTTACTCAACATTGATCAAGAGACTCCTCCCAAGCTAAAAAAAATTATAATTTTTCTTGTAATAGTCTATGTTGAGAGATTAAAGAAAACAGACTAAACAGAAATAATTGATCTTCTGATACCAAATCTATCAGGAAATTCCCTGAATGGTGGCCAAATTCTGCTGACCTTGCTTCTGTGGAATAGTACCCTGGTAAGTAATTATGGTAAAGTCAACCCTGCTGAAAAAAACAGTCCAGTAAGGTCAGTGAGACTGAGGGGCAACATAATCTTTTTTGTAAATCCATGCAGGTGTACATTTTCTCCAGTTATGACAAGGGTGTATGAGCAATAGCAGAAATACCCAGCAGCAGTGGGATTATAATTGGGGAAGAACAAAGGCTTAACAGCACCATAGTTTTGGTAAACACTAAGCAGTCTAATTTAGATATTTTTAAAGCCTTTGCTTCCCAGATGAGTTTTCATTATTCTCAGGCACTTCCTAGGCTCAAATGTGCATGTTCAAGTACAGGTTTGTGCATGTGCCTTTAGTCCTTGTCATCCTTTATAGTGTAAAACACAGCAGGACAGCATAATTACACACATAAGTTTGGTATGTAGCCAACATGGGGAATGTAGGGAATGCTGGATGGCTCCTGCAAGGTCAGAGAAATTCTGTGCTTAGACACTGCCTGCTTTACTTTGTAGACAGGTAGTACCAATTCTGATCCTTTGTCTATAGTGTCTTATTCATCCAGCTTCAGAATTGGATTCAAATAGACTTCAAAAGTTTATTTCAAAACTTTCAAGATTATCACCTTTCTACACTGCTACTTTAGAGGGAATTTCCTGGTCCAGACATTAGAGAGAAAGAAGATGGGAAAAAATCTCTTTCGATTTAGTCAAGCTATAACTGAAAACCTGCTGCTTGCATGGACTCAGAAGTGAATACTTTGAATGTAACAGATGATGTCTCCTTACACTTTATCCACCTGGATCTGAGCAGGACTTTTCCACCACTTTCAGCTCTTTATTACGGTCAGCTGCACCAGGAATAATAATTTAAACTTGAGGGAGGTGAGCTGAGAACTGAATAGGGAACAAAAGGCATGACTGAGATCAGAGAGAGAAAAGAGGAGGATTAACTTGGTGGTTGGCAAATTAAAGGGCATCTTAGGAAGTGATAAGGAAGCAGAATGAGATAGAAAACTAGTGGGAATGGCTGAGAAAAAGGTGGTGAGGGACGGGAAAAAATCACCACATTGCAAAAAGATGTGAGAGAAGGTGAATGCAGGAGATTGAACAAGATGGTGTTAGAGGGATAAAAAATAGACAGATGGTTAAAGCCACCCAAAATGATCACTGCATTGGTACCCAATAATTTTTATAATTATTATAACATGTAACAGACCAGAAACATGTTAATATTCTACATTTGAGACATTTACTTGTGCGACTGCAGTCCCTACCTCAAATTTTGTAGATTCAGAGCTCCAAACGACACCACCTTACTTTGCTTTGAACACTAATAGTGCTGTACAAGGCTGTTCTCCAAACAGGTCCCAGGCATCTCAAAATGAGATTTGCTTCCTATCACTTTTCTGGGACTGCTAAAAAGTTTCAGAGTGACAAAGGGAAAGGAGATCTCCCCACACTGAGCTTGTTTGCTGAGACAGTGACAGCGTGCCAGGAGATGCATTTATAGCTACCCATGTGCTGCTGGGTGATTCCCCTCCCTGCATTTTCTAATGCATCTTTTGTTCTCCATCACACCCCTAAAGTATAGAGAAATCCCGTGACTGGGGACCAGGGACTGTACAAAAGACCTCAAAAGATAAGGACATTAGTTTCTATGATTTAAAAAAAAACAAACTTTGAGGCTTGAAGGACAAATCTCAACTTTCCAACATATTATACCTGTGAAATCCTAGAGATGGTGTCTGAGAGGTTGTGCTAGATGAAATGATGGTTACCTTTTGAATGTTTGCAATTAAACTAATGACAATACTTTAATAACCCAGATATACAGGGAGAAATTTGGAGGAACTGTTTCTGCAGAAGAATGAAACACTTTCTCTGTGAGGGTGACCATGCACTGGCACAGATTGCCCAGAGAGGTTGAGAAATCTCCATCCCTGCAAGGTATCCAACAGAAATCCGAACACAGCCCCTCCTGAAGCTGTTTTTAGGTGACCCTGCTTGAGCAAGGGGGTTGGAATAGATGACCTCCAGTGGTTCCTTCTGTAATACCTCAGATTTAACCTTTCCCCACCCAGTGTTGCAAGAACTGAGGTCAGCTGCAGTGCCTCCTTTCACATCCCCAGACTGAAATACTTTCCTAAAAGATAAGTGAGGCAGTGCAAAGTATTTGCTAATTTTCTCATGTAATTATTTACATCTGTGTTTATGTAGATGTATCATACCACTGCAAGCAAATTAATGTTTGCACAACCTTTTGAAGATAAAAGGCATTTTTGTGCTTGCATATATTCGCACAGGTACTATTTTTCTTGGATGATAAAAACAATTCACTGCCTTTTTTAAGGTTAGTACTCAAAATCCAGCTCCCATGCACTTTTTATTCATCTGACTTGATTGTACTTTAGCTTTTTTATGGACTCTTTAAAATACATACTAATAAAACCTTATTGGCTTTTTATTATCAACTGTCTCAACATACAAATATTGCAGGCTGCAGGGATTTTCTGGTCACTGTGAGCATGACTCTAGATCAAGTAGCAATCAATGCATTTGTTATACTGTCTCTGGCAATTGATGCTTCTGAGAAGCTAACACATTTTTAGTATCATTCAGGCAATTTGCAAATGTACTTCTGCCTTTAAGGGAGCTCTGTTTGTTCCAGTACAACATAGGAATGAAGTCTGCTGTGATTTACTAACACCTTCCTTTGGCTGATGTTCCACAGCTGGTTGGGCAAAATCTCTATGTTAGAAGCACACCAGGTACTTAGGACCTTAACTTGCTATAAATTCCTTCAAGTCAATAGGTGGGATTTAAAAACCAATGGAAGGATATGGCTCCAAAGTGCTTTTTTTTCAAAGCTATAATGCTACAAATATTATCACTGAGCAATAATGATACAAATATTATCACTTACACTTATATGTAAGATCTGAACATTGAAATAAAAGCCAACAAAAGATCTGTAAGTGTGAGATGACATTGAAATCAATACATTTCAGTCCCTAAATAGCTCATCTGATTCATCTCACCAACAAGAACATCTGATTGTCTCTACAATAGACACACATTTACAACAGCAGTGCTTTTCTAGTGGAGTACTTTGAAGTCTGCTATTTTAGAAGTGGTTACAGAAGGACATTAGTGAGAAAACAAAATAAATATTTTATTTTGGAATTACAGGGTTGAGAAATCATCCATGAGGGATATTGGTCCCACCAGATTTCACTGATTTTGCTGAGTACTTTGGTTGCATTAGAGGTGGGTTTGGTGGAACATTCTAAGATGAGGAAGCAGTTATTAAATTCACCTGGTAGAGTTAACAAAGGTGTTAATTTCTCTTTTTGGTCTCCTAATGGCACCTGACCCTTTATCACTTAATACCATTGAAGGCTCCACAGTGAGACAGCACCCTAAAGAAATTATGTCATTAATAAACTATTACAAGAGTGGTCCCTGTCACAAATACAATCAAGTGTAGCATCCGCAGTACATCCCCAAGTCCCAAAAATAAACATACAATTCAAATGTGGATATTCCAACCACTTAAATCTTACAATAATAAAAACTATGCAAACAAGGGGGTGAATCTACATCATAAACAATGTCACTCTCCAGAAGTCAAATTCTCTCTGCACTAAAAAGAACTGGTGCCAGCATTAGCAAAAGAATCATCATCAACTTTTGCTGATCAGATGCCAAGGAAAGCCAGGAGATAATGATGTCTGAGTCCCTGCAGTCCCACTGACTGGTGCTGCTGTACAACTGCACAGCTCTGCCCCTGCTCAGCCCCGGGGGGCTTTTCCCACTCTTCAATCATAACTTGTGAAGAAAAGTAGAAACAGCATAGCTGTGTGTGCCCAGTCCTGGGCCATGGCTTGGAGAGACCCCTTTGCTAAGGACTTTGGAAACAGAAACCCAGATCTGTAAACAGCTCATTTCTTGCTATGTGAACTTCAAAACATTTTTCACCAAATTGTGCACTCAGAAATTTTCCTGAAGGCAATTTTTAAACATTAATACAGACAATTTTTCTATTTTTATTGCAACCTGAAATGTCCCTGTAATGTTTCCATGGCAAACTGGGTAACAATACATTTAACATTTCCATCAAATAAATTATATTTAAATTCTAAGTATCTATATAAAATTAATTATTTAAGCTCTAAACCTAGAATAATTTTAGACTGTAAAACCCAAATAGGGCTTAACAATTTCAACTGTTTATATTATTAAAATCTGGAGTTCTCAAATGTGCATAGCATGCCCCTAGAGGACACTGAACCTCCTGATCCTTTCTCTCACAGATTACTTTGGCCAACAGGCAATGGTGTGATTAGATCCTTTTACCAATGGAAAAACACATTTGCATTTTAGCTCTGCAATATGCTTCACCAGCTTGTGCCTCCACACTTGAATTCCTGGTTCTACAGCAGGGAATGAATGTGTGTTTTCCTTGTGCTTTTTTGACAACGATCCAGGCCCTATATTCCATCATTCCTTATGGAATGATCTGGCCTGGAATGGCGGATGGCAAAGAGCGATGGAATCCCAAAACTCTTCCCAGGACTTGGAGGTCTTGCTTTTATTTACAGCTCTCTGGAAATTTAGAGACCTTGAAGTGGAATGTTTTGGGAATGTTTGCTGAAAATTTGTAAAGGCCTCTAGCCTTATAAGGACTAGGCAGTTCTTTCATTTAACATAAACATTCAAAGCATTTTTGTGCAAGTGTAATTACCGATTCACACTTTTCAAATAATTTGAAATCATCACAAAAATTTCCTCTCCAAGAAACATTAGAGAAAACAACTCTTTATTTTCATACAGAAATGGAAGAATTGAAGTTTATCTGTATTCTCAGAACTGAGGTATTTCTTGTTCCACAGGAGTAAAGGTGTTGGATTGCACCCGTAAAGGTGTGCAGTGCATTTCCACTCCGGTGCTGGATACCCATGGAAACACCACTTCCTTCAGTTACTTACTCTGAATGGAGTAAGGAAGAAGCTGAACTTGCTGGAAACATTAAGAAACTTGAGCCAGATTTTTCTGACAGAGGAAATAGCCCCTGGGTGCACATCTGGGGTGTCTCAGAACCAGGGCTTCAGCACATCACGGGATGCGCTTGGTACTTTGCAAGATTGAGCTCTTAGTCATAAAAACATATTTTACATACAAAAATACATCAGATGTCCTTCCAAAAATCATCTCTGAAGTGTTATTCCGTCTCTTTAGGTTTTATACATTCAGGAACAGACATTTCAGATATACTGTGAACAGTGCAAAATACTGTTTTACATTTCTGAAACCACGTGTTGCAGTACCTTTAAGAGCCAGCTGAAGGAAAGGCTGAGAAAGGTTTGATCCTCAGAACAATTCTGGTCCAAGTCAAACTTTTGTTTAGCGAGCTGTAAACAAATGTCTTAGAATGCAGAGAATCCTCTCATTTCTTTCCAGCTAAGGTAGTCTCAAACACATCAAGTCCTGCTTTGAAGTAAACCTGAGCTGAATTGATGCTGTTCAGCACCTCTGACAAGGCTGCTTGAACAGTCTCATTTGACTGATGTAGTTTGCAGTGCTCCAGTGCCTCCAGCAGTACTGAAAACTGGCTGGTCCTGTCATCCAGTCTGTAAAGAATATTTCTGAAAGAGAACAATGGAGAGAATGGTAAAATTTTTACTCAAAAACAATCCATCAGATGCCATCAAGAAAGCCTGCAAGTATCAGCTTACAGATGATACATACTATGCACAGTAAGGTTGACCCGTGGCAGACTGAGAGACAAATGTATATTTATTATGCCTCTATAAACTAAATCTATTCACTGAACTAGGTGTACTTACACTGCAGCAGTTACTAAATCCATCAAAGAAATCTCACATTCCTCTTTGACCATTCAAGATTTTATTAAAAAGCATCAGCCTAGACCTATCACACCCCTCATGAAGGATTTTGTATCACAGATGAATTCCATTTATTCCTTTCTAAAAAGTTTGGTTATTGCTGTGAACCTTCAGCACAGGTTTGGCTTTGTTTTTGTTTTTCCTATCTGCTCATGTTATTTATTTCACACCTCAGAGGTGAAATTCCAGCTGCATTGAAGCCAATGGTAAAACTCTCCTTGCCTTCAGCAGAGACTTTATTTCATCAATAATCCTTTGTGGTTTCAGAACAAGAGTAACCCACCTTTAATGTCCCATGCTACAGGAAAGAAACAGAACACACAGCTAAACCCTTGTGAAACAAAATCTGTGTTTTCAAGTAATATCTGCAAAAAATTTTAAGGGTTTGTAGAAAAACAGATGCAAGAGTATCGTGTGATCTCTTGGAAATGCTATCTGTGTGAGGTGTGGAAGGCTCGGAATTCAAAGCTAGTCAGGAATTTTAATGGGACTCTTTGAAGCAGGCTATAAATGTTATCCAAAACCAGGTGTAATCATTATACTAATTAGAAGAGCACATAAATATCATAAATCTCCACCCAGGAGCTCCTTTGATTGCAAACAGAAGTGAAGGAAATTTGAAACAGGAAAGCTACAGTGATTTGGTGCAGGACCTTACCCTTAAATACAGGACAGGTGCTCAGGGCAGGGGAGAAGCTGCTCCAGGGAGAGCCCAGCAAGAAACACGACAACTCACACACTTTGTTAGTAACCTAATGGCATGACAGAACAGGCCAAATGGCAAATCCAAATTAGTAATAAAACTGCCAAGTTTATTTACAGAAGACAGATGAACACAAAAGTGCATCTTGTCATTCCAAGGATCACCTAACTGCAACTCTGCCTGGGGGAAATGTAACAAAGGAGCCCAACAAATGACACCACAGAACACCCACAATCTTTTGCCATGTTTTTAATTTAAAAAACGTTTTGAATGAGAGGCCATTTTTTTTCAAAGATACAGAATAACTCCTGTCCTCATAAGGCAATTTTTCAGTCCACGTTTTTAGCCCCCAATATTGGGTATACACCCAAACCCAGCAGCGTGCAGAAGGAATGATGAGTTTTTCATCCCCTGACAGCAATACATCAGACAGTTCAGGGGGTCTGCAATGCAATGCATTGGAGATACAAACAGAGGAGGGAAAGGGTTTGAATCCACCACTGCAGCAGGAAGACAGTTTAAACAACAGGCTATCACTGACAGAGACCACTTAGACAGGAACAGGTTAGGAGTACGTGTAAGAACAGCTCAGTGGGGACAGAAAGCCCCATCAGAGGGCAGAATCAGGCAGATGTGGCAATAACTTCCTCAGCTTGCACTGCAGCAGCCACAGGACAAGCCCCTGCTTCCTCAGCTCGGAGCTGATGCTACTGTTCCCTGCCTATGGTGCAGCTCATACTCAGAGGTTATCTGGTGGTTATCTCGTGGACTGTCCCAAAGCAGTCTCTGCAATACAGTAAATGAAAATGTGTATGTTGAGAACCAGATAAATACTTGGTTGGTTAGTTGGTTGGTTGGTTGGTTTTTAAGGATAGGCTGTGCTGTGGGAAATACTGCATTTTTCAAAGCAGGGATTGATTTTGCTGCCTCAGTTCAGGGATTCCTGCTGAGATCAGTGCAAGCAGAACCAGGCTTTTGAAGAACTCTCCTCTGTAGTTCCTGTAGTTCACAGGGAGAAAGAAGCCTGCTCACAGCCCCTCAAACACCTCCAACAGCAAGGACAGTGCTAGAGATAATCACATTTCCTTCTACCCTCAGGAGAGATCTGGCTGCTGGTGGCTGGGAGAGTTTGACTGAGCTGGAATTCTACTCCAAATTCCCACAACACCGGCGCCCTGATCTGTCTTAGCACCCCTCTATTCCTTTAGGTCAGCTTATAAAAACATCATAAGACAGCAACCATCAGCAGAACAACACTGACTGCCAGAAGTGACTAAAGAGAGGATGGGCTGAACATTGAAATATCTGGGGACTGCTGAGACAATGTTGGTGGTGAACAGGAACAGACCTCATGTCCATCATCAAATGTGGTCTAAACAAGGCACACGAGCTAAAAAAAGTTTACCCTGACATGAAATGGTGTTAATACAGTTTAAATCTAGTGCTGTGATTCTGGAATCACTGGTGATTCCACAGTAAATACATAAGCATGTGATCCAAGCAAAAACAAGTATTGCACCACCTGAATGCAGGGCAAATTAGTGCCTGATGAGAGCTCAGATGTTTGATGAATGAGACAAGCAGTCTACTGTCATGATTTTAAAATAATATCTTAACTCCTGAAATAGTATCACTTCAGAATAGCTGATTACATAGTACGACAGAACTTCATTTATATTTTTATGTGTGCAACTAATAATAAGTAACATAAAACATCACCTGTTTTTTTCAGATTTTCTGCTAGGAATTCTCACTGGGGTTTTGTATTTTCCAATTACTTATCTTTGCTTGGCAAGCCATGCCACCCCTTTGTTGCTTAAAATGATTTCTCTATGCATGTTCATGAGAGTCAATTTATACAAGTTCACTTTTATCTCTGTTGAAGCTTCATCAAATGAAGAAAATGGTCAGTTCAGTTTATTACTTCCAAGCCTTTACAAGTCAGAAAAGCATTTTCATTAAAGATTACACATCCACTGAAAAATAAACCCCAGTCATTTCACTGACACAAGGTATCACCATGTGCCCACAACATCCAGAATGATAGCAAGAGACCTTAATTCACACTGTGAAATTCAATTACTTTAACATTCCTTAACAAAAATTGGTTTTGTAGCCTACACCTCTAAAACAACAATTCCAGCCTCTTGCCTAATTGCTTAAGTATCTACCTTCATCTTTAACTATTTTATCTTATAAATATAATTCACACAGTCAGCCTGACCCCCACAAAACAAAAAGACACTCCTAAACAGAAAACTGCAATACATTATTGATGACACTGATGAAATTACAACACACATCATTCATCCTAATGGGCTTGTTTCTATGACACATCCCAGTGACCTGAAAAGTGTAAGGTAGGAAACCTAATTAATAACTTCAGGCAGTACCACTGAAAGATAAAAGGGCTACAAACAAAACAAACAGCGTTAGCAAAGTAAAGAAACGATAAACAGAGCCTCTTCTGTAACTTCTCTAAGTCCTTGGCAGGCCTAGGAACACCAGAATTCCTGATTCAAATAATGCCAATAAATGCTGTTCTAGATAACCACAAATGAGGAGGGACTGTCACACCCACCAGACCAGAAGGATTTGGGCAATCCTTGAATGACAGGTCACACTAGAAATACATTGGCTTTAACACAACTTCAATATTAGAGCAACTGGACAGTACAAGATGAAACCAGATTACCACATTATTCTTGTCACGAAAAACGATTTTTTAGCTTGCAAGAAAATTTTGTCTGTAGGAAGTGTACAACACAAGATGAATTATTCAGGCACTTACAAACAGACTCCTATCTAACAGCCCACGTTTGAGATTTTGAGAAGTAATTATTAAATCATTAGGAGACGATGGTAAGTCTACTGTCCCACATGAAATGAATGCAGGTTTTCTCTGTGGAATCACAGTAAAATTGTTTATAGATAAATGCTGTGGGCAGCTTTTGTCTATTCCAGTTAGAATGCAATGTGCTATGACTTCAGCATCTTTACAAACTCAATTTTATAATTCCCTGAATTGTTTTTCTTGTATTCTCCAAGGAAAAAAAAACAAAAAAAACCACACCAGAACAAGGATTCTCTGATTTTCCTTCTTTCCTGATACTGTTCAATTTTGAATGCACTTTTCTTATGTTTAGGAGTATGTTTTCATTCATGTTTGTAAGAAGATATAAAATATGATTACTTTAGTAAATAAGTAAATGCACTCTAATAACAGTATTTACATGTTGGGACTTACAGTTCCATACAGTGGTTTTTCATTGTTGGACATAAAAATATCACAAAATCTTCTCAGGAAACAGCACAAGAGGATTTATACTGGTTTATTTATGCAAGTTCGCACCTCAGAAAATTTTGCAGTGAACACACAAAGAAAGTTTCCTTCCTTCCTCTGGGATCCTTATCCTTTGATCTCCAATGGTTCTTCTCCTTTCTTCTCTTCTTATTTTTTAAACCTTTTTGACACTCACATGCAGTTTTGTTATCTTACCTATTTTATTTCACAGCAGCATTGTGGCAGAAGGTTTATAATTATAAAATTATAGCTGCTGGCCATGTAAGATTAGCTTTTATCAGGAGGGAATATATGCCCTGGTGAAGTGTCATTACATGTCATTAGAGCTGATCCAGAGGAACCCCTGGTTTTGTTTCTTTTCTGCAATGCTACAATTCCCTGCTGGACTGATGCTGGAAGTCACCAGCTCTGGGATGGAACAAAACACACCTGGGCAGGGAAGGTGGGGATGTGGCACCCAACCACTCAGGGCAACTCAGCTGTAAATGCCACCACTCCTTCACTGCCCTAGGTCCCCACAAACCCAGCATGACATTTTTAAGGATCCTCTCTTTGTGATATGTTGTTCCTAACTTTTGTTTTCCCACACATCCTCTCCTTTTCTAAAGAGCCATCAACTGCCTTCTCCCGCTGCTCTCATTCACAGGCTGCAAATGGTTCTACCAATACATATTCCAGAAAGTGATATATTTAAAATCATGTACACTCAGAGGTGAGTGTCTGCCTGAAAGGGATGCATTTGCATGTTATCAGCAGTTTGATAAGCTGCAGGTAATCGAGATATCAAACCCAAATAAAGTCTAACCAACTGAAAGGCATTTCAAAGGCATTGTTGTGTCACAGGGTAAGCCAGATAAACTCTCTCCCTGCTAGATACAAATTTATCTTGCATAAAACACAGGCATTAGGACATCTCTAATTGAGTAAATTATGGCAACTGGAGGTTGTGGTAAGTGTGCATGAACAGAATCCTGTTGGGACACGGGAGCACGAGGAGATAATTATTCCAGGCTGGAATACGTTTCTGAGCGGTCAGTTTTAAATAGGGCTTCTTAAAAAAATTAATCCTGATTTTAGCAGCTGTGTGAAGTGTCTCGAGGCTTGGCTTGACTGCCTGCCAAATAAACAAAGGGAAAAAGAGAAGCCAGACTGGAAGAGTAGTGGGTTACAAGATACATTATCTTTTATTTCCCTACGGTTCTCTTTGATTACAGCAGTTTTTAAAGGTAAGGAATGCACTGTCCTGAAACACACTAATCTCTCACTGAAGGATCACTAAAGCCTAACCTAACCCTAACTCTAGCCTAAATTTCAGCTTGATGCACCTTGACAACTTTAAATCTTTGTGAGGGTCTTGAGTGCACCACTGCCAGATTCCAAAGCACATGTAGGGGCATTCAGAATGCTAAAGAGAAAGCAAAAGGTCTATTAAAGAATTTAAGCCAAGAAAGGTTGCTTGAGGACTTTTTTATGGCCAAAATTCAACATTCACAGAAAACATTCACTTTTTCTGTTCTGAAACATGTAAAGGAATTATTCTTTTGATAGTTAAATATAGTAAAGTAAAGCTAACAATGCTAAGCCTGATTTTCTGATAATAGGACAGTGTTCTGCAATGGCTGAGAAAAAGTTAAATACTGAATCTCTGACAACCTGTGGCCGAACTTTTTCAGTTTCATTAAATAAACAGTAATTACATCACTTCCCAATTTTTGTGACTTTTGATAGCAAACAGTGTCTAGTCTAATATATAATAACCATGAACAAATGGAAGCTGGCAACTTGAAGCATGTAGCAGATCATAAGAGGACTGATGTTCTGGAACAGCCTCAAATAATGCAGCTAAGAAGCCTGACTAGCTTGAAGAGTTTGAGTAAAATCAGGCTGCAATGAAGCATCTATTTGCCAGTGCTGAACATCAACATTACCATGCACTCACGGTTTTTTCTCCTGGTGAAAAACTGCTGAGTTTAGGAGCTGATTTCTTTCTTGCTTTGGAGTAAACAAGATCAGTAGGTATGGAGAATCCAATCTACAGGTTCAACAGTACTGAATGGTTTCCCAGAAGTGAAATAAAAAAATACAAATAGGATGTATTTGTTCTTCAGAAGTTGAAAGTCACTACTTATCACTACTAAAGAACAGTCCTCTAATTGGGCATTATTTTCTCTAGGGTTTTACAGCAGTTAATTAAGCAACTTTATGCAGAAATTCCTGAAGAAGCCACAGAAGCCACTATCAGAGTCCTTGCCACAGAGTTTTCAAGCCCTGTATGCAGCTGATGAGAGAATGATGGATACCCCATGGAGATGTAAAAATTCCTTGAAAATCCACCAGCACTTTTTCTGTGGCTCCTCAGAACAAGGACTGAGATTTATACTTAAAAGAGTGATGATGTACTGAACAAAACTGATATAACTGTATTTTAAAATGTTATTTGCTGGCAGGCTCTGGTATGAAATATTCTTTGTTAAATTTCAAATAATGTAGCTGTTGGTAGCAAATGTAAGCATGTTGTTCTTTGAATGATTTATGCTACACTTGCTTCTCAAGTGAAAGAAACATATGCTTGTGTGAATAATTTGGAGGAAACTATCTGTCTTTTAAGGATGTCTCAGTCTAAAACACTCAAATTCAAAGCAGATGTGCTACTATTTTGAAGAACTTGAGGGAAGTGAATTAATAAAATTATTTCCAAATGGCTCACAGCTGATGTTCTGATGGCTTCATAGGACTTTTTATTCAGAAATCATGTAAAACATCCTCTTCCTACAGAGGAATCCCTTTCCTAAACAAAGCAGCACACAGTGTCCAGTGCTTAACGCAGGAAACTGGCTTGACCTTGATCTCCAGCTCTGATCCTGACTGGGTTTATCACCCTAAATATCTCCGTGCCATGTGACATGAGAACATAACCACAGGTCATTAGCATAAGAGTTAACGAGGGAT
Organism: Poecile atricapillus; assembly: GCF_030490865.1. Classification (NCBI taxonomy): domain Eukaryota; kingdom Metazoa; phylum Chordata; class Aves; order Passeriformes; family Paridae; genus Poecile; species Poecile atricapillus. Next base: position 21,486,425 of record NC_081256.1, read on the forward strand.
AAAAGATTATGTCATAATACACCTTTAAAGAAATGCCCGAAATTATATCATTATTACCTTCAGTGGCAGGAACACACACAAAGTTAACACTTCTTTTAAGTCCCACTTAAGGTAATTTTCCTGTGAATGATCTCATCAATACATTTCTAAGCTCTATTGCCTGGGTAATACATTAGTGGGGGAATGTTGCATATTAACTATTTTCCCAACGAATGCCATTTATTTTTGTACTTTATTCAGAAAGTGTTCTTGGCTAATATTTCAGCTATACATGAGTGGGTCTTATCTGTCATGATCAAAAATGTGGATTCATATATTTCTTGGATCTAAAAAATGTTACCAGTCCTACTGTTTATAATAGAGATCAAACAATGTATGAAATATTAGGTTTTTGTCATATTTAATAAATGATTCAGAATCTAACACTTTGTATAGCTTCCTGAGATCACAGTAGATATATTTTTTTTCTGGAACTAAATATTCTTGCCCTATTTAGCACCATAAGTGCAGACCAAGCAAGATCTGCCAGCAAGGGACACGGAGTGGAGCTGCATCCTAACCACAAGACTTGCTGGAGGTTGGCATGAGAGCTCTGCACTGAGCTCACACAACAGCTGTGACAGTCAGCAGAACAACTGCTGTGAAATGGGATAAAACATCCAGTAAGGACACATAAAATAAATGTCATTTTAGGAAAAAAAAAAAAAAAAACAACTTTTTTTTTTTTTTTTTTCTCCCAAGGCTAAGACCATGCAGATTTGTGGGAAGCATGAGGAATGTTATTTCCTGGGCACAGGCTTGTCTTCAGGACAACTAATGCTGGGTTAAATTACAACAGAATAATATTTACTGCATCACAAACATAATGGGTCTGATGTATTGTACAGAGAGAACTCTGCAAGTGTACAAATCAACCTAATTAAAAAGATGGAAGAAAATTCATAAGAAGTACATAGAGAAAAAATAAATTAATATATGTAAAACCAGGTCTCCCTTCATATCAGGGAAGTGAGAAATCTGTTTTCAAGCCATGACATAATCCCTGATTACAGAGGTTTTCTGCTTTTGCAGGTGTAATGAAAAGATTTTCATGTTCCCTGTTTAAATAAGCTTTAAAGTCTGCCATAATTACAGCTCTGCAGATGGCTAATTCAGTAGTATTTATGCAGCAAATGCTCTTTAAATAGTAAAAATTTACAAGACAACAAATACAGCCATTAATTCGTGGCCATTACATGTATCAGTGATTCCAGAGGAAAAAACATCTCAATTGCCACTCAGATGGATCAGATGTTTTGAGTATGACTATCACTCACTTTACTGCATCTCCTCAGTATTAAGAAAGGGCATAATTCAGCATTGTTATCAGTGATGAGAAAAATAATAACCATAGCAGGAATTTGTAAGAGCATTACCAGCCTAGTAAATGCTGCTGGTGTGTGCTAGGATAAATGTGCTGCTCCACACTTACCAAAACCCACAATCACACTGCTCAAACACTGTAAAGTTCAAAGGAATAAGGCAGAAGAAAATGGGAAGGCATTTTGGGTGTAAAAAACACATTTGGATAAATGCTTATCAGAGAGAGAAGGGAGCTGAACTACAGCTGCAGAACTGAGAAACACCAGAGAAGGATTAGACAGGGAAACAAGTAATGCCACTGTTCCTAACTCCGTGAAAAAATCACAGAAGAAAAGGAGTTGCAAATTTTGAAAGATGCAAAATATGGGGGTTGAAAGTGAGGTAGGAAATCATTGCTGTGTTGGAAGACAAAAATTAATTTATTCTGACTGAAAGGCAAAAATCTGAGGTACAGGATTCTACAACCAGCACACAATTCTTTCCTTCTCCCCCAACATAATTCTAGCATTGTATTTACAAATTGCACATGGCAGATAATAGAGACAGAACATTATCTACTGCTGCCAGCGAAACATGAATTATTTCAGTATTTCCCACACTAAGGATCATCGACACCGTATCAAATCACTCTCTGCTCCACATAATATGAAGCAGAACAATAAAAATACTCCATGCATTTGGTTCAGGTTGGTCAAAAAACATCTCAAACACTACTACAAAGGAGACAAGAATGTTTCCTACTCCAAGTCATAAGTGAGGAATTCAAAATGAAGAAACAAATCTCCAGAGTTCATACAACGAGACAGAACTACTGTCTTTGGTAGAAACTCTGGGCAAGGGTTTTGTTTTATTTTGCAGGTGACATTGCACTCCATGTTTACTCACATTACTGTTTAAGATTAGCAGGATATTTGCATCTTTAATGCTTGTCCTCTGTAAATCCAATGAGCAGCTTGTTTACACATGGAGATTATTATAATAAAGTCTTTAATTTTCCTACTAAACATATCTCTAGAAACTAGACTCTTAGGGCACGTGTATTTTGAAACCTGAGAAGCTGCTGTAGTTTACCAGCAAAGCAGAAATAAATCCTGTAGAATATACACATGTCAGGAATGCACATAACAAATCTCAATCTGAAAGGAAAATATTTGTTCTGGTGAACAACACACACTTGAGTGGCACGAGTTCAGCAGCAATTCAAGTTGCATTTTTTGAATAGTACAGAAAACACCTTTTGATTGTTCTTTCATTTCATTATGTCAAATTCAGGGTGCACAGCCTATCTTTGCTTTCTGCCAGCTTTTTGTTCAGCGCATTAAAATGTAGCCATTTGTTGTAATTCTTTAGCCCTATGAAGTGTTAATGTCACACTTGGATATCCGTGATGAAAAGAAGCAAAAGGAGGAAGTTTAACTGGTACAAACGAGCAATAAAAACTGCTGGAGGTCTTTGCTGAAGACACAGATTGCTTCCAAAATCCTTGCTTTTCACCTACTTATTACTCAATTCACTCAATTACATCTATTAGACAAAGCACAATCACCCCTGTAACAATTTCATAAATAGTGGTGGCAGATGCATACAGCCTTAATGGAAAGGATAAACTTAGCATGCTGAGACAAAACTTCTAAAACAAAGGTTTTGCACAAGCTGACTTTGATTTTTTTTTTTATAAAACTGTTAACAGAACTGTCAGTCAGGACATAACTCATCCTTAGGCAAGGGTCCATCAAGAATAAAACACACCTAAGTGGAGCAGAACTGACAGCCTGAGCCCTTGTACGCCTCTTTCTGGCTTTAATTTACATACTGAAGACACAAACTGTGACTTTAATGACTATTTTACGTTTGGAAATTTTGTGGGAGCATCCCAGGGGACTCTAGGAAATCCTGCATACTTACTGCTAGATCCATCTGGTACCAACAGCACCCATCATATCTGAAAATTAGACCTGGGCCTGAAGAAATGTGACACCTCCACGGAGACTGGAGATCTCCCTGCACCCAGGGTACCATGCCTGATACTCCATGAAGTTTGCTTTATTATCTCATTTTTTTCAATATTACTGTGCATTGAGGAGCTTTGCCTTTCAACACAGGGAGAGGCTCTCTGTGAGGAGTGCACACACACACCTGACAGATCCATCAGGCTGACAGGTTGTCAGAAGCTCTGGGGATCAGCAAATATAAGAAGTACAACAAAATATACAAGAACCCTCTTAGTGAGCCTAGGCAAACACAAGATTTGAACTCAGTATTTATGAACACCAGGAAGATCCTTGCTGTCTTGCTGTCCCTGATCCTGGTGTCAGGGTTTTGGTCAGTATTTCTGTAGAGGGAAAAGCATGCAAAAGCAAGATGTGATCAGTATTCATGGAATCTTTTTATGGCTCTGGTGAGGCTGACCATCTCATGGAGAGGACAATGTGCTTGAAATTTTTTTTTCCCCCTTTACAGTGCCTGAAGTAACAAAGCCTCTGTTCTTACATTAACCTTGTAGATGCCACTGCTGCGTGATCTATGATTATTACCTTTAGTAGCAAAATATGATCACCAGAAAGCACAGAGAAATATCCACACAAGTACACATTGCAAGAGTGGAAAGCAAGAAGTGGCTGAAGGTAAGAAACAAATGGATTTCTACTGATTATTCCATTAAAATAACGAAAAATTATAAATCCAAATAATTATCAGTATTATGATTATGCCATGAGAAACAAAGAGAGATAAATGAAAAATACCATCAGCAATCCTATTTTATTCCTAGGCATTTATTCTGGAAATAGAAAATCTACCCAGGGTTACCACTGCGAATCGAAGAAATATTTCAGGTACCATAAAACTCAACAATTTTCTTCTAACCCCAAATCAAGTCCCAGGGTAACTTTTGCAAAGCAGGGTATTCCTCAACCTATTATTTTTCATTCTACCTAAATTTCTGGATAAGACTAAAATACCCTGATTAAAGCTGTACTTGTGTATTTCCAGCTCAGTTGGAAATAAAGATCATGGGGAACCTGTGCTGCTGTCAAATTTGCAGCTCAGAGTCAGGAAGTTCAGGGGAGAGGGATGGCTATCAAAACAACAGCATTTACTGTATTGAACAACCTGCCAATGCCAATCATGATTAGTTAAATTTAGTCACATATCCTAATCCAATTATTAAAAAAAATAGTAATTTGAATTCTGCTAGTAAGTTTTATAATTAAGTAGATTATATTACTTCTCCTTATAGATGCATAATGTATTAATTACAACATTGATTGGAATGAGGCATTTATTTTTTTTTTTAAAGCATTATATACAGTAAGAGACTATAGCTGTGGGAATGTGTGTGCAAACTATAGAAAAAAAAAATTATATATGAAAGATGTATCAGTTCCCCTGTAGTGGAGAAGCACAGGAAGGTTGCAACACTCCTGCAATAAAGAAAAAATCCACCTTTCTTTTTAATTCAAGTTCTAGGACAGAAAACATAGTATAGATCCAGAGAAGTGTGAATTAGGACAAACACAAGGCTAAGAATGATGCCTAAAACTTCAGCAAATTTGTCAAGTGCTTTGATTGAGGTTGAGAATATGAGTCCAAATGGGTATACAGGAAGCAATCATTTTTTCATGAAGAATACGTCCTTTACTGTGCACACAAATTCTTCCTTCAGAAGGCTGTAAATTACAGTATTTATGGAATCTTAATGATCTAAACACAGTTGGAGCCTGAAGGTCAAGGCTGCAAACTGCATCCTAAATTTCTGTTTACAGATGAAGCACAGTATTTATTGCTGTACTGCTTGTGCTGCTATAGTTAAAGGGCTGCCAGCATTTCCATTATAAACCACTATTTCAGAGGTTTATAACTTGCCTATCAATCTTCTGACTGGGATGAAACATGACATACAAGGTTCTGGCTGTGAGACTGATTTTTTTTTGTTTGTTTTCTTTACCAAACGACAAAAAGAATAAGCTTAAAGTTTTACAAGCCAAAAAAAAAAAAAAAGGTGTATCAGTTTTTTCAAGTATTTCTAGTGTTGGGACACAATTATAGCTTCAGAATACAAAACACATTCACATAACTTCATCAGCTAATAGAAGGACTTTCAATCCCTAAAAAATGGAAAATAATCTAAACAAGACTTACAGTTGGATGCTTTTTTATTTTTTAATTAAGCAAACGTACTTCAGATTTTAAATGTCAGCAAAGGACATCAGCAATCTAACAGTGTCCTTGATTCTGTTTATCTGGGTAGATTTACCATTAAAGGTAACAATTACACACCTTGGCACTGTACAAAGGTTGCATTCTTTTTAAATGAACATCTAAATGATGATACACAAGGTGTCCTTTACTGTTGTGTATTCCAGATGATGTCAGGTAAAATTATTCAGAGTAAAGTCAAAGCCAATGTTTTCTCCTAGACTTTGAAATCTTGTGCTGTTAAATCTTGTATCAAGTTTAATTAAATTGGAGGACAAGATTTTCACTTTCACAGTGTCTGCTTTGCCAGTGTGAAAGCACTTTTGGTCTGTACTAAAGTACTGTGGAGAGCAGGTGAAAAATTTCTTACATTATGTTTGCATATCTAATGATTACATTTTGTTAAATAACAAACTTAATAATGCAAGCATTGCAAGAACTGAAATATTAGAAGACCTCAAAAACCTTCTCCTTATAACCTTAAGTTTTGATATAATTTATTTTTACAAATAAAGAACTGGGCCAGATTCAACAATGTTGAACGTTGCTGTTGCAATGCAGCACATACGTATTACAGTACTACTAAACAGTTTTATGGCTCCTTTGCAACACCATACCAGTTCAGACAAGACAGACAGCACTGCTAAACTTGGAATATTAGACTTTATCTAATCCCATTTTGGCTTATTTCTTTATGTTATAAATCCAATCACAGCAGGAAGGAAGCAAATTAGCCCCTCCCCGAATGTAATTACTCTGTTTTCCTTATTACAGCTGTAGGGCTTTTATTCACTGACACTTTTGAGTTCCCCATAACCACCGTGCTTTTTTTTTTCCCCCCTTTGCCTTTGTTAAAAGATGATTGCATTTGTTTTATACCATTGCTATTAATTGGAAGAACCCCTCCCGTGGCTGGAGCTTTCTGCTTCCTTCCCCACCTCCACCACATCTGTTTGATGCCCACTTTAGACATTCCCTTGAGTGAGGCATTGGATAATTTTTCCCATCAACTGAAATCAAGAGTTTTCAGTTTTCAAAGTAGAGTTTTGCTATTTCAGTTGGTTCTGGTGAGAAATAGAGACCTGCAGACTTCTTTCTCAGAAAGTAAAAGATGGGATGACTACGACATCTTAAAACCAACCTGGGTAGTGCAGCTGAATACATATCAGAGAGTAATTCCAAGCAGAGACAAGATGTTATGAGCAGTGACTGACTCAGGCCTCCTCATTAACTGGAATGTACTGCCTTTAACTCGCTGAAACGCATCCAAGAACGCTGCTATATAATTAAATATGTTAAATAATGCTACGGAGTATCTTGTGTAATTCTCAATCTTCAATGAACTGTACAAAGTTTTAAATAAAATATAGGTGAAGCTTGTCAAGCGGTATTAGACTTCAAAATATTTTCTCCTTCCGAAAGCTTCCTGTACCATCTGACACACGTTTCTGCCATGCTGCCTGGGCTGCCATCACACCGTTCGTCTTGTTAGCAGCAATGTCATGACAGAAATGCTACAGTGCTGCATTCTAATGACCCCTTGCATTGGAATGAATTAATGTTTTCTGCAGAGAGGATGTGATAGGAAAAAAAAAAAAAAGCTTTAATTTTGGGTACTCACTGAGGTTTTCTTTTTGAAGACAGTTCTGCGAACCGAGCAGCGGTGAATACCATTTTAGCTCAGCTACAGAACGCGTGGAACACCGTGTACCGTACCTGTAAAGCCCTGGAGGAGCTTGAGGAACCAGGAAGCTTTTCTCCAAGCCTTGCAGCACATCATTGAGCATCCTGACTCTGACAGGAGCTCGCTCCTCGGGGTCATTGGCCGGGCGCATCTCGTCCGACTGGAACAGCTCCGCCGTGTCCCTCAGACGCGCTGCCACTGCCAGCAGCTGAGGGACGCCTGCTTCATCACCTGGGCACAGGGACAGCAAGACAGTCACCAGTGATTCACAGACCACTTATTACTCTTGCTTCCAAGTCAAAATTAATAGTCCAATTAAAACCTGAGCCTCTTTTTCCCCTGTGAGCAGCACGGAACGGGTCAAGGGAAGCCATAGATCATTCCGAGTAACCTCTGATCTGTTTCTCAAAGATCAATTTGGGCTCTGATGCTTTAAGATCTAATAAGTTGTGAGGAATGATTTTTGGGGTACAGCTTGAAATCTAGCATTGGAAAAACAGGCATACAGGAAGCAATGGTTATAAATCAAGAACTACGACATTTCCTTCTGAGACTGAATTTATTCGATGCCATTTGATGCTGTTGCTCTCGAGTCTGAAAGCCTGTGCTTGGATTCCATAATGACTGCTCTATAGAATATTTTAATATGCAGAGTTAATTGAATTTGATTCAACATTTTAGAATCTTAGAGGTTAACAGCAATTTTAGAGGGTATGTGAAATTGCTCCTCTTAATCACTTAAGTCATATGCCAATGAGCCAACTTTAATTGATATCCTAATGCATATTCTAATCCAGTCAATATTTTCAAAACCTTTTAAACTTGGAGTGTTAACTATTGCTTTGTTAGCAACCCCACTCAGACAGCAAAAGAATAAAAGCCTGCAGCACCTAGGTTCAGTACACCAGGATTTCAGTATTTCCCTGTTCATAGTCCAGAAAGAGAAATGTGAATTGGAGCAGTGTGAATGTGCAGCCTCCTCCCACCTGCAGTGCAGGTGAAGAGTGTGGCCTCCTTTCCCAGAGTGTGCATGACCACTTTCATCTTTACAAGCACATGGAGACAGAAAGCAGAGCCTGAAGCTGACAGAAAGTCAAAAGCAGTATCAGTCAGCACAAACATTTCCAGAGTGCAGAAATTATCTTTAAGGTTAAGATTCACTTCGCCTGTTGACAAGAAATCCAACTATCCTTAGATCTTTCAAATAATGCCTTAATCAACATAAACCATGCAGCTCTAGGAGCTGTCTCACCTCTACCAGAATGTGGAAACCTCAAGGAGTTCTGTACCTTACTGACTGAGATAATTAAGCCAAGAAAGTGGTTCAGGACTCAAGTTCAATGAATTTTCAGCTTTATTGTTGAAGATACACATGGAAAAATCACAAATAGTAACTGGGGATCATTGACATGGCTGAACTTCAGCTGGCAAGGGAGTACCACCCACTGGCTTCCCTGGTGGAATGGGGAGAAGAATCAGTAAGTTAAAACCGATGGGCTGAGATTAGAACAGTTTAATAATTGATATATAATGATGATGATTGTAATCACAATAGTAATAATATAGCATCAAAAAGGGAGAAAACCAAAAGAGAGACATAAAACCCAAGACAGACAAGTGATGAGCAGTTTTATTGGGCTGACTGTGTTCAGCCTGGCCCCAGAGCAATCAGCCTCCTTGGCCACCTCAGTTTAAACTGAGCATGATGTTCTCTGGTATGAAATACCCCTTTGGCCAGTTCAGCTCATCTGTCCTGGCCATGCTCCCTCCCAGCTTCCTCTAACTCCTCTCTGGCAAAACACAGGAAGCTGGAAAGTCCTCAGGGTAAGCACTACTAAACAACTGAAAAATCAGTGGGTTACCAAACTTTACCTCATCTTAAATCCAAAACACAGTACCAGCTACCAGGAAGAAAATTATTCTAGTTAAAATCAGGACAAACACCAAGCCATTTCTCAAATTATTCATGGTTGGAGTCTGAAAGGTGAGCACATAATAGGAATGGAAAAGCAAACAGGTATAACTAAGAAATCCGAGGAAATGCCAGAATATAATATATTCTCCCTCTCATTTGGAATGAGAGATTTGCTACTGGATACATTCCAGTGAAGGAAAAGGAGTTCATAGATCCCATATACTCCTGTCATTCAGCTGACTAGCACATTCCAATCTAGCAAAACATGAAATGATCCAGGATACATAGAGAGAAAAGATGCTAGTGAGAGAGAAACTGTCAGATTTCCTGAGATATCAAGATGAATTTCAACAATGAACCACAGCTCCCTGGGAGAACAGGAGTGAGGGAAGATGGTTTATGTCTGCCCTGGTTTGGAACAAGGCTCCTTTGCTAATGACACTTGACCAATCCACCTTTCCCTAAGAAGAATGAGTAACAGGCGTGCTGGTATCTTCATATAAAGGGTTGGTATCTCTCTGAGTCTGCAGTAATTGAAATTCTGATCGAGCTAAGTTGATGCCTCAGAAAAATATTCCTCAAGCATATAAGCTTGTTACATTTAAGATATTTGCAAAATATCATTATCCTTAATTTTCAAATCTCTGGCAAACATCCTGTGCAGCTGAAGAACTTCCCATTCCCATGTGTATAATGCAGGCACTGTGCACACCTTACCCTGGGACTTGTTTCCATATGGAAATGTTTAAATTCACCCTGTTAGAAAGAATCCTTTGGTTTCAGCAAAGCACTTCGTATTCCAAATAATGTAAAACTTATAGTTTTTATTCTGAATCTTATATAAACAATTGCAAATGTCAGCTCTGCCTTTTCAGTAGGGAAGGTGAGATAAAGGGAAAATCCATCTTTCTGTACTTGGAATTGAAGCCAACCAGACCATCCTTTTAAACATGAAAAATCCTGTAAATGTTCACCTGTTCTCCATAGCCCCTAAACCAACTCTTGTCAGAAAACAAACACCCAGGCCCTTTTTTCATGCTTCACTACAAAACCTGCAAGTATGGGCAGCGTTACCTCAGCCAACTAAGGGCAGAACAGGCATCACATCACACTGGACTGCACCACCAAGGGAAACTGATTTATGCTTTTCTCAGGCTGAGAAGATGGGAATGGAAGGGCAAATGACTCCTCAAGAAAACCCTGCATTATCTAATGATGTCTTAAGGACCTTTGATGCTTTTACAGAGAAAATTGAGCACAAGTGTTACCTCGTTTAAGAGAAAACAATGCCACATTATTATATTTTGTATTCTTTGTCCTTTCGTCTCCAGTGTGAATCATGATGAATCATCTAAGCTAGTTGTTTAGTTGCTATAAAAATAAAATTGCAAACACAGGAAAGTGACTCAAGAGCATGTGCACTCTTGATCAGGGAATTACACTGTTGAATTTCACTGCATTTGCTAAATGTAACTGGATCCTATTCAGAAACAAGTTACACCAAACAGATATTTTTACAGACACTGAATACAATAGCCTTTCCCTGTGTAACTGATTGCTCTTATGAAAAGCACAGCTAGAGATTTAACATTTTTAAATTGTGTTTGTGCCCTCTGTTATGAAAGTACTTGCCTACAAATACAGGAAAGGGAGCACAGACAAATCAGCATTTTAAGGCATGATGCTTGCTTACCATATATGTGAACATGTGCTTGCATGTAAGAGAGAAGGGAAATTGCTTCAGGTTTTGATTAGCTGGCAAATTCTGAATCAGCTATGATGTGCTGCTGTATTCACTAGGAACATTTTTCATGCTCTGCAAAATAGGATAAGCAGACCTGGCAGTAGAAAATCTGAATGGGAAAGCTTTACAGCAAGCACCCTAAAGGGGCAGAAACACAAATCCAGACATCCTTAGTGCAAAGAACATGTTGCCATCAGCTTCAATTTTGCTACCATGACTGCTATAGTCCAAGTAAACTAATCTATTGCTGCTCCAAGTCTTTTTGCAAAGAAGTTATGCTAAAGAGGAATGTGGTGACGTTTTACTATGTGCAGGCCAATACAGGAGCCTGGAGAAGAGCAGGCTCCAAGGAGACTTTACTGTGCTCTTTCCATACTGAAAGGGGGCTTTGCAAGAAAATTTAGGACAAACTTTTGAAATAGGATGAGGGGTAAGGGTTTTAAACCAAAGTATTAGATTTAGACTAGGTGTGAAGAAGAGAACTCTTACAATGAGGACGGTGGAACACTGGGTTACCCAGGGAGGTGGTGCATACCCCATCCTGGAAACATCCAGTGCCAGGCTGGATGAGGCTCTGAGCATCTTGATCTACTGGAAGATTTCCCTGCTCACTGCATTGGAATAAATGACCTTCAAAAGGTCTCTTCCAATTCAAGCTATTCTATGATTCTGTGAAGTTATCAATGGCTTTGTACAGACCTGCTGAAACTTGTGGCCTACTAACACAGAATAGATACTCATTCTTGCCCTTCAGATCTAAATGTTTGTCCATGAAAATTGCATTTTTCCACGACTGGTTTTTTTAAAGGCTGAAAAAAGTTACTAATACATAATAACCTTGAATGGATGCTGAAGACAAGATGCCAGTGCCTCATGACAAAAGAGGTATTTCTGTCTTATATACAGATTTGCTGCATTTTTCACCTCTGTTGCAGTCAAGAATAAAGGGTGGGAACAGTAAAGAGGGGAATTTTCTGAACATTACAGACAGGAGGGGAGAGTAACTCTGAAAAGCACACAGAATGATCAGGGAAACACAGTCAAGAAGGTAAAATGATGCCAAGCTGAAGAGCAGCAGATAGCTGTAGGCAATGAGCATGCAGCCATCAAGTAAATGAGAGAGATATGTTTCTCTATTGATTTTTCTAAGGACAGAGTTTAGCCTGATGTTTTGAAATGTATGGGTAGAGATAGGCTGTGGAAAGTCACGCAGACTTCCCTGGGAACGACTTATCGTAAACCACAATATTTTAAACTTCTGCTAGTGCTGCCTACTATTATCACCCCAAGTACTTCAGCTGCTGTAACATCTGTAAAACATCCATTCTGGGGAGAAGAAAGGGCCTAACTGATAGGAACCCACACACAGCTGACACTGCGTCAGCCAAAGAGCTTTAAATCACGGCTCCTGCACTTCTGCAAAACCAGAAAATCTCATCCACCCTTAATTTGTCTTCATAAGCCTCTCCCTCTCAGCCAGTGCCTATCAGAGATGGCTACAATTTGCTCCAGCAGCCTGTGCTGACAGCCACAAGTGGGGATCTGACCTCGCCTGCCTGCTGCTGCACAGCCACAACTCAGGGCTGGGGCACAGACACCAATTCTGGAAGGTCTGCAGGAGCCCAAAGTGACTGGCAATAATAAATGACATCAGCTTCAACAGCACCCAAGCCAGGGACAGCACCAAGCTGGCTGGCTTTCTTTGTGTAAACTGGGTGGGTGTACTTGTTATTGCTGGGACAGTCAGGTGCAAAGGTACAGAAATGCTTTTAATCCTAATGAGACACCTGATAATCTCCATCATCAACCCCTGAAACTTGCTGTAACATACACCAGATTTTAAAGACAGGCTACAGGAGGCACAGTGCTAAGAGCTTTCAGTAGAAAATACAAATATGGTCTGGATAAAAAAGCTTGTATACATACAAAACACTTCTATACAAGTGACTGTACCTTTTTACTTGCATATATATACAAAGCACTTCTACAGGACTGCTTAAAAACATTATTTGTATATTTCGCACACCAGATTTGACATCTTGTCTGCACCCTACCTCAAAAGATAAATTGGATTTTCATAGGATACAAGGTTAAAATGGGTCTTGAGTTTAAATAGAAGGCACAAATCCCACACAACTGCAAGGTGTGGCTAATGAGAATATTCTAAGCAGTCACTTATTTATGAATTTGTCTAAAATATCACATCTGTGAATAGACAGGCAGCAGCCTGACTAGCCCTGCCTGGGGACCTGGATTTCAGTCTTGGAACCTCCATCTGGATAATTTATGACAGAAGACCATCATCAGAGGCAGAAAAAGAGATCTCTCCAGCCCCAACCCTTCCTTTCAGATAAACCCAAAAGCAGTGGTTTGTTTCCAGGAGTTCTGGTGTGTGCAAGGGGAGAGAACACATGTCACTTAACAGCCTCCTACCCATCTCCCTGAGGAACAGACCACGAGCCATGTGAAGGTGTTGGGGTGACACAACCTGTCATCCACACTACCCTGAATGTAAGAAATGCTCTTTGAAGTGCTGAGTAATATCCCACGGAATTTAGCAGAGCTAATTGTACAGACACCCACCACATTACAGAGTTAAATCCTCTAGAAATGAAAATAAAGGCAGTGTTAACAGGTATCGAGGCACACACAACCTTTTGTGAGTACATCCATGAGACTGCAAAATAGTGACTCAAATATTTAAACAAAATTTAACTTCAAGCATGTGAGAGAGTCCAAGGGGAAATACAGTCTGTGTTCAAGGAATTGGCTGAACCAGACCCCAGAGGCACAAAATTAAGCCTAATGAACAAATATTTTCCATGTCATGCAGGTTTACCTTCACCTTTTCTACATTTACAGTTTTAAGCCACATAAAAAAGTACAACTTTTCATTTAAGTAACTGAAAAAGGACCATTGTCTTAATGTTTTCCAAACTGAAAATGAACTGTTTTTTTATGCAAGCCAGAGACAGACAAAACATGAAAGCCATGAGAAAAATCATTAAACAAAACTCCAGAGTGAACAGCTGGGAGAAAATTTATCTTGCTGGCCCTACAGCCTAGGAAATAATTTTCTCTCCCCTGAAGTGGTAGAGATAAATGATATAACTGAAGTTAGAGAAAAAAAAGTCAATTTAAATCAACGTTTCCTGTTACTCAAAATAAAGAAAAAGGAAGAACAACAGAAGTAATCTCATGTTCAGTTGAAGGAATACCAGCTGAGACACACTTTCCATTTGATGATCATCCCCTGCTGTGTTTAGGCTGAACTAAACCAATGTTTAGTGGCAAAACAGAGGTAAAATTACTTGTCTTTTTAGATGATTCCAGACCAATACTTGCCTACCGACTCCTACATCTTCACAATGATGGATGGCAAAGATTAAAGAAAAGGTATCAGACTTCTATGAGTATGTGTTACAGAAAAGTGTGCAGGGAGGGGATGAAATGCAGGGGTAGCACCTCAAGATTGCAGAAAGTCTTTACATTTGAGATACGACCTCACAATCTGCTGAAGGATATGTGAAGTTTGGGTGTGATTTTATAGAACTTACTTCTCTATTTAAGAGATCAACTTGAGAGTTTCATAAACCTAAAACCAGAAATATTTTTCAAAGGTCTTAGGACACTACAGGTAACCTATATTGCTTAAATGACAAAGTAACATCAGAAGAAATCTAAAAACTTTATGGCAACAAAACCTGAATTTTATTCAGCATTATATAATGACCCTATTTAACTAGTAAAATCACTATTATTCAGTAATTGAAAATACGTATCAGGGATTACATGATGCTTTTCCCCCCCTGTATTAATGGAGAACAATATTCCTCGAATGAAAATTACCTTTCAGACTGTTCTGAACTTCTAACGCGATGTTGAGGGCATTGAACGGCAAAACTGGATCAGTGGCAATTTGCAAAGTCACTTGTCCTGTTAGCTGAAAAATACAAAAAGACCCAAAACCCAGTCAAATTATTTCCAGCACATTTAATAACCAGCACTTCTTTTAGAACAACACATGTTTTAAATACATTGGATTTTCAGGGAAGTGTTATTAAAACCCCATAAGCACATATTATTAAAAGCCCATAAGCACAAGACCAGGGTCATTGCCTTTCTATACAACATCTCAAAATGTTCAGGGAATACAATTTATGACACAAGAATTCTGTGCAGTGTGCCTTCTCTGGGATGCTGCAGGATTCTCTGAAGGACATTTTTGCTTTGTTATCAAATAAAATATCTCAATACTCTGAACATGGGAATGAAGTTTACAGTTTTACTCAGTTCTCTGGTCTCAGCTATTGGATTTTGGAACTTTTCACAACTAAAATAAAGAATCAGAGACATTAATGATCAGAAGATCAAGCCTAGGGCTAAATGCAAGCTGACCTGGAAAGCCACAGCCTTTTGAAGTGCAATGTGACAACTCGATGCACGCAGATGCACAACCTCCAGACTGGACAGAACGCTGCTTTCTCTCAGGAACCCAGGGAAAGAAACTCCCCAAAGAGCCCCTCAGCCCACTCAGCACCTGTCACAAAAACTCAATGGCATGAATGCCTCTTTTTGAACAGCTCCCAGATAAGGCAGGGGCTGAGTGGCCCAAGTGCTTTTTTCTGCTTACAGAAGGTCAGTTCTCCAGCTTGAGGCTTAGACATGCTACAAGGGCTGTGTATAGAAATACATCTTTCTGCTGAACTACACCTAGCTGTGATTAAACAGAGGATTTCAGTCTCCAGGCTGCCAAGTCCATCACTGTTCATGGGAGCTATAAAAACACACTGACAAAAACATGCAAGAAACTTTCATTCATCTTCTTTATATCTTGATATTGCAAAAAGGGGAAAAATACCTGTAAGGCTGTGCTGTAAAATGGGATGGCTTCAGGTGCTGGTGACCGTGTTGATAAAAATGTGGACTGAATAGAATCGTATTGTACAATTCTTCCCAAGGTGTTGGCGGGGGGGAAAGAATAATATCTATCCTTCAAAAGCAATATGACAGTCTCTGTGCCAAAAATAACATTTTAATTTTGCAATAGAAAGTAGCAGGAAAAGACAACAAGCCTTGGTAATATTAAAAACAACAGTACAGCGATTGAAAAGGAAAACCATCTCCCAGGAAAGTGGATGAAAGCAGGGTAATATCAGAAATACAAGTTTCCTTGAGAAAGATTAATAGAACCTCACAACATTTCTCAGAAAGCACAGAAGAAATGACCTGGCCACAGACTGGTTTGGGTACAGAGACTGAGGGAATATTCTGTATATCAGACTGCTGTGAAGCTGTGGAGATTCACCTCTAGAGAAAACTACATCACAGAAGGCACCAAGAAAAAAAAACAAACTGCCTTATATAGAGAGAAAAATATATAGGGAGGAATAATGTTATGTCAGGCCATTATCAGGAAAAGACAAAGAACTAAGAGTGAACTTAAAAAATACCATGTCTGGACAGCTATGTTAAAGTATTCCACAGTAACTTCTTATGAAGAAACTTCCCAATTCCTCAGGCCATCAGTGCTCAAAGGCCATTACATTATCTATCTGATTATACACAAAAAGTGTCTGGAAAGCATTAAAAAGCATTGGTTTTTTTATGATTATTGAAAAACATCATGTTTTTTAAAACAGAGATATGAGAGAGGTATTATGGAAAGACAAAAAATGAAACTGTTAGGGCAAACTAAAACCTGTACAAGACTGTACCTAAACCAGATTTGTAACAAATTTGTAATTTGTAAAAAATCTGGTTCTAAATATCCAAATGCCACACAAAATCCTTCCATGTCCTGCGTGGAACTCCTGTGAGACACACTGCCCAGAACATGAGCACCCTGTGACCTGCTACAGACAAGCAACTGTGACACTGAAATAACTTCCTAATAAAAAGAAGGGATTCCACATGGAGCCCACACCCACTGGACCCCAGGACAGCACACAAAACACTTAAATTCCTCCTTGACAGCCCATTGCTGCTAAAACTTTCACTTCATGGTAATACAACTACAAATTCCTAGGTGTTTTAGGAAGGGACACCAACAGTTACGCTTTGTTGCTGATACTTTACAATCTGTTGCCATAATGTTTAAGAACACAAATGCAAGGAAAAAAAAGCTTTTTTTATGAAACATGGATGTGGCATTTAAAGAGGACAATACCCTAGTAAGCAACTTTCCTTTTTATCATCATCTTCTGCAGAACCTGGCGTCGTTTTTATAAATTCTTGCCTTATTTCTGTTTCTTCCAAAGAGTTTTAGTTTGCTTTTGACTATAGCAGACCAAATGTTTTCTTTTTCCTGCTTAAATAAAGTGATACCATCCAAATCTTATGACTGACTGAAGCACTTTCAGAAATTTTATAGTCCCTGTCTAACACTGCAGACATCTGTGTGTTAGCAAACAGGTAGTGGTGGTGTTTATTAAATCACGTACTTCCTGGGCTAATCTGGAAGAAATCAATCATGTAAAGGAAAGCTCAGAGCATTGATTTGAACAGAGTAAGTAATAATGCTGCAGAAGCATATATCAAACCCACATAAAGCAGCCAGACAGAAAAGGCTACCAATTTCTTATTTATAGTCTTATTTTTGGATATACCATTCCCCTGAGCGCAACACTGAATATACATGGAAAATAAAGACAAGCTTTGGCCCCCTTTTCCCAGGTGAAGAATGCATCAGACTGACTACTGAATTATTAAATGCAAGCATAGTTTAGCAAAGAGTAAAGACAACAATTTTCTCATGAAGTGAAAAGCTAAAACAGCATGATTGATTCTATTCCCATTCTGAAGTGGTTAAAACACTAATGACAACTTCTCAAATAGAATTTATACATAATACACAAACATTACACACAATAACTGATGCAACATTTACGTGATTATCAAGTCTAAGAAAAGATCTTAGAGTTCAAATGCTAATTCATCCTAAAAATTATTTTCTTATTTTAAAAAGAAAAAAATAATGACTAAAACTTGCACTGCACTTGGCTGTGGGAAAGGTGCTTTTCAGTAAATGAAAATTTATTTGATGAACTTCCAATTACTTTAAAAATAGGTATTAATATAGAATGTAACTATAACTGTAGAGTTATATTGTATTTGTTCTCTAAGAGGGTGGGGAGGCCCTGGCTGCCCCATCCCTGGAAGTGTCCAAGGCCAGGCTGGATTTAGCTTGGAGCAACCTGGGATAGTGGAAGGTGTCCCTGCCCATGGCAAAGCTCTAAGAGGAGTTTTAAGGTCCCTTCCAACTCAAACCATTCTGTGATTCTATGCATACTGCAAAACAAATCTGAATATTTAAAATGGGTTTATAGCAAGGTAACATTATTTCAAGGTCTTTTTAAGGCATCTTTGTAGGAAGGAAATAACTGCTTTTACTTCTCTGACACTGTGTAGATCTCAAAATCTAAAAAAGAAAAAGCACAAACTTCAAAAAAATGCTGGTGTGAAAGATGATTCAGTATCACATGACATTTCCAAATGATGTTGTAGCTTATTTTCTCTTCCAGGGTTTTACAAACTATTCCATCAGGAACTATGTACTCTTCCAATTCTACCTATCTATGAGCCTAATTTGACTATAAAAGCCAATTTTCAGGAACATCAGTTAGAACAACAACATCTAAAGGTCTACGACATAAAAAGAAATACCTGGATTAAACACACAGAATATGTCCCTCTATATAAATTATAAATATACTTTACCATTTTAGCTGTTTTACAGTGCAAATAAGGAAAGGAAATAAAGTGAAATTTGGGGGGATTCATCACAGGTTTGGTTGGGGTTTTTTTGTATGTCACAGCTGTTTTCTCAGGGAGTTAAACTCACTGTTCAAGACAACTTTCTTCCTCAAATATCCAAGCTGCCTACCAGCAACATAAAGCAAGTCTACTGGCATACAAATTTAATTGTTTTTTTTTTTTTTTTTTTTAAATATGAATACTTTAAGGCCAGGCTAGATAAATGTGAAAGGCTCCCCACAGTCTCTTTCCCACAGATTCAGTTTTGCTCTGGGGGCATGCTGTTACTGAGCCTGCCTCGCAGGGACAGCCCAAAGTGCTGTCTGGTTTTTCTGACAAGGCAGGCACAGCCACCCATCCTCCATTCTGCCACAGCAGCAGAAACCTGCAAGATGAATAAAATTAAAATGTATTTAGTGGATATGAAGATATGAAAATATTATGCGTGAGAGAGATCAATCTGCTAGAATAAACATCAGCGTGCGGTGTGCAGGCAGTTTCTTTAACACAGAAGTTTACACACAGTCTTGGGGTTTTTTGGGTGTTTTTTGTTTAGTGAAATTTGAAACTGTGCTGTATCCAGCCTGTGCTATGCAAGCCTCAGTGGGTGGAAGTGCTGAGCCTTTAGGACATTTTTAGTTGCATTAGGAGTGTTAAAATCTAAACAGACATCTCAGATCTCTTCATATGCCAAGTTACAAACAACATAACTTAAAAAATCAGGTAAACTGCCATGTTTATCCTTCTGTAAACACTGTCTTCAGCAATGCCATACTCCAGTTTTACCTGCTGGAAAGGATTATGCTCAGCTGCTTGAAACCAGCAGCAACTCCTTTGCATTTCAAGCCCTACGCCACTGCAACATACTTTAAAATTTTATTCTACGCATGTTAACAACACTTTACTGACATCTGTGCACTTCCTGAGGAAACCAGCACACACATGGCATCCAATCCACCAAAACCATGACAAATCATGTGAGATGGGAGCTAATTTAACATGGTAGTGAGGTAGAGCTGAGGTAGTCTCAGCTACAGACTCAGCATCCCCCTGGCCCTGCCTACAACAGACCCAAACAATCCTTGGGGCTGAGCAGCTCTGAGCCTCATCTTCCTTTGAAATCAGCTTTATTTTTTCCAAGCCACATTTGCCCTTACACCTGGCACCTCTCCCTTCCTGCATTACCCCTGGGGTTCATGGAGGAGGAAAGAACATGGCAAGATTCTGTCCTGTTTTGGGGGCTCAGTAACACTGAGTTGAAAATAACGCTGTTTTCCTCTTCTTCCTTCCTTAGGGTGAGTGGAAAGGTTTAAGGTTTGTGACTGGATGTTGCACTGCCTAATCTCAGGTGTTCATCTTTTGCATCAAGGGTCTCTCTCCCACAAACTGATGAGCAGAGTGACCTGCTGAGATCTTCTGATATTAAACAAATCATAAACAGCAGCTTCAGCCTCCACACCCATGCCAATAAGGAATGAATATCTGCATATATTAAGATCCCCTCTCAGAACCACAGTATTAGTAATCTCAAATGTTAAAATAATCAGCCTCACCCATCTTCTCCCCACTGCAAAACTGAAGAAATATTTTTATTAATACAAGCAAATTTCATGAATATGCTTTCTTCTGGTTCCCCCTCTCCACTCAACTTTCTTAATGTTATCAGACTTCTTTAATTAAACATGAGAAATTGAGTCTATTTAAATGAAATCGTGATTCCCTGGCAATAACAATTTCAGCACCTAGTGTTACAAGATGAATGGCAGCAGTCGTGAGCCTCATGATAAATTAATGAGCATTTTTAATAGTGGGATCTCAATTTAATGTGGAAAAACTTCCTGCAGAATCAGTCTACACAGCAGGACTTTTTTTTTTGTATTCATCACCTTCCAAAAAAATTAACTGATTCACACAAGAAAAATCAGAGGAAGGAACATGAGAAAACAACCCATTCCTTGAGCCCCTATCTTTCTGAAAACCACATTCCCATCATGAGTCAAAGAAACAGAAATATGGCCATAACCACGTTCATTTTGCCTTTAAGCTGTCAAACTTCAAAAATTCAAATTTCTTAAATATTCAGTAATACCACATGTTTGTTAGTTGTGGGTTTTTTGTTCTGTTTTGTTTTTTTTTCCCCTTACTGAAGTCCACCCTGGCACCAAGGCATGTATTCACAGCACAGATCAAATGAAATTTTGGGGTATCAGATGCTGAATGGAACATGCTGTGTTTTAGGACAGTAGAGGGCTCTCTGAGAAAGGACTATGGTGAGTCTGTGCTGCAGTAAGTGAACCAAAGCAGAGGAATTCATCAGAAATACCTATTTCTGAACAAGGGAAGTGTGAGGTCTTGCAAATATTAAATACTTTATTTCAACACTCCCCGCCCCTAAATAATTTAATATTGTTTTATTTACTCTTAGAACAGAAAATATTGATTAGGAAATAAAAGTAAATGTGAATAAAACATGGACTTTCCCTCTTTTCAGGTATCCTGTGCACAGCAAGCAGAACTTGACTGTTTGTATTAGGGTGCCACACAGCACTAGGCATCCCCAAAATTACATGTGAAGATAATCCAGAACTGTGGTAACTTGGGCTGGCTCTGGAATACAGATCTCTATTTACACGATCATACACCGTGTTTTCTACATGATTCATGATGAGGTTCTCAGGCACTGAGAAATTAAGGTCAAAAGTGTCCTCTTAAGTGACTAATTTGCTTAAAATCTAATTTGTTGGCCAATTTAGTAATATACAGCACTTACAGCAGTGAAAGTACATTTTGTATGGATTTTGATCACAGCTGGGAATGATCATTCATCCCACTACTTTCAGTTTCTTGCACAAAAAAGCAACTCCTACTTATGTCTGCTTTGCTTTTTGTGTACATGCAGAAATTACTGCTTTTCAGATTATATGTATATGGAAATACATACTTTTTGTGTATCTAAATGCATTTATGTGAATTTTCTAATATCATGGTGTGATTGATGGGGCTGTCCCAGGAGTTGGACTTCAATGCTCCTTGTAGATCCCTTCCAACTCAGGATTTTATGTGATTCTATTAAAAATATATTTTGAATTGCATTAATTTATAGTGAGGAGTGATTCACCACGCTCTGGGTTATAACTCCTTGCTGTTATCCAGAGTTTCTTTCCACTCCTACCTTCTATCCACACCACGCTGCTCCTCACACAGTCAGAGCCTGGCCCACTCCTGGCAGTTCTCATGCTCTTGTTACCGCAGGGGCAGGGAAGAGGGATGATTAACTCACTTCCAAGATAATGGCTTTATTGAGTTAGGCTTGGCACTCTGCACATGAACCTGTGCTCAGCCCAGTTTGTTTGGAGCTGAGGCAGAGCCACTTTCTGTCTGCACAGGGTTCCTGCTTACACAGCAAGCCATGGAGTCAGCTGTGGAGCACATAAATGCAAGCAGCAATAATCTCAAGATGACATTCTAATCATCTGTTTCATATTTATGCATGTCAAAATCTCATGGTATCTGCCTGCAAAAAGAGTGTTGAATTAACTTCTAGAAGGGCCACCAGATTAAAACCTTAGCAAAAAGGGTCAGCCTTTTCCCCAGTGTGTGTGGTTGTGAGCATGCAAAAGGATGTGGCAGAATGGTCTCTGCAATCCTTGAGCTCTGGCTGAGGAAGCCACTCCATGACAAGACAAATCTTTACATCTTTACAAACCCTCGTGCTCGATTTCTTATAGAGAATTTTAAAAATTTGCCCTAGTGTGAATTCTTTTTTAGCTCCAGTGTTAAAGCCAGGCTGCTCTGGTCACCAGCTGCGGACTCTAAGGGTGACAAACACTCAAAAAAAGTTTCCTCTACAGCAGAATGATTTGCACACAGCACTCCCATAAACCCAGATACCATCACTGCACAGGAAAGGACCTTTTAGATTCTTTCATTCTCTGCCTCTCTTCAGGTGTGGAAGAGGAGAGAGAAGCAGTGCAGGATCCTTTCTAAAGAAGCAATGTTAGCTGCCTGAAGCTGGCCACAGGCAGTCCTGAGGAAACAGATTTAACTATTCTTCTGGTACAAAGAGAAATATATAACGAAATATGAAGCAAAATGTATCTCCATAGATCAGAGTGAAAGATCTCCAATGGCAATGATCAGGGTACAGAAATTGCATCTTGGGGAGATGTTAACTACCTGAAACCAAATCTACATACTTGCTTTTCTTTATTTGCATGTGTAATAAAGACATTTGCAGGGTAAAACATGCAGCTAGCTATCAGTGCACATGCTTAAGCACAAAAAATGCATTTTTTCTTGTAATAGAGGGAAGTTTTAAGTAAAGAAAGTTGAAGCCCTCTCAGAATTGCAGACAAGAGGCATCAGTGCAGATTCCTGTGGACTGGTATGAAAACACACACCAGGCTGTGATTAAGAGCCTGGACACCACCATCTCCCAGGCTACAGGACAGCATTCCCTGTGTGTGCTATTCCCCTTCCCTGCCTTATCTGTGTGCCTAGGACACCAATCAGGATGTTGGCACAACCAGCCCTCCTTACTCACAGGATAATGGAAGCACAAGATGATGGGACCCAACAAGATAATTGATAATTTTGTTAACAGCTGCCAGACAGTTGGCTGGGCCCTGCTGGTCTCGGAGCCTTCCGAGGCAGACAGTAATGACTTACAGATAAAAAAAAGCAGCAGTGCAAGTCTGCATTTAATCACCCAGGTTCACAAGCACTCCACAGAAACAGATCAGCCCAGAAAACAGTATGTTGTCTTGCAGCCCTAATTAATCTGAGTATCTCCTCACAAGCTTCAAGAGACATGCATGAACCAAGAATCTTCCCAGACTGGAAACAATCCCAGGATCACATATTCAAGGACATCCAAGTACTTCCCAAGTTTCTATTTGATCTGTAAAGCCTCTTCTTCGGCTGAATCTACAGGACTCCGTCTGAAACTTGTGGCATTGTTAAAAATGAGATAATACTCATCAGAGGAGTGCAATAATAAAGAAATCAGCAATAGGAAGCTTCAACCACAGCCTTCAGTTTAGACCTTGATATCATCTTTTTAATCACTCTTCTTTTACAGAAATGGATTTGATTTAATTGAACTCCAAAAAAAAGTCTCTAATCATACTTCATCAGCACACAATTATTATTCAAGGGAAACCATATGTACTATTAAGCACTCTTAATTAAAATAATGCATATAATCTGCTTCAGCACCGAACAGTCATTCTCCTTGATGTTCATTATTATTTATCTTCCATTATTGTGACAATACATTTTTTTCTCTACTTTTCCTCATCCATCTGAATCTCATTTATACACTTTTTTGACATGAATATCATATCAGGACACTGAGATGCATTAATATACTACCATTCTTGAATTTTGCATTGCATGACCTTCAAAATGAGTCAGACATGATTGTGAGATGAGAATGAGAAATGCTATTAGAGGAGCCTCAAACTATACTCTGTTTAGCCCAAATTTTATTTGCAATTATGTCGAAAGAAGAATATATATGCTAGGCAGCAGGCAGTCCTTAGACAGAATTTAGGGAGAACCAGGGAGAATGAAAGAAAGAAATGGAATTTAGGAGTTGAAACACCTGAAGAAAATCATCCATGATGGGTCGAGGAAATAGTTCCTTGAAGAACTTGGACAGTCAATTCAGCATACTCAAGAGAATAAGCATTATGGAAAGATTAATGACATTACATATTAAAGTCTCCCTATCCTCTCAACCTTAGAAAAGCTGAGGTATTTAATAGTTACACAGTGAAAATATGTTTTCTCTTTTGCCACCTCTTGATGCAAAGGTATCAACAAATTTTTCCTCTTAGGTCGCTCTAATCAGTGAGGATTGGAGCACTGACAGTTCATTAAGCACGACAGACTGGCCCTGGGGGAGAGACACCAGAGAACCCCAGGGAAGCTGAAAATACATCGTGCTGCAGTACAGAGCTCACAGGAAACACCCATCAACACTAAAAGGCACATTCTACCTCAGGGGAGAATTCACTGGGGCTACCCCCAGACACCAATATTTGCTGTAACGTTCACAAAGAGGCTCAATTTCCTTCTTAGGCAATTACTTCAATTAGGGGTTCTATTCTGCTCTTGGATTTACTTGCATAGGATTTACCAAGCCAGAAAAGTATTTAAGCTTCTTACTAGTATCAGAATTCAAAGGCAGAATTTCTGTGATTTTTTTTTTCCCCACTGTTTTTCATATCAGAACATTCAATCTTCAATGTAACTAAAATAAGAAGTAATCAGTTGACTTACAGTAATAATTTGAAATTTAAAACTCAAAAGGAGATCTGTAATTAAACAGTATAACTTCACAAAGAAAGGTGGGGTAAGGTTACTTGTTATATTTTAAAAAGAAAACATTAATTAAAGATGAATGTGTTTGGGTCTGAGCAACCTCCCCTCAGGCTTGGGGGAAATGCCAAGTCTGACAAACTCTTTGAGTCTTAGGAAATCCCAGGTCAGTTTGATGAACTTACTGAAGTATTTTGTAATTAGCTGGCATCCTGAGACTGCCATTTTACCTGAAAAAAAGAAACTCCCTCATCTTTCTAACTTGTCCCTGAAAAACATTGATTAAAGACATAATAAATAATCTTCCCCATTACAGAATATTTATATAAAATAGAGAAGGGAAACTCAGATCACAGAATGGCCCTTGAAATTCATAAGGAACCCCAGCTGTAAAGCTCCAAGTATCTGAAGGTAAAATTGAGATTTATTAGCACATCTGGGTCTATAATCATACACCTGTTACTAAAATCATTAAATTATGATGGCCATTTCATTCCACTGTATCTATAGGTGGCTTTTGCATTAAAGGAACAAAGGGAGCATCAACTGATGGAAACAGCAAATATTACACAGAGAAGCACATTTTAAAAGAATACAATCTTGCAATACTGCAGGTAATGTTACTACTTGCTATTCCAAATATAAAGACAACAAGGGGGAAGATTTGATCACTTCAGTGAAAGGTAAGATGAAAAGGAAGTAGTTGAGGAGTCTGGAGAGTGAAAGGGATGGAGTCTGAAAAAAGTGAACTATTTAGAAAAAAAACAAGTTGGAATTTGCTGCACAGCATCATCAGGAGCCTGGGCAATGTCTGAAAGAGGAGAAGGGAAGATTAAAAGGACAGCTGAGGAACATAATTTTGACATAACAGGGATTACAGGAGGAAAAAAGATTTGCAAGGCAAATATGTCAAGATGAGAGACAATTACAGTGCAGAGAAATGGTCTGATCACGAGGCCAGGGAGAAAAGGATGGAATTATAAAAATTCTATAGAATGAAAATGTATCAGAATCCTAAAATGTCCTTTAGCATACTGTAATCAGTGTGCACTCAGCATAATTCCCCCATATTATGTAAAATTCCAAATAAATTGTCCCCCAAAGTGAAAAAGCACTGTGGAATATGGCACTGGCACAGAGTGAACAAATGAATTAGCGGGAGCATCCAGAGTGATGCACATGTGTAAGTGCACTTCAATTCAGAGATCAGAGAAAAACTCATCTCAAAACTCTTCCATATGTTAAAACTGAAGACAGATGCAATTACAGATAATATTAATTTTCATACTTAAAAATACATTAAGACTTTCTAGACACTGAGAATTCCCCCTCCCCCAGCCAGTAGAAAGGCAATGTGTATGGGCATTTGATGTACTCTGAATAGCTTTAAACTCAATTAAAATAACCTTCAAAAGAATTTTGATATCAGAGTGAAATTTCTAGAAGATATTGCACTATGTCTACATCATACATAAAAACCACAAAACACATTTTAAAGCTTTTCACTTGTATTTTCAGAAAAAACTAAAAAGCCTTCCAGGAACTGTTCTGATCTTTTGGGTATAGGATAATGCTGCAAGATTCTGAAGCCTAATGTACAATATATCCATCCAAGCTTCATCCTATAATAATTATATGGGACATTTTTGGAATGAGGAATTGATCAGAATGCAAAATTGACAGTGGGTTTAAAGAAAAAAAGTAGTTTTCATTTATAGACAAATTTTAGAAAATGACAGATTTTATAATTCACTCATTAGGCAAAATGAGTGGGTACCAAGTAACAAACTCCAAGTTTCCTAACACCATTTAAACTCCATTTCACTTTATCAATACTGCCTTCTCAAGGCATTTGAAACAGGAAAACTGGAAATGACACTAAATCTTGCAGTTTTTAAGCACTGCTGCTTGGGCCCTGCTGAGGTCACAGTCAACAGGGATGTCCCAAGGGAGTCTGGAGGCATCGCTCTGTCTGCCCATTCCCAAATGTTTAAATTTTCCATTCTGAGAACAGCAGGCTCCAGATGCAATATTGGATTAGACCACTATATTATGCTGATTTGTTAATATTTATTTTGCCTCCAGTCTTCCAGCAATTCTCTGCACAAAACCCCCGTGTCCCTGAGACAGAGGTTAAACTCGACTGCAGACAGAGTTAACTTTCTGCTTACTCTGCTTAAGTAACAACTGACATTTGCAAAAGAGGGGCTATGAAGGGAGGCAGCAGGACTGAGAGGTTTATTTGTGCAGAATATTACACTAAAGAGCCCAGTAGCTATTAGTGATTATTAATCTTCATTTACAATAATAGCCATATTTAACAAAAAAAAAGAATAGGCTATGCTGCAAGTCATGCTAAAGCCTTTTTAATTGTCAGCCCTGCTAGTCTAAAAAAGCCTTCACCCTATTCATTCAGTTATCATTCTGTAGCTTATAATTAAAGTGCTAATGTATATCAGAATTCTTTGATCTCAAAAGAAAGGATTCTTTTACCAAAGAAATTAAGAACACAGTAGTTACAGAAAATTCAAGTTTCCAAGTAAAAATTAAAAGAAACAACCAAAAGTGATGTAATTAAGGGAAAACTATTTCAATTGAACAAGAGAAGGGAAAAACTTTGTGAGAAGTCATTTTGGATCGTGGAACAGTTCATCAAATAAAGCAGCACAAGACTTTTCTCTTTGTAGCTAAATACAACCTAGGAGGAAAGGAAGTGAGTATATTGTACCAGCACAAATGGACTAAATGACCTCAAAGTTCTTTAGTTTAATCTAATGAGCAGAGATAATTCATAAATCCTGAAATCTAACTTCAATTAGCATGAGTTATCATAATGGTTCACAGTATCTCATCCATGGTATTATTTTCATTCTGAATTCCCATTTGAGGGGAAAGGAAGTCAGCAGCATGTCACAAAGTCTGTCTAGACTAATGCAAATAAAAAACCCATGTGTAGTCATCTGCACTACCTTCAAGAATTGTTCTAAACACTGAAGGTCAGCAGAACTCTTACCACAGTCTTGTGTCTTACTGCTCAGCATGATTGAAACTTGACTTGAAACAAAAAACTACAAAAAATCTAGAAGTAATTTTGGGTATTAGTCCGCTAAAAAGGATCCTCTTGTATTGCTGGGGATGTTAACTGGAGTGTTTCCCCACCCCAGGTAAGCTGGCAGGTACTAAATAAAGCTGGCAGCCAAAAGGGATGGAGTCAGCAAGATCCCACCCTGCTTATCTGCCAGTGCCACCAGCCCATCTGAAAATGTATGCTGAGCTTTGAAATTTCAAAATTTGAAGTTTCAAAAGCAACTGTTGGGTCCAAGATGTGAGTGGACACCAGGCAGCCTTGGCTCTTAGTTCTGGTACTGTCAATCTTTCCCTCACTATCTGCTTCTCAGGAAAACTCACAAGGGTTAAAAACCAAAAAAGTCTGCAAAGCCTAATTACATCCCACAGCCATCAATCTGCATTCAGCTTCCATGAGCTTTGGATTAGGCAGCTCAATACATTTTCTGAACATATTACTGTGGTTGTTTAGTGGTGTAAAGGATGCATTTTGCATTCTTCTCTTCATTACTTTCTTTGAATTAAAACCACTAAGCCTAGCAAGAAAAGCAACACAACTCAGTGGACTAAACCAACCAAACTGAAAGTGAGAAAGAGTTTCTTATTTAACATTAAAAATCTTCTGTTAAAAAAACCACATGGCTCAAGATCATCTCAAGTATTGCCTACATGGACTAAAAGCAAGATTCCTAGGCTGCCTTTTGGGACACTGAAAGCTAAGATTATTGGAACAGCCAGTAAATTTAAAGTTATTAGTTGCTCATTCTCAAAGTCACACTTCAATAATTTTATTACCTACCCAGTCATACAAGAATGGAAGCTTGAAAGTCCATCCAGCTAAGGAAATGATGGCAAAAATATTCCAAGAAACACAATTACGGATCAGAGAAGACTGCAGGATTTTACACCAGTATCTATACTCCCCAATGATTGGTTCTGGTTTTCAGAAAATACAGGAAAATCATTCATCCAAAAATTACAAGTTTCTAGAACTTTACTAATGAGTTGATTAGCTTAAGTTAAGCTCTGAAATGCTCATGCAAAGAGTGAGAAGAACAAATGATCACTATGTTTTTTCCTCTAATTAAGAAAGATTTCAATGAATGAACAATGCTCAAAGTCAGGTTGGAAAAACAATTTCCTTGTGTTAGTAGTAAACATTGACTAGTTTCCCTCCAAAAAGGCTGTATTGCTTTTCAAATATAATTTGAAAAGCAATACAGTTATATTGTTCAAATATAACTCTTATAAATATAAAGTTGGTAGAAACAGTTAGCTTAATAAAAAGGACATATAGTTTCTATGAAAATTTAGGGAATTATCCAAGTTGAGAATAGAAATTTTTAAAAAATACTCTCTTCAACTCTTACAACCTTTGGAAATTCACTGTTTTCTTTGCCTCCTCATGAAAATGACAAGTGTCAGCCTGTAAATCAAATGATTGTATTTCTTTCTGTTTATTTTCCAATTTTTCATGACTGCTTCCATATTTCTCCTGTGAATGACAGACAAGACCTGTGTCCTGATGGAGAAAAAGCTGAGCTCTAAAGTAGAGTTCTCCTCAGGTTAATCCCCTGCCAACAGTCTCCAACAGAAATGCATGGAGTACCTGGAAAAGACTGTGGACAAACATACCCCAAATAAAAAACAAACCAAAAACCAAACCAAAACAAACAAAAAAAAAGAAAAATCAAAAGCAAGCTTACACCTTAAACCGTTTACAGAGAAATTAAATTTACACCTTAAGCTGCTTACAGAGAAATTAAATTAAAACAATCTTTCACGGTGTAGGGCTATTCTGGAGGAGGGTTCTCTATGTGTTTAATGTCCCTTTGAAGTTGCTGTTTAAAAATTAAGGTGAGACTATCTGAGGGTCTGGAACACAACTTGCAAGTAATGTATTGAAGACAAAGGTGATTATGCAAGGTATTACATATTTCAATCCTCTGAAAGCAATTTACACATCTTTAACTGATTACACTTGACAATATGAAAGTAGGAAGAATTAAAGGGGAATCAGAATATGGAAAATGTTAATTAGCAGCTTCTTGAGAGTTCTGTTTACAAGGCACCCTTAGGCACAGCCAAGGAGCCCAAGCCCTGGCCTGACACTCGAGATGTTTTGCGGTGTCACAGAACATTTACAGCCAGTACCAGACGCTGCAGGAGAGCAAATCAAGAAGACAGGCAGTACAACCAGGTTACAATATCTGAAGTGCTGTGTAGATTCCTCAATCATGAATTTGGAGATTCAGCCTCCAGTAATAAGTACAGCAATTTCAGTCTAATTCATGTGAATAGTGAATTGCCTTTCCTGGTATATTTAGGATGTGTATCCAGCAAATGATCACTGCCAAGGTTTGTAGACTAATGCTGTATAGCAATGAGGACTGTGACAGTGTTAATTTGGCCAATTATGTCCTTTCCTTATAAAAGCTCTAAGATATTCCACTAAAATCCCCTTTTCTTAAATGTGATAAAAGGCATGAGGATATAAATAGCTTTCAGTGAGATACTATAAAGTCATGACAAGTAAAGGGTGTATTTTAAGGCAAAGAAGTAGTTTTTGTTGTTCCTACAGTATTCCCACAAGACCAGCTCCACTTCTATGATCTACATCAGTGAAGCAATTCAAGCAGAAATGTACAAAACTTGAAGGTTTTTAATTAAGTGAAACATATTTCAGCAGCATATGTCACAACTTTTCTGAGTGATATACTAAGGATATATTCATTCTCCACTGATTCAATGCAAGTTTTTTATTTCATATATGCTCATAATTATCTTTAATTTAGATGTAAGCCTTAATAATAACTAAGGCAAAGAAAGCACCACCAGCAGACAGAATCATCCTGTTTCCAAGAGTGACACAATGAATATGATAGAATATGAAGCAAGAAACTACAAGCCTTTAAAAAATGTTTCATGACGACATCTAAAAAGCAAAATACCAAAACCCACCCAGCTGCACACCTACTGGGTTTATTTAATAGTTTCTTACTGTGTAGCAAAATCATCCCTAACCCAGGACTAGGCTACTGGATAAAATATCTCTACAGAAGCAAGAAGCAAACTGAGAACCAAATTTTCTAAAAAAACATAAAATTCTTGCTATCATTTCTGCTTCTTATTCTCCCCTCCACATGCTAAAACAGAATAAAAGTACATGGCTGAACTATAAGCAGGAGAAAAAAAGAAAAAATTGAATGTACTGATCAAACCCACACGTTTCCTTTTTCTGTGCTCCTCACCAAGACTCTCACTTCCTTTCTTTGGTTTCTGATCCAATTTAGAATATATTGGGAAACAACTTCATGCACCATGATATTTTCTAAGGACCTGCTATTTTAAAAGCTTTGTATGAATTTGCAAGTATTGATCTCCGTTCTTAAAAGTCTACCAGGAAAACCTACCAGCAATTTACTGTGCTCAGAAATGGAAGATGAGAAGTAAATCATTAACAATAACATATCACCTGTTTCTGGGCAGGCTGAATGCATAGGATATTAAATGGGACACAGATTTATATCTCTTCATTTTGGAACTAGAGCTCAGTTTTTAAAACTATGCTCATGTAGCCACTGTCCTCTGTGACGTAATCGCAGCACAATTATCCAAAGTTTGTCAAAATTTGGGCGCTCCTGACAATGTAAGAACCTGCTTTTTTATGCAAGCAAAATCAATTTCTCTTGTCATGACACAAGTGCTGAGTGAGACCAAAGTCAAGGCCTTCCCACTGACAGGACACATCTGCCAGCAGGACATTTTTGGGTGCTGAAGGGCACCAGCCAAGCACCTTCATCAAGGCCTTCGCTCTCCTGCACTGTGGCCTGGAAAAATGGTGGCTTTAAGAGCAGAAAAACTTACAGAGTTTTGCTTTAAATGAAAAAAAAAAAAACCAAGATGAATTGGATGAATTTCTTTTGTGACAAAAGGCAACAAAATTATAATTTTTAATAACTCTTAACAGTATGGTGAGATAAAAGCACTTGCTGTGGGTTCAGACATTGGCCATACCCAATCTTAAGTACCCAGTAAGTATCTTAAGGTTTATTTTTGTTTGCTTCTGTTTAACTAAGAAAAACAAATGGCTCTAGAGTATCCTGGTCCTTCTCCAGCAAATACAGATAAATTAAGACAGGCTGGTTTAGATAAGCCCTTGAAAAAATATCTATAGCATACTTTTATCTGGATTTTTTTTTTTTTTAAACTTAGAGCACAATTAGAGATAGTTCCATATTGCCAAATAATTGATTCTCCTCTCTCCTGTGAGATTTTACTGTGGACAGAGATTTTCTTTGTGCAAGAGAAAGGGAACACAATGGAAGATTCCCAATTTCATGTGGAAAAAGGAAAAAAAGGAGATGACAGAGGAGAGTTTTGATTAACTCGTTTCCTCAACATTCAGCATTCAGTCCACTACATTATGCAAAATAACTATTGAGTTACAAGCAAGATTTTTTATCTTTGTATTTTTTTGGAAACCATGATACAATGTCATTACAGTTTTGGCACTTCAGCATAAAAAGAAATGTTTCATTCTCTTTGCCTCATTAGGATCTCATATGAGATCCTGTCAGCTGCAAGTTTGTTCAGTTTATCTCAAGAAAAAGGAAGAAAAAAGCTTCAAATTTCCCTTAGATATGTCAATCAAAAGCAGTGCACTGGCTGGAACTCCAAGTTCAGAAGAATATTGCTCATGTCAGTAGAGACAGAATCTTTCTGTGGGCCCATTTTCTTCACCACTTTTAGAAAAGATGGTATTTATGTAAAGGCCCAACCTTGCCTTGCAATTACCCCAAAATCAAACTGTGCTGTATAGAGGGGCTCAGTCAATGGTTCCATCACATATTTCTCATTATGTCCTCCTTTCCCAGCTGAGAAGAACTTTTTCTAGGATCAGAGTTTCACAAAACATAAATAGTATTCAAATTTGAACTGGCTAGGGAGACCAGATATTCAATCTTAAAGCATTTCTTGGCTATGCAAAAATTATTAATTCCAAAATTCTCATGATTTAACTCAGGACATTCTGCAGTCTGTGCTCATTTAAATTCAATTTTAATCCTTCCTTTCCTGTCTTGTATTAAAGACACACTCCTGTTATTCACGTTCTTTCATGCGTCTCTGTTTTTATTGTATTTGCAACAGTTGCTGAACAGCTCCTCATATCAGATCTTCAATTCCAACAGACATACCTGTCTTAATGTGCTCATATAATTTTATAATCTCTTATTCACTATCATGTTGTGCTATTTATATTACAATAGAGCTGTTAGTACTGGAGACTGCATGAATTATTAGTTTTTATGCCAAGATAAAAGTACTGATTGAGGGCAGAGCACTGGTGTAGGATCACAGCTCTTTCTTCCAGAAGGAAGTTCCCATGAACCAGCTGAAGAGGAATGCAGGAATTCCCAGGAACTTGGCAGCACTGTGTTGTGTGCTTTCACCTCCTGCAATGTGACCTCTGACATGGCAAACTAACTGCATCTCACTTTGCTGCCGTTTTAAATAAAAGCTAGTGATGAAGCAGACACACAAAATGTTTTTCTCACTAAGAGTTCAACCCTTTTGTTTTGTATAATCTGCTTAGTGCTGATGTTTGGAACAGGTGAGTTTCTAGAGTCAGTTATTAAAAACATGTTCTGTGTGCTGGGTAACCAGATTATAAATCATGAGACTTCACAGAGCTGGTGTAAAACTCATTGTCAAACCTTTCCAGGCTTGTGAATAGCGTTAGAGAAAAAGCCTAGCAGAGAACAGAGAACAGGATGGAATTGGCTGTTCCAGTTGGAAAGGACCTACAGGGGGTCATTCTGTGATGTCATTCAAGGCTGCCCAGGTTTGCAGAATGTTGTTAAAGGAATTGTACAGATGCCTTTTAAACAGTGACAGGCTTGGGGGAGCGAGCACCCCTCTATAGGAAGCCTGTTCCAATGTCTGACCACCCTCTTGGTGAAGAAATGCTTTCTAATATCCAGTCCAAACCTCCCCTGGCACAGCTCGGCACCATTCCCACAGGTCCTGTCACTGCCCTTCAGCCTCCTTTTGTCCCAGCAAGACAACCCCAAAGCCCTGAGCTGCTCCTCACAGGACCTGTGTCCCAGCCCTTCCTGGTGACAGTCCTTGTCCTCAACACTCAGAATGGGAAAGCAAAAACCTCGGAGTTTGCTTAGTGCAATCTCTTCTTTGTACCTGATAACCTGGCTAGAGAAAATTATCTTCTGGCAGTGCCATTCTAACCAGAATCATGCACCCTTGAACACACACCTTAATGTTAAAAAAATGATATTAACTTGTCTTTCATTTATTCATGTAATTTCCCCAATTGGATAAACTGTGATTATTTAACTACAGCTTGTGGCAAGTCACACAGTTTGCAAAAACTGTAAAGCACACAACAAAAACATTGGAGTCTGAGTAACTAAACAGCAAACCATGCTACAAGTCAAGCTTGACTAGATTAGTGTTTGATTTAACTCTGAAAAGGAACTTTCTTAAACATAGAGCACAGGAACTAATTTTTCTTTAGGTATTGTGCTACATTAAAGCTACACTATGAAACCAGTTTATTAGGGGTAAATAAAAACAGTGGTTCCCTAATAAAACTGGAAGATGCAAATCTGCTTTCATAGAGCTCAGTTTTCAATAACTCACCATAAAGATTGCCAGAGCTAAAACAGGAAAGCATTTCTAGGAATTTTACTAAAGCATATACTTCCCTAAATGCCAAGTAATGCACATTCACTAGGTTTTCAGCAAATATTGTCCAAATGGATTTACTAATCCAAAAACCTATTTACAAAACCCACAACAGATTTATACAAACCATAACAGATATGTAAATCTTACCAATAAAACCTAAATAAGTTTGATTAGTTTCTGATTTTTTCCTGTGCACTTTGCCAGTACAAGCAATAGATCCATTTCTAAATCAGTTTTGGGCCTCAGATGTTAGCATCAGAATTTAAAATTACACACACAGCCCTTACACATTAACTGTTAATCATGTTCTATAAATTCCAATCAGAACATCTACAGTGAGTTCTTAAAGTCCAGATGTAATAAGGATTTTCATGAAAGGCTTTGTAATCTGTTTCTCATGTTCTCCTTCAAAGTTCAAAATAAATCATATTCCATCCACAAAGCACCTCAGTTGCTGGGTTTTTTTTGTAAAAAACATCGATT
Organism: Poecile atricapillus; assembly: GCF_030490865.1. Lineage (NCBI taxonomy): Eukaryota > Metazoa > Chordata > Aves > Passeriformes > Paridae > Poecile > Poecile atricapillus. Next base: position 21,521,663 of record NC_081256.1, read on the forward strand.
TGTCACAATATGGCATGTTTAGCCACGATCCTTCTACAATTCAATTGGAATAACATCAACAACAGATGCAGAAAGGACTATTTAAATTTAAGGCAAGCGTTTTAAGCAGATCTAGGAATCAACTTGCCATAGAACTGGCATGCAAAGAACTAATCCTCCTCAGGCTAATTTTAACACCTTTTCAGCTCATATTTCAAAGGCTAACAGGAAGGATGCTGTCGCTGGAATAACCCCTGTGCCACGCTCCACATGCACTTTTCACTGTCATCCTTCCACAGGCACCACAGCTCGTGCAGCAAATCAGATCTGAGAGCTGAAAACAAAACAAAGCCTGGAGCAAAACCCACAGCAAACCCAAATGATTCCTTTCCAGCCAGATCCAACCTAATCCTGCTCACTCCATGGCAGCATCCAGACTGGCTATGGGGAACTGGGAAACCACAGAGTCACAACGTTCAGCTGATGGAGGCTCCTGATGATCTTAATTATTACATTACCTTCAAAGCCTTCTGGAATCCCAGTTCCAACAGCAGGTGCTAAAACTCGGCATTCAGAGCAGAATTTGATGGGATATAGGTGACAGGAGGGAAGAGGTAGGGAATCAGAAATGATGTAGCAAAGACAGGTGGAAGAAAGTAGTTCTTGTTATTTTAAGAATTGTTTACTCTTCCTGAGACACTTCTAATAAGCAGGAAAAAAGTTGAACTGACAACTTAATATCCAATATTGTTCCTCCATGGTAAGGTCAATGAATTATCTTAAGAACAAGATATGTAACTGTGGAAGTTGCTACATTTTCTTTAAGTACTTATGCAAACTGTTTTGCTTTAATACTATTAATATAATTCCTTATATTACATACAGGCTTTCCATTAAAAACTCATTTTCCAAATCATCTCATGACAGGGCAGTACCCAAAAATGAAAGGGTATGGTTGTGCTGAGCCCCAAGCTCTGCCCATACAAAGGAATGTTCTCCTTATCTGAAGTGAAAATAAAGACAAGAAAAAGGAACTTTTTCTTCATGTTGATTCAATCAATTTTGCTTTTTAATGACACTTAAAACTTCTGTAGCAGAGCACTTATTCCACTGAGTCTAATCAAGTTTTTCAGCTGCATAAATCTAAGTATTTAGCCTTTTGTCTGCAGAGTGCTCCTCTGCATCCTTTTAAGCCTTGGGACTGAATTCCTGTCTCAAGCACATCACAGCGCTGGGGGATTACCAACAGGATCCAGAATATGGTTTATAATTGAATTCTCAACAGGTCTGGCATTCACAAAGCCAAAGCTACACGTTTTATTCTGAAATATAAAGAGTTGGATCTGCAGCTGCTGCCTCTCAGTTTGTACCTGAAAATCTGAGAGTGCATCTGCACTTCCAGGCTCAAACACCTCCTGAGCAGCTAAAAACCTGACAAATAATTTCCATATGAACCCTTCATGTCCATCACTGGCTCCTGTTCTGGGCAAAGCCAGACTGCACTTCACTGAAATAGTCAGAACCAGGACTTTAATCAAATTATTGGGCTCATCTGTTTATTCCAGGTGCATTTATCTAACAGAGGGCACTAATCAGTAGTGTTAAAAAGTGAAATCTGAATGATTAAGAAATGCTGGCATCTTGTCAGTTGCCACAATATTATTAAAAATAGATTCCTCAAAATGGTATCTTAAGTAAACACCTTAGAGAGGAAATTAAAAAAAAAAATAATTAGAAATTACCTTCACCTTTGTGTTTTAAAGCTGTTATAAAAAAAATAGCAATGCACCCCTTAGAATCATGACATGTTGCAAAAATGAGCTAATTTGAGATGAAGGCAGTGAATTTTTTGTTGCCTTGGATGTTTTGTTTGTGATTAAAAGTCTGCCAGTTTGGCACAGGAAACAACTGTCAGTATTCTCTTAATTAATTAAAAAAAAAAATGTTATGTTTAACATAACTTATAAAAATACAGGAAATATCACAATCTCGAGTAATATCTTTTTCCAAGTATTTCAATTTCATGAACTCTGCATTACACAGCTCAAATAAGCCAGTAGAAGAATAACTTTGCCAATTAACTGCTTTGAATAAATTAAAAAAAACCCAGTCAGATGCAAATGCATTGCTATTTATTTGGCCATTTAGGAATTAGAACTGTTTTGTCACAAGGAAATAATCGTTATCCATTCAGAGTTTGATTGTTCTAAAGAAATAATCACCCAAGTGTGGATGGATCACATCTGCTGGCAGCAACATGGAGATTATTTTATTGCCTATCTATGACAATTTAGAACAGATTAAGTAGAACTTTGGCAGTGTCTCAGAATATCATGCAATATCTATGTATACCTTTTACTGATATATCTCAGGAGCAAAATAAATGGGCTGTTCTTTCACCTAAGGGAGAGACAAAAACTCTCAGAGATTGAAGAATTATCACATAACTTAGAAAAAACTACTTTTCTTATGAATGACTTTTCAAAGTAAGCACCATTCAGGACTTACAGTTTTATTGATAACTTGATTTTGAAGAAATTTCTCTCTATTTCTACAGTCATATCACTTTTAGATGAGGAAAAGGCTGCAGCATACTAGAATATACTATTCCATTACCCGAGAACAATTTCTATCCTTCTTCCCTTCTACCCTTCTGAAATGTTGTTTTTCATTTATTGGCTACTGGATTCTTGTCATGAAACACTTTAGGTCAAAATGCAGTACTTTGTAATATGACTTTAAATTTTGAACTAAAATTAATTTAATAGATGATACAGATGCTGTACCTTTTAAAATCAATATTACGTGTGCATGGTTGGAATTAGGCTGCAATTTATGAAACTCCTAGCCATTAGTTTTACAAGAAGGCATTAAAATAAAAAATAGCTTTATAGCCAGCATATGATCTGTGCTTATGAAATAGAAATATCATTTCCACTGTAGGAAAGTATATCTTTTAAACTGCTTTGGTTTTATGGTGAATTTGCTACAAACAAAACCCAGCCCCTGGCCCAAGGAGCTGATGGTGGGTGGGGTGATCACTCCTATTGGTTAATTAAATCTCATTAATGTTAATGCACAGGCTTTAATCTATTCTGTTGGGTCCAAATGGAAAATTGGATCATACTTGAGCATGTGAGTCCTCAAGGCCAAACTGACCCTGCTCAGGGGGAGTCTGAGTTTATTTGCCCGTGCCCCTCCTCGTTATCCAGGAGGGAATTCTCTTCTCTGCTGTGACTCTGGAAGCCTCAGGGCCCCAGACAGTGACCTCCAGTAGGAATGGGCTGAAGAAGGTGGGTGCTGCTTTTCTTCATTCCAGGCTGGAATTATTTCAGTGTTGTTAACACCTATTGTCTGGGGCAGAGAATGAAGTGCTTTTACAACACCATCAAACAGAAATCTGGTTTCAGGCTCACAAAGGTGGAAGAGGGAGACAGACTATTCCTACTATTCCCTACTGCTCAGCAGAGCCTTTCTCTTCTCAAAGGTGTTGAACAGATCAAACCCTGATGTTATTGCAGGATGATCTCTTTCCTTGTCCCTACTGAAATAAGAACACACAGTTTAACCATCCCCACTCCTTCTGATACAGGGTCTTCAGCCCACAGTTCTCTGAAAGACATTTCTAATTTTGTAATTCTAACTCAAAGTTCATCATCTGTTATGAAACTCACATTAATTGCTGCGATGCTGGCTGCTTTTATACCTGAGTGTCAGCAGACTGGCAATACTCTCTTACTGACTACACTCATAATAAAACCAGCTCTACAAATGAGATGTTCTTGATGGGATTTTGTAATATCATCATTTATGTTCTTTTTTGACTCACCATAATTTTTTAAAGTATACACTAGTTTTGTATCACAACTTCTACACTTGAAAAAATTTCTTCATGTTGTCTAGTTGTATTTGAAAAGACAGTCTTCATGCTAATTTTGTAATCCTTCATTTCAGGAGATCTATTTAAAACCATGTAATTGAACTATGTTATACCCGGTTGAACTGCCTATCTATCAATATATTAGGAGACAGAATGAAAGAAAATAAAGGACAAGGGCAGAGTACAACTTTGTGCACAGGATTATGTTACAAAACCATTTTGAAGATTTTTATCACTGAGAATACATCAGGTTTGTCCTACAGAACCAGTTAAAAACCATTCAGAATAAGAATTTCAAATAAAGATTATCTGCCAACGGGATCAGATTTTCACAGCACATCCTCAATGGAAGCATCCAAGAGCAGGGATTTGAAACAGGCCCAGCCATTTCTATTAGTGCCACACAATGTAAAAGGCAAGTGGAGAATTTCATGGAGCTGCACATTGAAATCTGAAGTTTCACTTGTTTCTTTTGGCTCTTGACAGGATTCAAGGGCTAAACTTAAATAAAGGCAGACATTACTTTGTGCTTAATTTACACTTTTAGCTTCCTTCAGGCATCCCATCCCTCAGCTCAGGACATAACATGTTGGTTCTTAGGAGCTTTATCCCAGGAAAAACATTTCTTATTCATTGTCTAGATGTTTAATTTTGGTCTCATCCTCCTCCTTCTGGACGGCTTCAAACCCAAGAAATGCTCAGCACCAAGAGCATGGCTGCAGGACAGTTCAGCCATCACTTTGATGCCAAAATAGGTGTCCACATTTAAAGACAAGATTAAAACCACTACGGATCGGGATAAGACTGCTAAGGAACTCTGTCATTTTAAAATTCCTTAAGACAACCCAAAGTCTTGAAAATTTGGTTTTGAATTCAGGACTGAGCTCATGAAGCAAACTTCAGTATCTGTAAACTTCAGCATCTGCAATGTGATCGTATAAAGAAAAACATGTCTAGAATACACTGTACAACTGTACACCAAAAGAAGTTATAAGTATGGTCTAAAAACTAAAACAAACAAACAAACATTCACTTTAGCAGCTGTATTTCTCCAGGACTTTCTACAAGTTGCTTGCAAAACCAGCTAATTAACTCTCAGTACAAAAGCAGCTATTTCCACCCCTTGTCACATGAGCATATACTAAAGTTCCACTGACTTTACCTCAAATTCACTCAAATGTAAATTGGAATATGCTAAATTTAAATTAAAAAAAAAATAAAGTAGTTACTACATTATTGTTAGTAGAAACTTCATGTTTTAAGAGGCATGCACTGGGGAAGGAACTGTCTGATTTGACATCTTTGTCAAAAGATCTGTAGACAGAAAAGAGCTCCTACAGAGAGCTGCTACAACAGACAAGGTACTTTTAGAGTACCCAGAGGAACTATTCCTCTAGAATGTTGGCATCTTCTTTAAAGAAAAATTCATCTTCCTTGTAAAGCCACCAGTTCAGTACATGTGTGCCAGTAACAAATGCCTACGGTAGTACTGATGCTAAAGAATGGATTAATAAAATTAAAGTCTGACAAATTCAGTAACTAAGTGTGTGAAGAACAGGATAGTAGGAAACAGGGGAATATTCAAATAGCCCCAGGCATATTCCTACCTATTAGAGAAGCAAGCTTCAGATTTGTTATTTTCAGATTTAAAGTTGTTGGATTTCAGTGGCTGAATACAAATCAAATTATTCTATGATTCTATAAACATATGGGTTGACTTTCCTTAAAAAATTCATGCACTTGTCCAATTGTTTGATAGCCCTCACAGAAAACTTATATTTTTTAAATAAAAGCAAAGGTTGTACAAAAGATTTTTCTCATTACACAGTAAAAAGTCACTATTGAACAAACTGAAAACACTCTTGTGATTGTTTCTGAAAACAGACTTGTGCAATAAATATAAAGGCTTCTTTGTATAGTCATGATCATCAACCAGCAGACAAAATCTCCCCCAAAAATAAGACACCTGCCATAGACATCTTTGCTGAGAGCCTGTCACCAATGCAGATAGAATTGCAGTCAGATCTAAACCTGAAATCCCAAATATTTGTCATATTGCACCTTCAGAAATCTAGCTCCAGCTTTGAAATTTTTCAGTCTTTGCCTACAGTATCAAACAAATCAGATTTTACAAGTTCATTCTGTATTCAGGTGAGGAAATGAAGTAGTTACTCAGTTACTGTAAGTACCACTTTTGACTCATGGTATTTCATTTTCTCGTATATAAAATAGGGATTAAACAATCTTTCCTCTCACTCCTACCTATCTTCTTTTGCTCATTCAGATTGCTGTAATTTGCAGTAAAAAAGTGTGTTCCATAAGATGTACAAACAACATCAATCTTGGCTTTCTATCCTAAGGTTTTGGATGATACATTATGTATCAGCTTTTGTGTTTATCCTGTGGTTTGATTGGATCAGATGGAGCTGACATATTTGCTTCCTTCACTTAAATTCCAACTCCAGTTTGAAAAATGATGTGATGATTTTTTTTCCCTTTTACTGACAGTTGGCAGAAAAATCTTGAAAGTAACCAAGTACAATTTAGGTCTAGAAGAGGACTTCAGGAACTAATGGTTTCAAAGAGCAATCTAGTTCTGACAGAAGCCAATGATAACTTTTTTTTAAAGAACATACAGTCTTATTGCAATATCAAAAATACTTAAGGAATGCAGAGATAATTCTCTGTTTTCAGTCAAAGAACTGAACAGGTAAGAATTCTGTTCACAGACAATCCATGGGGATGGTTTCTACACATGCCATGCCACTAATGGCTGCTATATTTTTTTGTTGATTTTTGTCCTGTTCATTGAAATCACAGTTCCTAGTTATTTTGATATTTTTATAGTTAGTTCTCTTAGATGAAAGCATTACATTCCAATGACTCAAAAAAGCCCAAAAACCCAAAAGCCCAGAAACAATCTTGTAATACCGGAGCCTTGACATCTTCCCACAGCCTCACGAAGCCACAGGAGGAAATGTAATTAGTTCTGTCCTGTAATAATTCTTCCATTTTGAAGGAAGCACATTAGCATATCAGTAGAAAAGATATGGAAAATTTCAGAGGGTAGGGGAATAGAGCTGTTTTTTAATACCTGACTTAACCAAGTGGAGCTGTGTTGGATGTACAGCTGGTTCATCAAATTTTTACCAGGGGTTCTGCAATTTCAGCTTCTTTTTATTACCTAGTCTTTATCCATCAGAGTTCAAGTATAAAGTGCAAGAGTCCTTGAGGCTACTTGCTTTTAGGAACAAAGAACTACTGAAAAATTCCAAGCATATCTCCCCTAACTAGGCTGGAGCAGATAGAGAATATGCTGTCTGGCCAAACACAGTATGACTGTCTGTCAGAAAACCTAAAGTCACCTCTCTCATATCTAATGCTGAGAAAATCCCCAGACAGCTTTTTCTTTTCCCTCTGAATGTCGTTACTTTCCTATTCACCACAATTAATAGAACATGCCCAAAGTTACTGTGCCAGATTGTATCACCAGATTTACTCTTGTTTCTAATGCTGCAGACAATAGCTCCAAGACAATAGAATAAAATACACAGTGGTAGAAGGGAGTTTTCAGAAGGTTTGTATCCACCCTCTGCTTGAACTGGATTTTATGTTCTTTCATGCACAAAGGTTACAGGTAAAACAGAGTCTCACTTGTGTGCTTAAGAGAATATGTGCTAAATCAGACCATTCCTGTGAAATGTGGGTGCCTGTGCTGCTTTGCTGGAAAACACAAGGTTTGGGTTTGTTTGTATTCACAGTGTCACCATGGATAATTACAGCTGTGCTTTGAACATCTCAAATACCATCAAACCATAAATACCAGTAAGATTCTCAGAGCCAGTATATGAGATGCTGGCCAGAAAAAAAAAAAAGCAAATTTAACTTAGGGAGTGGCTACATCAAGTGGAACATTACACTGCACCTAGGCTGCTCCATCACCTTGGGGCAGATGAGAGCTCTGAAAAAACCATCAACTGCTGCCAGCTGTGGGAAGACAAGGAGAAAAAATTAAGAGATGCCCCAAGCCATAGTGCAATTTCTCAGCCCAAGAACCATAGGCTTTCATGTGTGACAGAGCACACAAATGGTACCCCAGACACTTCTGGTAGATTCACAACAAGGTCAAATTCCACATCTAAAAATTCAGTATCAACAGTAGACTGAAATATAGATATTGATCAGGCCCCCACCTTGGTCCTCACTTTATACACTGAGACCTGTTCTGCTGTGTAAACCTCATTCAGCACCTCTGTCACCTTCCCCAGCATATTCCTGTTGTTAACTGGAGGATTGAATGATTCATTTTGAAAGAACAAAATCATAAGATAATTCACCTCCAAAAAGGCACGAGAGTTCTGTTGGTCTGGGCAGAAGTTGTGCCTTTGATGAAGAGACTGAGAGATGATGGGGAAGTCTGGCACATGCGGCTGAAGACAGGGATTTTAAAAATTACATTGAATGGAATACATCACTGAAGAAAGCTAACTGGAGAAATTACCTGTGAAAACTGACACTCCAAAGTGCCACATTTTTGTGATGGAAATCACAGCATACAGGAAAGATTTCCAGGTAACACTCCACCCAGTGATGTGGGGGAAGGCTGCCACGTATCTGCCTGGGATACGCAAGGACAAAGGGTTTTCTGGGCTTGGCTTGGATTTGAGACATCTTCAGGTGCATCAGACTTCTGTTTGCTCAATATTTCAGATGAGTTCTGAACAAACTCTTTAACACTTTAGGTGCTGTACCTCTGACTGGAGTAGTATTGTGTCTCTGCTGCTCAAACAATTCTGCCAAGTCCTCTGTACACAGAGGCAATTTCTAAATGAGAACAGAAAATGCCTCAATGGAATGTACAGATGTAGAGATGCCTCCATGCAGAAGCTGTTGGCATGCCCAGGCACAACAACACCACAGAGCTTTTTCATGAATGATCTGATTCCCAAAAGGGCACAATAGGAAAAACACAGCAATATGAAAGTACTCTGTTGAAATACCTACACCAGCAATAATATGCTGTTAGAAATTAATCCTCTGCTAAAACTCTGCCATACAGACATTCTGTTCACAGTACTATTCTACTGATTCAAAATCTGCACAATCCCAAAAGTCTTTGGGATTTCAAGAGTTTGTGACCTTCATGTTAATTCAAATATGTTGCATTAACTTGGCATGTAAAAAACAAACTAATAAACAAAACAATAAATTAACAACTCCCCCTCCAAAAAAACCGAACAAAACCACCAAAACCAAAAAAACAAGCTCATTTGCAGACACCATGCAGGAAGATTAAAATACTTGGCAAAGGTAGCACGCACCAAACCACAGATTTTCATTTTTAGAGAGATTGAAGGGAAAGAAACTACTTTGGACATTACTGCATTGCCAATTTGAATGAGTGTTCCCTAAATTAGAGAATAAATGGGACTAAACAACAGGTAAATGGGAATTTATATCCCTTCCATGCTCCAGAGGAACAGAACAGTATGATCCTGTTAGAAAATGCCTGAAGTCAACATTCTTGTGCTGCACCTTATCTGTGGTCAAAATGTGAATTTCATTTACCAACAGTCCAGCAGTCTCTTCATTCCATTTGCATACTTTTCATTCCATTTGCTGCAGGAGGAGAGCCTGCCTGTCAACTCCTTGGAAGTGTTTGTATTTTTAAAAAATGGAAATATCACTGTATGTTACACAAAACCCCCTTATTTCCTCTAGAAATGGAAACACTCCTCCCTCTTGCTGTTTTGTTTAATATTTAGAAGTTAATTGCATCAGAGTAGTTCTACGTTATGCAATTCCATAATTGGAGTGTAGAATAAATCAGGTTCACTAATAATTTTCTCAAGAGTTATCTGTCAGCACCCCTAACTCATCATAAAACCAATTATGTCACTTCTGGCGTGCCTTTCATGACTTTGGTGCCTGACAGAGTAAAAATCAACATGAGATTATTTCATGGCTGGTCCTGGGTGAGTGGCTCCAGTGAATCCCCTGTTGGGGCTCTGCCATTCAGCCTTTCAGAGCTGCAGCATCCCAGGCTCATGAGGATGCTCTGGTGAGCACACAGTGGACAGAAAAGCATCTTCAAACTGGTTAATCACTGAATTGACTGGTTACCATGAAGCACTGTGCTGAGCAACACTGATGAAATTTATTAAAAACAGCACATACTTTTCTGAGTGTGCATTTGATAAAAAGGGAATTTTATCTGGCTTCTGGTCAGGTGGGAAAATCCCTTTGCCACACAGGCAGACACTCCTCGATTTTAATACTTGATATTATATACATTAATGTATTGAAATTACAAGGTCTGCAAATCTCACTTAAGATACCACCAAGTTTTGTACTGCATCACACTACTCTACTGAATATTTCACTTCTTTGTCACCAGGAAGCTTATAGATTTCTTCCTTTAAATGCTTCAGATCAGCATGGTTCTCACAGCAATCCATCCTAAATCCACCTTCTCAGTGCCAAGATCTTAATATGAATTGTTCTGACAATTGTTCTGACAAATTAGATCTTTTAAGCACTCAGATTACAGATCCATCTATTTAATAGCTGCATATCTCCACTCCATTTTTTTCTGCCACATTCAGCAATCTCCTTTTCCAAGTGTCCATGAAATTGGGGTAAACACTGACATCAGAGAGCACAAGGCACAGTTACCTAATAATTTATACACCAAACCTCACGCAAATAATTATGTAGAAACTTTTACACTGTTATTTGGCATGAAGCTATATACATGGAAAAAATTAAGAAACACTAAAATCATATTTCCCTAGTGGAGATGAAGGGTTTCAAATCAACACAAGCTTTTCCACCAGCCTGAGTGGCCATACAAGCAAAGCAGACTGAGAGTGATAGGCAGTGAAAACTAAGAGTAAAAAGCTATAGTTTCAAATGTTTTCATAAACCATTCCTGAGAAAATAAAGCAAATTAAAATTACCAAATGTTGAATGTACTTTATTTGAGTATTTGATTTCTCTTAACATAAATAACCAGTTTTGTGTGAAAAGTCTTTCAAAATTAATATTTCAGAAGCAGGTATGACACCTGCTTTACTTGCAATTGCAGTGGGGTGTATGAACAGTTCTTTGGCAGGTACCCACTGAGGAGCATGAACTTCTAGCTGAGGTCTGGAAATTCTAACCACAAGGTAATTTCTCACTAGTTTTGGTTTGAGTTTTTTTAATGTTTGTTTTGTTGGGTTTTTTGTTGTTGTTGCTGGTTTTTTGTTTTGGTTTTGTTTAGTTTTTTGGTTTTTTTTTTTGTTTTGTTTTTCAGAAATGGGTAATTTATTCTAAAGGTAGAGATTATCATCTTGTGAGGAAATAATTTGGTCCCATCTACCACAATGAAAATATGGAGATTTCAGACTAAGGAACAGCAATTAAAGTACTTAGTTAACTAATTAAATGATAGCATTTCCCTTAAATGCTGAGAATGTCACTCAGCAGTATATGCACTGCTGCATATACTATTCATCTTTATAAAAGCTTCCTGGGCTACAGTTTGAAAAGCAAAATGGAATTCCAGTCATATCCTAGTGCAATCTCCATCAAGTATTATCAAATAAAATTGTACAGCTCAATGACCCTATTTAAAATAATATGCAATTATTTAAACAGAATCAAAATACTTCAAGTCAAGTATCTAATAAATATTTTTTTGCATTGGTCGACTTTATAGAGCAAAAACCAAATTACAGATTATCCAGCTTACACGTGGTTCATCACACACTATTTAATAAATCACAAATTAACTATGCACTAAATAATCACACAACCATTTCCCTCAAACTCTGGGAAGAGATTTGATTAATCTTTTCAGCCACTTTTCTATCAAGGATGATTTAAAAACATCAATTCCATTAACAGGGTTTCACAGAAGACTCTTGTCTGGTGCTTGTTCCTTAACAATTCTGACAATGTCACATTCTGACAGGCTTTAAAATCATGTCTAGGATTTTGTGCCTTTTTTTTTTTTTCTTTAAATAACCAAGCAAACAGATAATTACTAAAACCAAACATAAAGAAACCCCACCACAACCCCAAGACCATGCAGTGTCTATTTTGCCAAAGATGCTGAGCCACCTACACGTTAAATATACACGTGGCTGAGTTCTTGTGAATTTACTTTTGTTGTGTGCAGGAGAAATGATTCAACAGCAGCTCCTTTTGCAAAAGCAGCAGCTTTGAATAAAGAAAGCAGTCTGTGAGGCCTACATCACTGTGGTTTATAGGAAGTTGTTACAAGTGTAGGAAGCCATGAAGCTGGGCTCATTGGTAGCCGTGGCTCTGCAGAAACATTGCTGAGCTGACAGAAGCAGCAGCACTCCGGAGCAAGGAGTAATTTCGATTGTGTTAATAAAAACATGGGGGGAGTTTCCACTGGAGCAGGGGAGGGGAGGCAGAACACATCAGCTTTGGGAGCATCCCCTCTGGAGGGACTCTCCAGAAGCACAGGAACCAAAGGTGTTCCCTTTCCTGCCATGGGAACACCACAGTGACAGCTCCCCAAACCAAGAACCTGCGTGTGAAGAACAAATTTAATATTTCCTGCCATCGACTGGGGCTCAGTGCCCTGTTCTCATGCCAGGAAGTTTAACGTGAAACATGCAAAATACAACTGAATCACACAAAAAGAAGCATTTGCACGTGAAACTGCTTTGATCACACAAGATGACCAATGTAAAGAATATTCCCAATGTGGATCCCAGTGAAGAGAACTCCACGATTTTTAACTACATTCAAAGGATTAATGGGAAAAGGAAATAGATTATAATTCAAAATTAATAGCAAATTCAAGAGGAAAGTATGTATAAATGAGATCTCCATTTCTCTTACCTTTGCAATGGTCTCGTGCAAGCTGAAGGAGGGATCCAGCTCTTCAGTTTTTGTTGCATGTACAGGAAAAAGGGCTTCAGAGAGAAAGCTGGAGTTCTGTGAGAAAGAAGGGGCTTTTTAGGATTCCACATTGATTTCCTCCTTCAATTGGTTATTGAATTTTGTTGATAGATTGAAAAACCCTTCAAATCTTAAATTTTAATGATTATGAAACTTATTTCACTGATCTCATTAACTGATTCCAAGCCCTCAAAAAAGGCAAAAACCCCCTAAGTCTTATGACTTTATTTCTGGAGTGGCAGTTGTCTCTGAAATTATGCTTCCCAAAGTAGCTAAAAATGTTGCCTACAGGGAGGAAAAAAAAATATCAACACAGTTTTATATTGAGCGAAGCAGCAATCAGACATTTTATTAACTGTGTTATAATTTAAGTCTTCAGAAGAAATGTAACCACAATAATCAAGGGATACTCTTATCCTCTGCAACCATGCTATTTCTCTATCCAGTATTACCATCTACATAATAAGGGATTTTTGTCAGTTCCCTAAAATTATATACTTTAGGTTTACCACTCTTTTAACACCAGACAATCTAATATATTGTCTGTAGAGAATGTTCATCTCTTATTGTACTGTAAAAAACCAAGACATTATTTGCATAATTGTTGTCACAAGGAAACAAGAAACCAATAACAAGGACTGAACCGGAATAAAAGGCAAAACATTATAAAACAAACCTCTGAGCCTCAAAGGTGCCTGAAACAGGAATTAAATTACATTGCTGATAAATTTGCTTGTTGAATTTTTCTATAAATTAATGCCTTCTTGTTCAATTTCTATCAGCACTTCTATGCCTTTCTAGGAGATTATTTCTGGTAGAAAACTCCCACCATTTTCTTAAAAAAAAAAAAAAATATATATATATATATATATAATTAGCACTGCATCAGATAAATTTTTGTGTTCAGTGATGCATCTGTGTGTTGCATAACTTGTCGCAGAAGCATCACAAAATAAATGAAGTAATTTCTTCTTTCAGAATTTTTTTTTTTTTAAAGATCTCAGGGAGAAGATGCACAAAGTCATTTATTACAAAGATAAGTACATATTTCAGCATTAACTCATAATTATTCATCTTTGTTTTGAGCTTGCACACCAGTTTAGAGATGTGTCATTTGACTGGGGGGCTGCTGAGAACACCCTCATTCTGCTCATCATCGGTCACAGAAATTAAATCAGTAACTTAAAGAGAGTTACATAACTTATATTCACTCTTGAGTGCCTCACTGAGAGTCAGTGAAGGGAGTGACCACCAAATTAAATTTGCTATACAATGTCAGATTATTGCTCCATCTAGACAAATATCCTTTTATTTTGTGGAATGTGAAGCTTGGTGGATGAGCTGCCTGAAAAGCAGTGAAGCCTGGCTTCTGTCCCACTCACCCAGGTAAACCAGCAGCCTCTGCTGCTGCCTTTGGAAGAACCCAACATTCACAGGAACCATCAGCAGATGAATCAAAACAACTGGGACTGCACTCGTGACGAGTTGTTCTGCTCATGAAGGAATCGAGACCCTGCTCACAAAGATCTTGAAAGGGATTGCTGTTTGAAATAACTTGCTGGCATCTGAAATCATCTTGCTGTGCACTTGTAAGAGCAAATGTTTTAAACAGCTGTGGCTGCCTTTTTTTTTTTTTTTTTCCTCATAAAAGGCTCCTCCATAAAGAACTGCTAGAAAGGACAACTTTGTTTCTCTTGTTTTTCAAGCACCAGGCTCACCAGAGAAAGCGGCTTCCAACTAACAGAAGCCCACTCTTCATCCCAGGGAGCACATGGCAGAGAGATGAGTCCAGATGATGTTCCAAGAGCATTTAACAGCAAGAGAAACACCTTCCAAGAGCTGGAAACTGGATCACACTTCTCTGTCGTTTTTTCACCAAGCTCACAACAAGTTACTGTTGTATTTTGGCTTTTTTTGAACAGCAATTTGCTAAGCAAATTTCTAGTAAATGCACACCAAGAGAAAGACTTGCTAATCCAAAACCATTAAAACCAACTGTATTATTATTCCTTTATGCCTTTCAGCCACAGTAGGAGCTACAGCTGCAATTGTCCTTGTTCTCTCCCACACTCACCAAAACACAAATCATCACCTCAGCCCCAGCCAGGCATTAGCAAGTACCCCCCTCACCTTGTAGAGAGAGCAGAGTCTTCAATGCATTGTGAATGCTCTGCAGATGGCTTCAAATTACAGAAAAACCTTTTCAAGGTCAGACCATTGCAAAACATCCTAAAATTTAGGACTAAAATTTCCACACTAGTGCTTTGAAAATCTTCTCCTTTGCTTTTCATCGCATTCTGATAATTTTTCTTCAAGTTCATGGCTATCCAAATGGATTAAGAACATTTTCTCTTCTGATATGAAATGTGTTTTTATCAAACAAACTTTACAATCTACAAAGGATCACCCCAATAATCCTTGAATTCCCTATGAAATTATTTGGTATCTCTGTGAGCTCTTCAGAAGAGAAATGAACAAGCATAACATGTATTTGGAAGTGGATTTCCAAACTGCCCCATGTCTCGTGTTCCTTTTGGAATGATCAGTTAACCTGGGCTTTTCAATACTCATTTAATGAAGCATTCTGTGAAATTAGAACGACATTGATGTTCCACTTTTCAAATAATGGGTCACTTCTGATTAAACTTCGATTGAACATTCAACTTTCAATCTTAAAACAAATTGCCTCCTTTTCTTTTTAATTTGAACCCAATTTCCTGCTGCCCTCGGGTCTTGTGACAGTAATTAATTGATTTATGAATCAATTAAATGGAGATCGAAAATGCAGGCAAAAATTGCTTAAAACCCCAAATCTGGCTTACTCTTGCTTATTTATGATGGACACTTGCACTAAAATTCACTTCTGATTTTCTACACTCATTTTTCTAACTTAACTTATCCTTCCACAACTAATTAAGTGAACAAAACGTTTCACCTTCTAAAGGCACTAAATTTGGCATCCCTTGTGTATTGTCTTATAACATTCCTTCAATTTATATGCCAACTTTCCACCAATGCATTTTAACTCAAGAATAAAATCTCACAGCACTTCTGGTGATTTAATATAAAACACTAAATACCAAGATATGCTTTAGAGACCTATTTTACTGCCATTAAATAAAAAAAAAAAAGAGTTTTAAAAAATATAAAATTTTGCCACAGATTGTCTTAGAACTGGAATTATTTCTGTAAGTACATGTGAATTTTTTTACTAGAACTGGACAACACTGAATCCACAACAGATTCTGTTTTCTTGACTATTACTTGAGAAACAGTAAAACTGCAAGTTAGAGAAATTATGAATTTATGTACTCAAATTATGTAAGTACGAATTCCTTAATAGGCTCTCATTCCACATGCGAACAGATTTCTCCTGCCCACTGAATGTTTCTCAGCTTTTACAAGAAGACCTCCTTCTGTTCTTAAGCTGGCAAATAATACACAAATATCTCCAGAATTATTTTTTGGGAGGTGGGAGGGGGGGTGAGGGGAAGCTTTTTAGTTGTTTGTTTTGAAAGTAACAGGCAGTGGAGGTTTCCCCACTCAACAATCAAGATGCTCAATCTGGAAAAACAACTTTTAGATTCAAGTTCTTTATCCAGTTTGACTTCCCCCTAGTTAACATTAATCAGAATTGTCCTTGCTCAGGCCAGCACTGCCCTTCAACACTTCACAATATTCACAGCGCCAATGGCACCAGAGACAAAAGCAGCACCAGGAAAGTACAACCAAAGAGGAAACAAGGGGGAGCAGAAATCCTTCTGAAATTTGTACAGGTAGGCAAGAGGTATAAACGTGCTGATCTTACACTGCTAAAGCCTGCAAGGAAAATACACAAAAGAAGGAGGGAGGCCAAGAGAAAAATGTTTATTTTCTTCATACAGACCAAAGAGTAGCGTCTAGAAGATGAGAACTCAGGGGTTGCTTTTTGCTGTGTCAGGGCTGACACTATGCTCTGTTACCTGTCCAATATAAATAAATACATGCCATGTGTGTTCTGTGAGCTGTTAACCTGCTTCAGCCTTTCTGCCTTTTTGTAGCACAACAGCACAAAAAGTAGAATTGCAGAAAACTGAGGGATACACGCTAATGTGCAGTGTCTGGCCACTGAAACACAAAGCAAACACTGCACATCTTCAGAACCAAGCTGGGCACAGGTTCAGCTGGGAGGCTGAAGTCACATAAGGCACATTCTGAAGTTGTGCAGTGCCCAAAACCAAAACCCAGAAACCCAAAGGCTTCACAACTGCATCTGTATTCAACACCAGCGCCAAAAAAATTGTCATAGCGTGATGGAGAAAGCCCTGTCAGGAGAAAAGATAAAGAGAGAGCAGTGACAAGAACAAAAGCACCTCTGAAATCTGCACTGCAGGCTCTCACTAATTCCTTCTTCCACTTTCCCTAAGTCCAGCAGTTGGCATACGGTGTCCTGGCAGAAAATACTCAATTGCATTTCTTTGTGAAAGAGTTGTTTCACCTCACCTAGGCTAAAAGGTCATCTCTTCCCCTTTTTTTACCACCTGGCAGGGTGATTGAACAAGAGATTTGTCTGTAAGAAGGATCAAAAAGAGAGTAATGGAAAAGGTATCTCATAGACTAAAATATGGCTTTATCATCACCTATCTAGATTACTTTTACTAGGGAGGGTACTGCAGACTGAAGCAGATTTACTGAAAAAGTGGATTATGTAGAATAGAACAGACTGAAGTCAAAGTGTGGTTCTTTAAAGAGTGGGTTAAATTGACTTGATGAAATAATAACAGGTATATTAGGATTTGTCACCATTAAAGGCCCACAGGGCTGCAAATATATTGCAGATGAGATTTCCTGCCTCTCCATCTCACTAGCAGCCTGGCTTTACCCCTTCTAGAAAATGCTCTAGATATCTAATTAAATATCACCTCCCAAATCCATAAAGAACTATAAAATGATGTAAACATTTGTTTCACTGATGCAAAAGACATAAAACAGCTGCTTTAAAATTATTTTTATAAAGCAAAGCTCTGAAATTGCCACAGCCTAACACGGGTCTTCAAAGTGAGAATGCCCCTACTCTGGAAAACAGGCTAGTCAGAAGGAGTTTCTGACAAGAGTCAGAAATTCTGTATTTTCACCATTTCAGTTTACTGAAGAACTTTTCTAAAAGAAACAAAAGCACATTTATTTTCTGTTTGAACATTCTGGTAAAGATGTGCAGTGACCTTGCAATGCCACGCAGTGC
This sequence comes from Poecile atricapillus, assembly GCF_030490865.1. Taxonomy (NCBI): domain Eukaryota; kingdom Metazoa; phylum Chordata; class Aves; order Passeriformes; family Paridae; genus Poecile; species Poecile atricapillus. The sequence continues at coordinate 21,539,662 of NC_081256.1, forward strand.
TGGACAAAATGAGCAAGGCCTGCCAAACAAGACTGCACAGAATACAGGAGAGGCAGAATTGGAATCACTGCTGCACAAGTTATTTTATTATTCAACTCAACTGCAGCCAGAAAAACCCCAGCCAACAGTCATAAGGAAAATAATACAAGCACATTTCTCTCATCTCTTTTCATTTAATGTTTTCTTCCTTATGTTAGTAAGTGAATTGAAATAATCACTGTAAAGCTATAAATTCACAGACTGCAGCACAAAGAAAGCAACTTTCAGGATGTCAGGATCCTTGCCTGGATCCTGGAACTCCTCTGCAGTTTTCCCTTGGTGCTTTTTGCACTGAAATCAGCAGTTTAGGTGGGAGTGGCCCAAGTGAGAAATCTGGAACCTGACAGAGGATCTTCCCAAAGTTTCAGAACTTAGAAATAGGAGGCTTAGTAGGATTCAGTACAGCTGAGAGAGAAGAGCTTTTCTTGGATGTGTTGTGTGAAGGGCACAAGAACATTTGGTAACATTTTATGATCAGTTGTGAGCATTCAAATTATGCAGAAACATGAAGTTCCAGGAAGATCACCCTAACAATGTCCTGCTAGAAGTCATGAATCCCAGTGGCAATGTCTTTCACAATCAAATATTAGCAATGCTTTTACTTCCTGATTCAATGCTTCCTATTTCCTGCTTTTATTTTTAGTGCCCAAAAAAACACCCCAAATTATTACACTGAATGAAGAGATCTAATGTTAGACACTAGGCAGATGTTGTGTGGGTAGGAGGCTCACCACCTTCCAGTAAGAATAAAAATTGGTTTTTGCTAAGAATAATTATGTCTTCAAGACAATATTTATTTCTCAGAAGCCTTATTAACCAGTTCTTCGATATCCATGATAAGATAGATTAAATACTGCAAATTTTATCAGCAAGAATGCATCACTGACCCAAACCACAGCTGTTTGATTGTCCAGTGATCGTGATTTTTTTCCCCCCCAAAAAAAACTGAGTGCCACACTACTAATATCTACTGACACAAAACAAGTTTTGATACTTATTCCAGATATTCTACAGGAAGATTTTTAGTTGGTCAGTGGAATTCAGCCACTCAGAAGATCAGTGGTAAAACATTACCATGAATGTAACAGGTCATTTAATTCTCTGGGAAGAACAGAGAATTCAGTGACATCTATCCTTAGATAATACATATTTTCAGTAACTAGATGCTTCAAACAGAAGCAATTTATTGGTGTCTAAACCAATTTTTCACATTTTCTCATATCCCATTGATCCTGTTAACTCCCAGGCTGTCTTTCTTCCATTGACTTCCAACAATCCTCAGACAGTTCCAAGGCACTGAGGAGCCTCAGAGAATCTGCAAGGACAGAGCTCACAGAAACAAGATGTACTCATGCAGTGTGAATGAATGCTAAAGAAGCTGTGTGATTTTGATACCATAAGGCAAGTTTACATAAGGAATTTTCCCCTTCTGGATGCACTGTGTGATGTTTAGGACATCAAAGCAATAGGATTTGTGAGGCCAGACAGAAATTTTTGGAGCAGAGTAATGTATCCAAACTGATGAGGACGTCATCAGTTTCACTAGCATTAGTGCAATAACAAAGATGCTCTTCCATGAAATTAAGTAGCTAAATATTCATATTATTCAATAAAACAACTCAAGCAATCAATTGAACATCAAATGCATTTTGTCTTGTAAAACACTGAGTCATTAACCTTAACAATTTCACCATGCTCTCACTACCAAATTCAACTCAATTAGCGTCCAAATGAACAGATGGACTAATGAATTAATGAATTATTGGTGAGTCCTACACTAACCCCTGACTGAACTGAGAAATTAGAAAACACTAATTTATGCTGGAGACAGAAAAAACACACTGGTCAGGAAAAAATCAGTCTGTATAAAGACAAGCCCAGCTATTATAAAGACAGCTTAATCTCTGAGTCAGAAAGGCAGCTGTGGTTTGGACCCACAGGTAGTCCCAAGGCAACCTGCTGGAGATTCCTGGAATTATTCCTTGTTACACACTGGCATCACTGCTTGTCCACAAACACAAATGAAACCTCTCTCTTCACCTTGACACAACCAACTCCCACTGCTACACCTTGTTACCCATTAAGTTCTACTACACAGTTCATAAACTCTCTTAGCAGCAAGAGCAACAGCATCAAACTCTCCAGAGGCAGCTCAGGAAAGGGAATCCTGGGTTCCCAAGCAACCCTCCTGAGGCTGATACACATTTGCTCCTTTGCAAAGACTTTCTGCTATACTAAGCACACTGGTACTTTGATTCTTTCCTACAGGCATGAAACATCTCCAGTAACTCCCCATGGGCAACTACCAGCTGTGTTATTGCCTGAAAAAAAATTAACAAGTACCAGGGAGAAAAGAGAAGTAAAACAGGGAATGAGGGGAGCCATGAAGAGCTGTATTTTCAGATGGAAAAGCCACTGACTCACAGATCATCACAGCAACACACAGCTATTATGCAAACTCCCCCCTAGTATAGATGCAATTGGTACTGGGTGACACTTAATCAAGGAGGACATAAATAATAACATAAGATAAACAGCAGAACTTTTACCAGAAGGGTCTGGTCAGCTGTAGATAATCCAAGCAGTCAGGCAGAAATCTCAAGACATGGCTGTACTAACTCTTTCCTGGCTGGAAGGGGACTGAAGGACACCAGAAGTAAAGGAGAAAATAATCTGGATATAGAGCAACAATGAGATTAATGCTGTGATTCAGGATGGTGAGATAACTGCATTAAAAATACAGAGCTCCAGAACTTCAGAACATAAAAGTGGATTGACTTTAAGCACTGGAACTGTTTGAGAAGTGATTACATCACTGCTACAAAACCAGCTCTCAATAAAGAATACCAGAGCTCAGATTACTCAGGTTTGCTCTCAGTGTGCACACACAGGTACAAGGTTGTATTTGTGGAGATGAAACCATACCACAGATTTTGTTTCTTTCCACAAAGCCACGCTGACTACACATAGAGAGATGCATTTAAAAACTAAATGTGCTTGGGGTTCAGACACCAGTTTCCTGCTCACTTCAGAACAGACACAAGGGAGATGCACTGAAGAGCACTCCAAGCTGCCTGAGCCCTCCCTCTACACCAACACAAGCACATGAAAGAGACAAAAGCAGCTCGCAATATGAGAGCTATTTTTTTGAAAACCAGACCCTAAGTTCTCTCCATCAAGGACAGTTCCTCTGTTTCTTTTCTGTAACAAAGGAATCTTGGAAAGCTTTGGAGTTCTTTTGAGAGAAGTGCATGATGTGTCAGTCTAAGCATGTAAATACTGAAATCAAGACACTGTGGTAAGTTTCCCCAAAGAATGATAAAAAGGAAGAAAAGAGGGCAGGATAGGGTGGAGGGAGGATGCAGAGGCTGATGGTAAAAACATCACTCAGTGAATGAGAAGCCACATTCACTGAAGAGTTAAGATTTAGTGCCCTCTGTTTTACACCAGTGTGGGCGAAAATCACTTTTAAGGGCTCTAATGAAAGTTGAAAGTTACCTTCAGAAAGTTATGCATATTTCAATAGAAATAAAAATCATTATGCATTCTCTCTAAAGAGGATACAATCTCAAACTGTCAAAATTCTAAACTCTTCTACATATATTACATACAAATGCCTTCTATAAAGAAACCTCTTTTCATTTTTCTTCTAAATTAGCTTAGTGGTCCATGGTATTACACTACCTTGGTGTAGCCTGTGAATAATGTGACAGGTAATTTTTATACTTCTTGCCTGTACTTAAGTTTGAGTGAAGATACGGAAAACAACTTTTATGATCTAGGTGTAAAAATAAATGTTCTGTGAGCCCTGCATACCCAAACGTGGACATCTACTATGAAATGTTTCATGATTATGTGTCCATCAGTAAGAAAAAAAAATAAAATAAAAGTTGTTTTTTTTTTTTTTAATAATATAAATGTGCAGCAATTCTTTTTCTGCAAAAAAGTGATAATGCTAATGTTGATGGAACCTACCACGTTATCACAGAGGGGATTTAAGATTTTGTGTTATCAGATGGGAATCATTCTGTAACAGGATGCACTGAGAAGGATGAATAATATGCAGATAACATGGGAAATCATCCAACTGCAATTTTAAAAAATGGATTCCTCATGAAACTCTTGACTGCAATGACACACAAATGGATGGTAACAGTCAATTAATTTCCATCTTGAAAAAAGTTCAAAATACACCTGTACCAGCTGAAGTTTGTAAGTGATGGAGCTCAAAATGCCGAACACTTCAATGATGTTTGAATTACAGTGCTGAAGAAAAAATCAGATCTCTGACTGAAACCATGGAAATTCCAGTTTATATTTTCTCTACTACCCAAACATTGGGCAGCTCTTTTACTCCTCTGTGATTACTTGTGCTCCAGGACTTCAGCAGCGATGCTATGAACTGTGCTATGAAAGAAGTCATCAAAATAAATTAACTTGGAAGTAGGGGCTTGCACCTTTTCCCTTCAGGGGAAAAGCTCAGTACTACCCAAACTTTTTAAAAATCTTTTAAAAACTACTTTTCCCTGTCCCCAATCATAAAAGTAAAAAGACTATCGGAATGTTGAGCCTAGCAGAGCAAACTACACTTTAAGTGCTCCATCAAGAGGAAAATTAAACACAGAAAATCACAGAGGTGATGCTGATACAAAAAGAAAAACAATGCAAATCTTAATGAAATAAGGGAGAGAAGTATGAGGAACAAGGTGAGCTATAAGTGACAGGGCAGTGTTTTCTATTACACAGATGTATATCATGTGTAATTTTCTATTACACATATGTATATCCATTTAAAATGAGAACTGTCATGAATCCAAATAGAAACTGAGTGCACATCCCTGAGATCAAACACCACCATACCCAGTGTTTTCAGAGTTATTCCTAATTTACAATCAGGTAACCAAGAGCTGAGATTCAGCCATGTAAATAAGATTATTTTGTTTACAAAGTTAAAACACCACAGGTGAGGAATTTATATCTGAGACACCAAGCAGAGTTGTGATGAGCAGACACTTGAGTCTGTTACATGCATGTATTTTCTGTCATTATGGAGGACATGTATGTGTTATACCTGTTACACCATTTGTGGGCTTGAAAATACACTGTTATACAAACATAGTATTTTTAAGAGCACAGAAATAGTCCACACATGGGAAAAAAAAAATCAGAATGTACTTCCTTGTTCCATGTTATTTCTGATGTACCAATGCTCATATAATCGAGTTACTTGACCAATATCCAGCTTTTATGCAGTACAGAGGGTGATTAAGACAAGTCTTTGATTTAACAGCTTAGTTTATGTTACTCTTCCTTGTTGCTGTAAAGCTGAGTATGTTTTTAACACTACTCTCTGCTGAGGTGAGGACTAATAGATTAATCATGGCTTTAGACTAATCATCATAGCAGAGAAACTGTATTGAAATCAACATTTGGGTTTTTCTCTGGAGACTATGTCACTTGGATGCACATTATTCATTATCTTGAATAGCATAAGACCTCCTGAAAGCAAAATAATCAGCAACATTAGGAAAATCTGATCAGCTTGTCACCTAATACATTACAAATCAGGATTTGACCCTCATGTGGAGGAAAAGAAGGCTCTCTTCAGCAACTGCAAGAGAATCCTTGGAAACTGGGGCAATGAGATGCTTTTTTCTACTTGAGAAATTCTTCCAAGTTTACTTACTTTGAGACTAAAATTCTGCATGTTTTCTGCTGGTGAATAAATGAGCTGCATTTGACCCAGTGCACCTTTAGAGCAGTGGCTGAATTCTCAGAATGCACTTTTCTGGCTCCCAGACCCGACCAGGGGCATTTGCCAGGCAGATTTAACCTCCCCGAAGCTGTGGTTCACTGTATTATGTAATTCCAAGCCAGACAGTTTTACTTACTCTTCTGGCCTGAATGTTTCCTCTCACAACTTTTATTTCCCTGTATTTACTCCTCAGGTTCCTGTCAATGAAAGGATTTTAAAACCTCTCTGTGGACTGGCATCGCTCCAACTGTGCAAGAAATGCATTTCTAAAGCTGACCTGGAGCAGCTGCTCTGGAGAAAGAATACAAGCTCAGGTCTTGGGCTTTTTATCTCTAAACCAGTTTGTTTTTTTCAGCAGTGGAACAGCATCAGTTTTACCTGACACTGCATGCTGGCTGACAGGTGAGTAAAATAAACAACTGATGTATATTCCAAAGGAAGAGCAATTCCTGAGTAGCTGACAGCAGTGGAAGAGAGAGAACAGGGTACTGACCTGGCAAAATGATAACCTACAAAAGCACATCAAACCAGTCCATTTCTGATGCTGTTTGCCCAAATCTTGTTTTGCAATGAGGCTGACGTGCAGTTAAAAAAGCTGGATGGAAACAAACAAGAAAAAAATCCCTCCCTGCAAACCAAAAGATTTTTATCAGCCCCTAACCTGCCTAACAGAAATTCCTACAATGTTTACTAATGTGGCTGTCAACACAGAGTAATTTGTCTGCCTTACAATATCTGTCAATAAACAGAATCCACAATAAACAATGGCAATAAACAGTAAAGGATAAACAGATTGCTTGTTTGATAGAACATAGGAGAGACAATGAGCTTATCTTCTGGAGGCCTGTCAACAACCTGTACAATAAATAACAAAGATATAGCAAATAATCCAAATGTAATCGTTCTGTGTAACTTCACTTTTAGGGAAAAATTCCATCCTCTTGCCAAGAGAAATTTACACATTTTGCCAAGCAGATTTATTTCTCACATAAAACAGATCTCATGGGGTCAAGGTCTCCTACAGTCTGAGAAGTGCAGTACATCTACTGTAGATTACACTTACCAAGTTTATTTCTAGGAAATGATTTTTCAAGAAAGACAAAAGCTGAATTTTTAACAAAGAACCAAATTTAGTATGTCATATTTAAGCAAATATAGAAGTATTGTTTTTTATGATTTTAATTACATTGATGAGTCGTTCTGAGAGACAAAAATGCACATTTGCAAGGTTAACTGAACATGAAGAATAACTTTGGATTAAAGTAGACAATAGCCAAGGGAACCTTCAGTGTTCATATTATAAATCTTGCTGGGAAATACTATTTTGATGTACTGAACTTTGCAGATTCTTTCTCATGCTCTATAGACTGGATATACACAGAGCTTGAATGAAAACTATGTGGAACAGCTGCTAAGTGACAACAAAAAATTCCTCTGGACCACAAGCCTTCCATAAACATTGCACTCACACATCTGCCTTCAGATTTTCCTTACAACCTTTACCTTGTGTTTAATCTGAAGTAGAAAACCTTGCCTAATAGGTGCCATGATGTTTAGAAACAGAAGTCTCCTTATTTGTATAAATTCTTGACTTCATCTATTTTAATCTACACAACAACACGGCAGCAACGCTCCCTATTTGGCACATCCCTGCTTTGTTTTGCATATGTGAAAGAGAAGCAAATTAGCATGCAGTGTCAGGAAACATTCCAGCTCAACCCAGCCTCAGCTTTGCTCCTCAGCCTGGAAAGATGTGTACACAGGAGATGAGCACAGTGAAGAGAGGAAAGAAGAGAAATGGGGAGAATATGAAGTCAGTGCATCATTACATTTGCATGAAAACACAAACCTCTTCTCTTGCCTATTGTTTCTTTGAACACCTAATGCCAGGCTTCCTGCTCCTCAGCTCACCAGCTGAGGGTGAGTTTGAGATATCCAGCTGCAAAAAACCTACAGTAGAGAATGTGGAGAGAAAACAAACCCTCCTAACAATTTATTTGTGTCCAATTCCAGCCAGAACTCCAATCAGCAGAAAATGCCTCCTCCTTCCACCTACCTTGCAGAGGATGACAGACTGAAAAAAAAACCCATGGTGTCTGGAAGACTACAATGAAGAATACAGATCTTTACCAACAATGTTTATCCTGGAGAACCTTATTTTTCTCATGGTATGAAAATGGATATAAAGTTAATTTTGAATATTGTCACATCCTACTGTAAAAAAATACACATCAATAACTGTTTCCACTATGTTGAAAACAGTCTGGAAAGTTGGGTTAGATAACATATAGCCTATAAATATATTTATATTTATATGTATATGTATATAAATATAGATTATATATTATTTTATATATATTTTATTTATATTTATATATAAAAATATTCATATTTTAACATAAAATCCTACAATGTATATCTGTTTTTTTGAATACCATATCCCTACATAACCAGTCACTTTGAAGCTCTGTGGTAATCCTCCTAAGACCGAAAAAAAATGTGTTTAGAGGACATAAATTTCCACTGCAACAGGATATAATCTGAGAAAACATATTTCTATCTTCCTGCCATTTTCAGTTTGTCCATTTTTAGTCATAGCTACCTCTGATGCTTTGATGTCCTCATAGGAAAACTGCGTGGCAGGCACTCCGAGGTGGTTGATGAAATAATCTGAATCTCCCTGGATCTGCACAGAACTCACATTGGATCCTGGACATCTTGCCTTTTCCACACAGTTGAAGCTCTGGCTCTGAAAAAAAACCAAACACAAATCAAAGCTCTACTTCATTGTTTGCAGTCAGACTCTTGAAGACTTGTAGCAATATCTCATTTAAACAGCATTCTTTGGGTTGAAGCATCTTCAGCATGGCAGAGAGTGAAGTTTTGCTGAAACATGGCTGAGTTTTTCAGAGGACAAGGAAATTCTTATCTAACTGAGATGGCAGGAGAAGCAAGAGAAGAGTTAAGGCACATGGAATGTCTCATGCTGGCCAGATTAGAAGGCATCATAGTGCCTTTTGGAAGATTTTGAGGTCTTTAATAGCTCCTAAGGAATCAGTTTTTTATTCAGTTAATAGCATGCTCTACCACAACAAAAAGCTGAGATTATCATAATCAATCTATGAATATATCTGTGAAATCTGGCAATGTAAAGAATTTCCCACAATTGCAAAGTAGGGCTTCAGAAAAAAACAGAATTTTAAAGATATGTAATACACATTTTTTGTGTAAGTAATACACATTTTCTGTGTAAGTAATACACATTTTCTGTGTAGGTTTCTTAAAACAATTCTAGTCAGTGAAATCTTTGTACTTCTTTCACATAAGTATTTAATGGTGAAATCTTAGCAACAGAACTGTAATAAATATGGAAACTGGAAATCGAGCCCAGACTGAGTGCTAATACTTGTGCAGCTTTTAAATCTATCAGGTAATTAAACACTTAATAAACAGTAGGCGTGAAGGCTTTCAACATCTATTATAGCAAATAATCTACTTAGGTTTCTTTTTAAGAATATTAGGAAGTTGAAGTACTGGAGATTATTTGCATTAAGCTAACAGTTTATATAGTATAACAAAACTTCCACACCTCTACCTACAAAATTACAGGCTTTCTAAAAGAATAGCCTAAGACTGGTTCTACTTTAATACAAAAACACAGCAAATTCTGTATATTAAAGTCTACGAGGTTATCAGGAAAACGTTGGACAGAGACAAATCTTGGTATTTTCCCATTTCAAAATTAGCATAATTATTGCTTCACAGTTTCATTTCAGTGCTATGAAGGATGCAACTGTATGTTACACAGCTTAAATAAAGGCTGCAGAGTCTCACAGAAAACTATTTTAAAATACCTACAATAAATAGCTTCCATTTCATAAGTAATTTTGAAATGTGGTTGTATTACTCCTTTTTTTCTAATCTGTTAAGCATTTCTGCTCCTTTCATTCTTACATACACTCACAGTTTTTCAAGGTCTGTCCAAAAAGTTTTAACAAAACCAGCAGAAACCCAAACAACAAATTAATTTGAAACGGTAATAATAACCTCTCTTGTATCTCCTACAGTCTCTCCCACTCAAACCCACTGCACAGAACAGAATTAAAGCCATGGTTATGATTTTATGCATATATCCCTGTACAAGATCCAGGAATTATAAGGCATTTAAGGACTACCCAGTGTTCTGAACTGCAGCACAGATCAAACTCTCATCTCATACTGCCCACCACAGTTGGTCAAGTTTCATAAATGATGAGTAACCTGTTCTTCCTTTAATGTTCAAAGGCTCACTGAATGATGTGAAATTGTGAAATACAGCTTTTGACACTTAATTCTGAATATCCACTAATCCAAATTTCTGCCAGCCTACCAGGAGCTGAAGAGATGTCCTCCTACAGCAACCATGAAATTTAGTTTTTCTTATGCATGAAAGTTTATATATGAAATGTTTACAGCTTTGGTTAAGAGAACTATAAAATACGGTGGTTTGGGGGTTTTTATCACCACCCTTGACGGTATAGGATTAATATTTTTATGACAGCAATATTCAATTCAATAGCACAGCATTCTAAGAGTTTAACTGCTTTATTCCACTTGCACTGTTCTGACCCACAAGCCCAACAATAAATATTTAACCCAGCACCAATATGTGAGAATGCTTTACATGCAAGATGCTGCACTCTTCCAATCTGTTTTTATTGTCATGCAGACTCCACAACACCAGCATTCTTCAACTCCTTGGTAACAACTGCAATGTTCATGTGGTGTGTTTTGCATTCATTAAACAAATGTTTCCCCAGATAAATGGACTTAAATGTTCTAAAATTAATATAAATAATAAAATTAATTAAAAAAAAACCCTTTAAAAATATATCTAGAATAAGCTATTAGCAACGCACAACAAACTCCCTGTTGCAGAGTAGCAAAACTACATTTCTTTAGCTGGTTGGCCTTAGAGGAAAAACACAGACTGGCTCTATTTAGAGCACTCAGCTGCTCAGGCTGGGCTCCACTGTGTCAGCCAAGCCCTTCCTCAGGCTGGAGGCAAACCAAGCCACTGGTGAGCCAGGAACCAAGGAGTGCTTTGTGGCACTGCAAGGATTTACACGCTATCCATAACTGAATAATCTTATTTCTCTGGAGCTCCTTTTGGGTTTTAGCACCATCTTACAGGTTTATGTTACAAATTCGAGAAAATGAAGAGTACCATATTGCCAATCAAATACATTTAATTTGAGTTAATGTCCTAAAATAGCTCTGACACCTGAAATATAATCAAGTGGTATTTCTTTGCACATCTTATTAGTTAGTTCTGGTTAATACTTTTCTTTACTTGGCTCCAGCATCACTTAAGACATTACCACCTTTTGAAAATAGATTAAGACATCTAAGGAGCTTTCACAGAGCAAGTAAAGAATGAACAGTTATTCTTACAATTTGTCAGTGATCCCAGCTTCAGCAACAAGGAATCTTATTCTTCATGAATAATCTATTTCTGAGCTGAATCACCACCTGTGTCAGGGACTGGTGCAATTAAAGACCTGAGGTATAAGAGACCATCCAGATGAAGTGAAATTGTCTAAAGAATGAGCTACAGAATTTATTTAGTTCATCACAGACCTTGTAAAAATGTAGAAAGCAAGAGATTAGCATCTTTATTACTGTAAATATGTAAATCAACAACAACAGGTAGTGAAGGCCAGAGAAGCTGCAGAGCAAAGGACTCTCAGGTCTGTGTCTCTCATCTGTAAACATCTGCCACATTCTAGCAAACAGATCATTAGAGGCAGAAGGCTTGATGGTTCTTAGAAAAATATTAATAGATGACTGCCAAAGGCTATTGAAAAAAATACCCAATATGGAGTTTTTAGGAACTGCATTAATTCCATGGCAAGCACACTTCTCTGTTTTCTCCCAGCTGACTATCAGGTTTGACTATAAACATCCTGTTCTGCTCTGTCTTTATTGATTGGTTATACATATTGCTATTAAAGCAATTCAGCTCTTCACAAAATTATTAAGGGGATTTAATATGATTGACCTCAAAGTGCTTTTCAAACCAGCTAAAGGTAAGCAAGGTACAGAACATTTCTGTCTTGCCCAATACCATAGAACAAAACAACTACATAAAAATTAAATGCACAGCATTTTCCCAATTTTGAGCCTTATTAAACTGACATGTTTCAAGTATATGCACAAAAATAATTCTAAATTATATTCACTCATTCTTTCTCTGTGTAAGAAAAGAAAATGTAAATGTACAGCTGATAATTAATATGCTATAGATGGAGAGTAGTTGTGGTTTAAATAGCCTGAATGTTACACACCACTAATGTGATGTATTTGCCTATTTATACAATGCAATCATTTGATTACCTGATTAAAACTACACCAAGAAATCTTATGAGGCAGAGTGACTAAACCTTGCTGCATTTAATTAATGCTATATTAAGATTAAAATAATTAATTAAAAAATAATAAAATGCTGGTTCCTTAGTTTCTTAGCAATTTTTCCTCCTGCTTATACATATTTTCATTTAAACATGTATGAAGCCTTACTGAAAATATCTAAAATCTTAACATTATTTAATGACCTTTAAGGGCAACATGAAGACTCTGGTGAACTTCTGTAGCACTGCAAAATCAGCCACAGAAAAGAAAAATTTAAATCTCAGAACCTGCCCCTAGTTTGGGTTCTTCAGGACTACCACAGTAAAGTGAGAGATGTTCCTTGCACACACACATATTCCATTGAGAGGAACTGGTCACCAGGGGAAAACAACTCCCTCAAGAATTGTGTTTATTGAAAGTCATCAGGGACAAGGAATTCAGCATCATCTGAATCCCTCTGATACTCTTGGACAGGTGATTCTCAAACAGAAAACTACAACCCCAGGGATCACCATCAGGCACTTCAAATTTCCCCACCACCAAAGTACTCTGTGTTTTTGTGCACAAAGGCCACACCTGCAAATTCCAAGAGTAAACAGTTTTTTTAGGCTGTGCAGGAAGGTAGAACTGCATTTTCATAAGAAAAAAACCTCTCTTTTAGATAAACCTCACGGCTTTAAAATAATTGTTCTTCCTAAAAGCCTGCAGGTGTTCTCCATGACAGAGAAGGCCTTTTTCAGGTAGAGGGGAAGAAGAAACTGAAAATGGTAACAAACACAGTATTTCAAAAGGTCAGGTCAAACCAAGATTAGCCAAGACCCAGTTCTGACATTGTATTCAGATTTCTACTGAACCAAAGAAACATCAGTTTACCTAAGTGACACAAGCTGCCAAAAATAAAACTACAGTTCTACCTTTCAAAATCACATGAAGAAATTTTTGCATTTCAATGGTGACTTCCTTAAAAAAAAAAAAAAAAGGGAAATTACTATACCAGTGGTTATAAAACAAAGCATGGAAAAATATCTATGCTTGGAACAAAATATTTAAATATATTGTAATATATTGTACTTCTTTGCAAACTGGAGTTATTTTTATTTAGTTTACAACTAGAAAGCATAAGACAAACTTAATCCTGTAATTCTTGTTCAAGGCTTTTGTTTCTGTTAAGCAGTATTTGCATACTTTTAAACATTTTTCTTATTTTAAAAAAAAACAAAACATGACTGTTAGTCTTTATAATAAATGGTACCTCACAGGACTAAATCACATTTTAGATGCAAAATTTACATCAAACTGGTAGGAAATACAAAAGCAAGGTAGTAAAAATTATATAGTGTAAATTTAATTTTCTATCCTGCACTTTTTCTACATTTAGCTTTATCTACTGACAGTCTTTCTCTGATCCCTGATGCTTGGTACATGATTCTGAATTACATTTATCCTTCCTACACCCAAATTGAGGTCCCATGCCTCATTGAGTCAGATGTACCTGTTGCCAACATTCAGTACAAACTGCTAGGAATTATAATGACTTTTTTAAGGAAGGTAAAAATCAAGCAGGTATGTTCCCATTTGATAAGAAAATTTCAGAGCAATCAAATAATTAAAGCTAAAATTACATAGCATGAATTATATAAGTGACGAGACTGCAATGGGAATGACATCAGCAGTTCCAAGTGCCTCAGTACCTTAAAAATATGGAGTTATAAAGTTTAAATAAATGATTGAGCAACTGTTGCACACACCTTTGGTAGCTGTGTTTCTCCAAAGCATCCACTTGCCCCAGAAAATACTGCATTAGAACTTCTTCCATATTTTTTCATCAGCACAGGTAAAAGCAAACTCTCCAACACTTTGGGTAAAGTGACTTTAAAGACTGAACTTCCATGACCACAGGCTCAACCTCACTATTCAGTGAGATACATTTATTGATGGTAAATTCTAGGAAACTACTTAAAATGGTATTCCATTACAGTGGACAACTCAGAAAATTCTATAGTAAGAGGGAACTTGTCCCCACACCCAACACTCAAAACTTTGGATGCTTTTTTCCTTTAGAGCTTATGCTTTTGATCTAGTTTTGAATATAAATGAATTTGAGCATACAAAGGTTGCTTTTGTAATTGAAGAATGCAGTCAACCTGTTATTTTATAATGTTAAAAAGTAGAATTCTCCTGGACTTAATGGTGCTCAAGCTTTTTCTTGCTTTTATTCAGTAGCAGGAACACTGGTCTGTGTTACTTGTCACATATATACTGAGATACTGTGAAACCTAGGTGCAATAAAATGCAAATTAATTTGGTTTTGTATAAAATACTAATAATCTGGGACTTAATAAGAACTGCATGATTTCCCAAATGTTTTGTGCCGTGGTTTGTTGCTAATATAAAAGCACTGCTTAAGTGGGTAAAAGGATTTGACAACAAGGCCTCATTTTCAAAAGGTTGGTATTTTGTACTCTAAGCCGTGGCTTGTAAAGCATTTTAAATGCCTGAAGGCATTCTCATTCTGTAATATGTAGAGTCAGAAAGACTGTGAACCCATTTGGCTGTAGTCTAACTTTGTGATGATCAGGTTCTGCTGTGTTACTCATTTTTGGGACTCATCATTCAAACCATCCAAATGGATATTAAATAATCCAGGCCAGTGAGGTTATAGTCCTGCTTCTCCATACCCCACAGGATCAAAAAGAGGATACTGCTGATCACTCTGAAGGGGGCAGATATGTACACTCACTCTATTCTTTGAAGATTTCTGTTTCAGGACCTCCTAAATGTCCCCAACAGGTCAGCCATGGGGAGGTTGGATATCACGTGAATATGCAGCGTCATTTTCCTCACATATGTCATATATGTCTCCAATACATCAGCACAAAGAGAAAAAAATTGGGAGCTTCCACTATATACTTTCCAGTAAAAGTGAATTAAGGCTCACCTGGTAAAGCAAACCATGAAAGTGAATTTATAGGGTTTTTAATGTCCAACACTACCCCCTCAGGATGCACAGCACACACCTGCAGGAGCCGTGGCTCTCACTCAGGGAGCCAAATGGCTCAAACCACCCCACAACTCCAGCCCTCTTCTGGAAGACAAAACAAACTCAAACCACACCACACACAGAGCAAAACAGGTTTGTATGGCAGCAGCCAGTGCTAGAAATTTGGCCCACAGTTGGGTGTAAGGTACTACAGCTTGTAACTGCTCTAACTTACACTTCCCCCTGTACCAGCATTCCCATGTCACGCTTTCTGAGTTACAAAGGACTCAGGATCTGTGGCACTTCTACCAGAAATGTTTGCTAGCACTACTTCCCAAACAACACCACTTGCCAACGTGCAAATCAGCTCAGCAAACATCCTCATGAGCTTCATCCTACAGCTGACCCAGAAAAGCAGAGGCATCAGCTCTGCAGAGCTCAGCTGTGCTGAGATCT
This sequence comes from Poecile atricapillus, assembly GCF_030490865.1. Classification (NCBI taxonomy): domain Eukaryota; kingdom Metazoa; phylum Chordata; class Aves; order Passeriformes; family Paridae; genus Poecile; species Poecile atricapillus. The sequence continues at coordinate 21,555,282 of NC_081256.1, forward strand.
TCAATCTGCTGTTCATGAACACAACATAAACTCACCTGTTTCACTAGGGAAAAATAAAGGAAAATAATTTATCCTTGTCCTGCAAGTGAACATGTTACATGTCTCATACTTCCTGTTCCTCCAGACACATTCCCAATATCCAGTACTGTATCAGCTCTTTTAAGGGATCTGAGAATCCTATGGAATCATCCTGCACACAGGGGTAGGACAGACCCAACACCACATTATCCAGGTAAGAGGGGACACAGATACAAACAACCATGGATTGCCAGTGCAACAGTCAGGTTTCTTCATGTGGGGGAGAAACTTCTATCAAAACCTCTGACTTTATTACTGTAATCAAAGACCGAATTTTGTAATAGACACAAAGGAAGAAACTTTTTTCTGGTGTAGAACACCAAAAATCTTCTTTGGAAGAACCTTCTAAAAGAGTGAACTATAGCAAATGTTCCCTCATGGCACCAGAATGGAACAAGGCCAAGCAGATTTCCTGCTGACAAAGCTTTACCTTGCCCTGAAACCTGCGGTCTGACACTGAAACTTTGGAATAGCAACTGTGCATGGACAAATCACCCCCTCCAAGCCACACACAAAACCTGTTCTTCAGTCTTTGAAATGGAAAGTCACTCCCACCACTCCATACAGACCATGAAAGTCAATAAACCACCACCATATTTTTCATATAAAAACCCTCTTCTGGACTTCAATGGGAATTGAGCAAATGGTATAATAACAGTATTTGCACTTAAGATATCAAGTATCTGTAGAAATTGAATTTTTCAGGAAGATAATCACAAAGCAGATTTATTAAAGTGTGTCAGCACCACAAATGCAGGTCCCCAGGCTCCACTGCAAGATAAATTAAATGATCCAAAAGATGTCAAATGATTTTATTTTTATAGCAGTGGGGTACTGTAATACTCTCTTCCTGACTGGATTCTTCCAACTTTTATCTGCTTAAACCACAAGAAAGTGTCCTTGGTATTGCCTCTGTACAGGAAAACAATGACAGTGAGGAAAGGAGAAGGGAAAAACCGAGAGAAGGCAAAGGCATATGATCAAATGACTTTTTCTTTCTGGTTTCCATAGAAGTTCACTTGAACTTGGTTTCAAGAACTAAGAAATGTTAGGGCTTGGGAGAAGAACTTCAACTACTTGAATAAAATGTGGTTTTAACCAGGATCTGGTTTAACATTCTGTTTTAACATGAATCTGATCTAATCCAAAGAACTTTGAAGTGATTTTCAACGAAACACACAATAGCCAGCTATTACCCAAAACTCATTATATACCTAAATTATGTGTTTCTTTGTGCTCTGAAAATAAAGATTATTATCTGAGATAGTTCCAAAACCTAAGTATAGCATTGAACAGGGATACTGTAATTTCTATGTACTGTCAAGTACCAGAAAACTAAAAACACATTTAAATTTTATTAAGAAAATGTGGGGTTTTATTAATAATGTTACAAGGATATGCCATTGCTTTTTCGCAGTAAGCAAGCAAATCACAGAAAGGCTGATAATGTATTTTATTTCAGAACTGATTAGCAGAGTTCTACAATACAGACAACTGGTAGCTTCTAATTACTGCACAATATAATCTAAGAAAAATATCTATAGCATTATATTTCAGGTTTCATCCTCCAAATTCTGATCTTTAAAAGTTAATTATGATGCAATAAAATTGAACTTTCTGAAACAATGCACACACAGTCTGTAAGGGAGAAATGTTTGCACTGCACAAATTGAGAAAACAAATTGACAAATCCGGTAAAATGCATTCTAAAGCTATTTACTCTGGTAAGGAAGACTAATGAATTCTACATATATATATTTCTGAGAATACTAAATAATACGGCATCTACATGAATTTTCAAGGGTGCAGATTCTAGTCAGCAGTGTGGAAAAAATTTACTTCACAAGCCAATATATTTTAATGGACTAAAGCTATTGAATCCCATAAACATGAGCTCATTTTTTCCTCAATATTAAATCTTTCTCTGTGCACTCCACCTGCCACAGTTTCTATCTCTGGCCTCGCTGCTGAAATTGTTTATGCAAATAATTGTATGGACAGGAATAGTTTCACTAAGCACACAACTTTTATTCATAGGTACAAAATCAAGTGTGCATTTGCACAAACACACACACACACATTTTCAAATTACAAACAGCCTGGAAGCTCCAGACCACGATTTTCATTGCTTGTTTCATTGTCCATGGTATTTATATGAGAAATCACGTGCAAGTACTCAGATGTATTTAATAACATTATTTCTGACACAATTGAGTGTGAAGCCAAATACGTTTATATTGTCTACTTTATCCTTTTCTCTAAAAAAGGGAATATTCTTATACTGAGATCAGTTGTTTTCATGTGAGCAGCAAGTTTCTATCCAATAAATAATGAAGGTGTTGACTAGCACTGAATTTAGTGCTTTTCCCTGAAAAATGTTGGTAGAAAAAAACTCCATCCCAAGCTGGCTCTCCATTGACATGTAACACCTCTGAAAATTTATCAGTTTCTGTAAACTAGAAATCCATGATTAATAATTATCCTAAACCACTGATTTTATAGTGGTTTCCAGGGTGTAGTTGAAAATGTTACATAGAAGTCTGTGCTTCTATCTTTACAAAATAAACATGGAATTCCTTCAAATGCTTAAAAATTGTTTTCATGACACAGAGATGTGATCTGTGAAAAAAAATCGGACTGGCATTAATTACCCTCCTTCTAAATCCTGTTTAAATCAATTATCACTTCATTTATTCTTGAGTTATTATCAATATTAATCAATCTACAGTTACAGAGGTCTTTGCAATTCTCCTCTGTAATGTTGATTCAATGTTATCTCTCTTTTAGTTTCTGGAACACCCTTGCCCACCACATTTTAGAGCCCATAGCTTATTTTAGCAAAGATACCCTGGATATCATTTTGGATACCCTGGGCTCTGTTGCCTTATGGTATCTTGAGACTTCACAGCACAATTAATTCAAGCTTTTTCCTCATTTTCCTGACAGGATGCCATAGCTTCTTAATAACTTCCAACTACAGATTTTGGGCATACTTAAAAATTTAATATTTACGTTGCAAAACAGAGAAAATTACCTATATTGTCTTCTCCAATTTTTATTATATCCTATTAGTTAATCTGAAAAATGACAGTTATATGGTAAAAACTAATCCAAAATCCACTTCCCTTGCTTGTCTGAGACACACCAGTTAATTTCAAACACCAAATTTCATATTAACTATGAGGAAGATGTAGCAATCCTCTCAAGCTGATATTCAGTGCACAAAGTGTGTCATTTTCTTTTATGTATAATAGCTTTTGTCCAAAATGTAAAAAGGTGACTGCAAAGAATAAAGATCACCCATGGAAGAAAGGGAAAACAAACATTGCTGTTTAACAGTGCTGACTTCAATAAATGATAAAAATCATTCCAAATTATTGTGGTAGATGCACTGTGATAGAAGTCAAGCACAGATAATCTAAGTTTTATGATCTTGTGGACTGGAAGCTGAAACACATCAGAGAAACTTATTTTACAGTAGAGAGAGGAGCTGGATGAAATGATTGCTTGAAACCCTTGTAAATTTTGTTTTTGTGCCATCAAAGGTGCTTTACATACTCATTTGTATTTACATTCCACCTCATCACACCTCTTATTTGGCATCCATGAAACAAAATTCTCATTTCCTTTATTTAAAAAAAAAAAAACAACTACAAAACCAACCAAAAACCTAAACAAACCCAAACCAAGCAAAATGCACGTTTGTTTCATTTATAACAATGATCCATCAATTTACAGGGAGAGAAAGATTTGATGTGATTTTTTTTTTTTTTTTTTTTGCCCCTCCCCAAATCTCCAGAGCCCCAAAGAAACATTTACTCCAACATAATCAATTCCAAAGCACCCTGGATCCTGAGCATTCAGTTCCATTTTAGCTGCACAGGCAACTGTTTCACAAGTTTACTTGAACATATTTTGTAAATAAGATTTGTGATACTTTTTTGGTGTTTGGAGTTAATTACACATTTTGATTGACAGCTGCAAATAACTTCTAATTGTTTCAAATAACAATCTAATCAGTACACAAAGCTTGATAAGCAGGCCAAATGCAACAGACAAAAGGCAAGAAATAAAATACAGCATACAAGAGAACTTTTTTAAAAGTAATGAATTTAAAAGCAAATATGATTTGTAATTAGCATGAAAGAAATTAAAAAAAAAATCCTACTGCTGCAGAGTTGATGTGCTCTACCTACCATGTCAGCCTATACCATAGAACATCTCGTTCTCTTTTCTTCATAAGTTACTATTTGCTAGACTATAGATTTGTTTCAGAGTTAAAATGACCTTAAATATCATTCCCTTCATCCTCATCCCAACTTGAAACAAAAAAACAAAGTATTTCTGTTTTAATTTATGTTGCCCAGTAGCCTAAATTCCAACTTTTCTACTGAATTTCAACCTCAATTTTTCATTTTTTTTTTTTTTAATAAAAGCATGACATAGAAACTTGCTAAATTTACAGGATTTAAAAAAACTATAGTGGTCACTTGTCCATTTTATGAGAGAAACTTTAAAACTAAAAGCTAACTAAATAAAAACTTTTGAGTATTACTGAGATTCCAGATATTTATTAAATAATTATCAGTAGCAGAAAATGTGAATGAACTAAGGGTAACTTTTCCACAAATATTTGGACATTTTTATGGATTTCAAATTGCAGAATTAGTGGGTAATTTTGAATCTTTTAGTTAGCCAGAACTGCAGAAACTGAAATCTTTTCCTTGCCTGTCACAGACACTGGTAACGTGTGAAACATCAGGGAGAGCACCTACATCTCTAACCTCACAAACCCACGAGCTGCTCATTAATCTTAATACTAAATATTGTTTTCCTCTTCCATTCGGACACAGATCACAACAATATCCTATGAGTGCTCAAAAGCCTACGGAAAACATCAATAGCAATAAATTAGAACAGCATGTGCAGCTTTTTGAAAACATATACAATGAAAATTAAAAGTGATCATTCTTCTGTTAAAATAAAAAAAATGAAGATGTTAAAACTGAGAGGAAGCCAGTTCCCAACAAGATTTTTTTAGGGGATGTTTGTTTTTAGAAGTCTCCCTTCTATTGCTGAATTACCTGTTGAAGGTAGAACATGGAGCCTTTTTTGAAGTAATTATACAATAATTATCTAATCAAGACAAGGATGAGGTGTTACAAAGCAGAGAATTCAGCAGCTCTGCTAAACCTCCTTGGAAAGAAAACTTAAAGCATTTGAAGTGTTAAAATAGAAGGCAACAAAACAGGTTTTGAAATCTGTTTCAATGCTCTGTCAGGAGACAAAGGTTGGAGCTGTGTGACCTTTAGCTGCCGAAATAAAGCTTTTTGCAGAACCTCCAAGAAAGCTATTTCTTGCATTTTGGCTTTTCCTGACATCTGAGATTATCTGCTGTAAAATGTTCTCTGTTCTATCCAGTGAAGTTCCATTCTGTGTGCACTTCAAGACAGGAGTAATACTGTGGAACTGTGGCTCTGATTCAATAAATAAAAATGCACCTCAACTACATTACTAATTAAAATATCAAGAATAATTTGGAAAATACAGGTATTTTTCACATGTATTCAACTGGCTTGAAATTGCTTTTGAAATTTCACATTCCCTGTTTATGGTGCCCCAAAAATCTCCCTTCTAGCTCTATTTAGTCTTTTTTTCACACTAGAAAAGACACCATCACCAGAATCTGCTGGTGGTAAACAGATGAAGAATGAAGAAACCAGGTAAATCTGAGAACAGTTCAAGTTTATATTTGAGATTATTCAAACTGTCACAGTTTTAAATGGATTTGGAATGATTTTCCTCATACCTGGTTTCAAAGAATTCATCAAAAGAATTCTATCTTCTTCCCAATAAATACGCCTAAGTTAAAATTTTAAGATTTTTTTTTTTCCTTTTGATGACTGACATTAACCAGGTCAGGTGTTTGGGGCTTTTTTTTTTTTTCCCCTTCCCAAATTTGAGTATTTCCTATAGAGGTATACCTAAACAAGAGACACAGAAGTTCAATGAACACCCTTAAAGCAATCAAGCTTTTGTTTTCACATGTAAGAACTGTTACTGCCACAACACTGAAATTAAAGGGAGGAAAATTTATTTAACAAAAAGATGCCAATCACCATCATTTTGAGCTGATTTCTAAACCTGAAGCTTAGAGGACATGTCAGAGTCGTCCAAGCCTGACAAGGGTCCAAGCTGATAAAGAACTTCCAGCCTCCAAATCAACTCAGCACGAGCAGGAATTCCAGACTCTTGACTGCACCACTGGGGCTCAGGTCATCAGTTACTGGCTTACTGTTCCACAGAGGTACTTTTAATCTCCCTGGGAAAAACAGCTTTAAACTACACAAACCAGAACAAAAAACCCCAAAGAAACAACAAAAAACCCTCATCCAAACCAAAACCTCCCCCCAAAAATCACACACCTTCCCAGGTTTCTACAGATCTGCAGTTCCTCCCACTCCTCTGACTTCTGTGACCTGCTCAGTACTCTAGGAAATAGCTCACGATTTTACAACATAAAAGAGAGGTGCATCATTTAAAAATAAACATCCTCATGCTTGTCCAAAGAACAATCAATCCCAGCTGTAAGGCAGGCTGAGACAGAGGGAGCAGAAGTGTGTCAAAGAGCACCTGAAACCTTCTCCTTCCGAGGATATGAGGCTCAGCAGGCTCAGAAAGGCCATACTGATACTTTTGGCAAGGTTAAATATATATGGCATTACTGAAAATAGGTTACCCTTTTATTTATAACAAACAAATGGTCTGCTCTTCCCTACCCAGATGCTTTTTAATTTTTTTTTTTTCCAACAAGAATGTGCAAACTAAAGAGTAAATTTTGCTGCACAAGATTTTGATTCTTTTTCTGTGACAAGCAGAACTAAAGCCTGTGGCTGCAGCTGTTGTGGACCAAACACCATTACACAGACTTAAGTCTCATTTCAGTTTATTCTAATTTCTTATCAATTCTGATTTAAAGGTGCTTGCTTTCTTTCTGGTTATTTGGCCATACACCTAATTTTTGCACATGCATTTATTTCCCTGCTTGTGTAGTACAGCTTATAGCTATTGAGTCAATTTCATTTCATTCAGCAAATAGTTAATAATGATGAGGGAAACATCAAGAGAAACTTTTCAATGATTTCTGTTTATGTAGGAACTTTAAAATACCCAAAGCTCTCAATCTATCTTCTTTTGTAAGAACTAAAAGTTTACTTTTAAACTCTCTACATGAAAGGTTTTTCTATTGCTAAGAAAACATCTTTCTATTATCATGAAAAAGTCAGATCTGAAGGGAAATAATCAAGATGAAGTTAAACAAAGGAATATTTAGACAGAAGTGAAGTTAGTTTTCCTAATACTCAAGTCTGGCTAAAGTGTCTGGAAGGGAAAAACAAATCCATTACATGGTACAGCTCATTAGATGAGACAATATTAACCAGACTGGCCAACAGAAACCTTGAGCCCCATTTTTGCAGCAGGAAAGGAATTACTTCCCTACTCCAGTACTACACTTAAAAGTAATGAAATGTTCAGTTTAACTCAGCTTCATTCACAATGGCTGTCAAAGCAGACATTTACATTTCAAAACAAGAAAACCTTTCTGAAAGTATACATCATTTATGCCTCTATTAGAAACCTATGTAAATACAGGGAAGGACATGGAAGCAGAAAGCTTGAGTCATTAGGAACAAAGGAATTGTACCAGGTCTCCAACAATTGGGAAAACTGGTTCATTATTACATTATGTCTTGCTAACAAACTCTTTTCTCCATGTTTAACAGCAATAGTATTTTCATAGCATCAAAATATATGAGCAGGTTAAATTACTCACTGTCTGAATCAGTATTTATGTACTAAAATCATTCAATTTGGAAGAAGAGAGAAAAAAATATTTAACAGCAGAAAAAGCAGCCTTTTATCAAAAAAAAAAAGTGCTTAGAAGATGCAAAAAACCCCTCCTGCAAATCAAATCCACCATTAAATGAAACTTTTCACATTGGAGAAGCAGCATCTTAATTAATTTAATAGAGCTGGCAATGAAGTATTGCCAATTACATTAACAGCATCATTCTAACATAGTTAGGAATTCCTGAGATAGAAGTTCAGAGCACAAACTTCTGATTCTCAAGAGATTTTCTTTTGTACTCAACGCAAATATAAAAACTAACACCAGCAATCAGATCTAACACTGGAAGTGATAATAGGTAAAGACTGAAAGCTCATGGGGAAGCAACAGTTTTCTGTTATAAGGCACAGAACAAGCAATTCGAATAATCATGGTGTTTTTTCTTGTTTACAGCTACTGATATGTGACACCAGGAGATCCACTATTAATGCTGACAGTATCAAAAAAATGAGAAACACACAGAAGCTGGAAGAAGAGAATCAATGCTGACATTAATGTAAGTTTTTGGTTTTTTTTTAAATCAAGAAATAATGATAGCAACATCTATGCAGAAGTTTATGTCTGGTTTTACTTCATAAAGAAAAAAGAGCTTTCTGTCAATAACACCACCTTTAAATGTAGAGATGTTTTATGCCTTTTACTCCATTAGTGGAAACAAATACTGATAAATAGCATGGAACAATACTTGGCACAGTCATTTTTAATGATCAACTCGTTCATCAATAGCTTTAAATCACTCTTTTCCTTGGGAGGCAGGAGCAGTAAGTCTTGTTGGGCTCAGCAGTAACAGCAGACCTGCAGTCTGATGGTCACACAATTAGTTCAAAGACAACAGCAATAAATTTATGTTTCATAATAACTTTTTTTTTCTTTGTGACATGTCCATTACAGAAAAAATCATTAATGGCCTTATTTACAGAGAACGAGTCCCAGCCTCGAACAAACCCAATTTACCAATGACACTCTGCCAACAAATGGTGATTCACCAACTGAGCAAGAGAATTAACCATCATTTTCTGTACAAAATAACAGTAGACAAAAATATAACTTGGCAGTACTTCCCTCTTGTTAATGTGGACACTAATTAGTTATATAAAAAAGATTTGAATTAAATATGTCAAGGTCTCAGAACTGTTTGAGTTCCTCTTTGCTTAATTAATCCAAATATTTAAACTAGCTTCTTCGTGTAATTTGGTGTTTCAACCAGAATCCCACAGACAGGCATATAAAATTATTATTTGCAGACTGCTTATGTAGCTCCCTTTTGAAACCTGCAACTAATATGAAGATATAATCCCTTTATAAAAAACATCCTTTAAGAAGCATGGTCTCTGTTAATTAGCCAAGCACTTATTCTATTCTCTGATTTCCAGACCTCACGTAGCAGACAAGTTATTAAGTTTCCTGATTCCTCTTTTCATTGTTGAGTTTAGAATATTCATACAAACGACATTTCAGCTAAAACTTCTTCCCTACTTTTCACAGAAATTATGGGAAAAAAAAAAATATTGTGGAAGCTGCAGTGAATAGCAACTGTTCAAAATTTTATTTTTGGAAAAACAAACCAGCACAGAAAGCAAACACTGCTGTATGCATTGGCCCATCTTAGCTTTTTATTTCCCCATAGTTCTCTTTAAATTATGTTCCTTGCAGCATCCACAGAGAGCTCTGCACTTAGTGTGATTATTACTTGAGTTCCTTTCATGGGACAAACTACAGTTTTTCATTGTTATCCCCAGAATCCTGACACTTATACTCTGTAGGCTTTTCTAACATTTATTAATTTTCCCTAGGAATACATTCTCCCTCTCTTTCACACAACTTCAGCACTACAGTGAGCACTGAACAAAACCCAAAAACTGGTGAGATTTCAGTCTCACTTGCTCCAAACAATACTACAACACTGTTTAGCAGTAGAAGGAAAAATAATACATGACAGTTTCATTTGTTGTGGTCTAAAAATGGAATTGAATTATGATTTCAAGCATTGAATCCAAAGGCTCAGCGCAGGATCTTCCATGTATTCACAAATTATGGTAAACTTCTATCTAACTAAATAAGACAGTGTAATCTAACTTTCCTTCTAAAATGGACTGATATCATTAATTCAAAATGCCTGTTTCACCTTCTTTTCTGTTCCAACCTATATTCAGAGCTCACACAAATTAAAATTATTGTTTCCTCTCAGAATTTTTAAGCTTTTCTTTGCAACCTGCACCTGGTAGCAAGGATTTCATGTGAACAGACTCACAGTTTCTTCAAGATGAGATGAGCTCCAAAAACTCACATTTCACCCCATTTGCACTGTCATAACTTACAGGTAACTTAAAGAAATATCAATATTCTTTATAAGCAGATCATTCTTCCAGAGGAAATCTTCTGGACACATGGCAAATTGTGAGCACCCATGGGAACAAAGGGGCATCTGTGCTGGGCTGTTCCATCACTGTCAATATATTTGACATGAATTCAGAAATCTAGCCAGCATTTGGAAGCAATAATTCCTATAAATCTTTTTAATGTCACAAACTGTATGACAGTTATATTAATTACAAATAGTAAGATCCTACAGAAGGGGAAGCCATACAGATAAAATGCTCACAACAGGCATTTTATCCTGTACTTTTTAAATGGGGCTTTAGGATAAACATGCAGAAGGGATGCACTCTCAGAATTAAAGAATCAGAAGTGAGATGGAAGATGTTTGCTGGGACTTAAAAAAAAAAACAAAATAACAAAACATTCTAGTCAAGTTTTATTAATTAACAGGGGCAAGGCAAGGCTGCTAAAGGGGTTCTTTCCACACTGCTGAGAACAGAACTCTGTTACTAGAATTACAAAATATTACCTAACACCATAGAAATAAAGCAGAAATTTGCTTCCTTTTCAAAACAGAGGGCATGAATGCAATGCTCATACTAACATGGCATTTATTAGGATGAAAGAATTGAGACCTAATAAAGTGATAAATAGATAATAAAAAGACTGCTGCAAAGCTCCAGACAATTTAGTTTTCAGATCACTGCCATGGATTGTGTTGTGGAGTCAAAGCAATAAAGTGAGAAAAAAAACAAATAGGACCTAATAACTTACTCCCTTAAATGGCAAATACGTGTTTTAATGGAGATAGAACTACCAACACCACTAGGTTAGCAAAAGGCTAGCAACTTTTCAGAATGGCATTCTTGCAAATACAACAGCTAAAACTGATGATAGAATTTGAACTGACATATCTGTAACACCTGGAGAGTCACATATATAACATTATAAATACCCTTCCAGAAGTGGAAGCTTTTTTTTTCTCTGAAACAATGTTGCATCACATTTTTCATAATACTTCCACAGACTAAATCAGATTCTTTCCATGAGGAAATTAGCACTTAAACACTGAACAGGAGAAGTGGTTAAGACACTGCTAAGAAGCAATTTACTGATATCATTTTACTAACTTAGTTGAACAATTGCCAAGCCTGATCAGTTTTAAACTGCATTTAATCCAAGATGCAGCTTTGAGGAGTGTTTATTACCAAATGCTTCAGAGGCAAGTCAGAGAAACATCAGAATAAGTACTCATTTGGCAAACTTACAAGAAAAAAAACATCTAAAAAGCATAATTTATGAAAGTGAAATTGAACTCCATTTCATGCATATCACTTCAAACTGTTTTTGTCACTAAGAATATGCCTTACACTATTTTCCATTGATGTAAAGTATTGATAAATTCAGAAACCTCAGGTTTTATAATATGCAATAGGGTCATTAGTTTAAGGCCTCCGTGCCCTCACAGCCGTGGAATATTCTGACTCCAGATGAGCTGCACAGGCATTGCTGAGCACCCAACCTGACACACTCACTTCAGTCTTTATTATGGCAGGAGCAACACTCTCATCTGGGAAATATACAGGTTTAAATGCAAATTGAGAAACAGTCTGGAAAGACCTGATTAGGATGAGAAAAATGTGCTCTGTGCTGAAGAATAACAAATATGTCACTTTAAAGCCACCAAAAGGTAAAAAAGCTGTAGGGCATGCAAGTATGGTCAGACTTTGTCTAACAAACAGGTGAAACAAGTTACCCCTCCCAACCTCTTAATACATTATTTTTTAAAATAAAATTTAACCTGCTCTAAGAAAGACAAAAAAAACCCAACCAGTTAACGTGAGGTTAAAATTCTTCAACAAAATAACTACCTATTGCTGTCTAATGTCAACTGATCTTTAGGAGGTCAACCATGTACCCTCATAAACCACATGTGAAACCAAACATTTTGTGTCTAACCTCTGCTGCCAGCTGCTGAAGAGAAGGGGATGCAACGGGGTGTAGAGTTGAGTTGCCTGTGACTGGATTATGGAGGCTAATGTAGGCCACAGCATTTCTCTGAAGAACGCTCCTGAAATCCTACAACACAAGCAGGAAAATGGTCAGTACTATGAATCATTAGAATTAAGGCTGGTTTTGTTCTTCTGGTTGATTCCAGGGGAAAACTGCACCCTGCATTTCCATCCTCTGTGATTCCTCAAGTATTAGCTAACTACTGCTTCTTACAATATGCTCTTATGAACTTCAAAGGATATTTTAGTGCTATTTCTCTATATAGCAGAAGTTGTAATTCCATTTCACACATATTCTAAAGAAAATGCAAACAGGTCTGGGAGGAATTAAAAATTACTACACTTGTAAGGCCAAAAATGAAAACATTACACACACTGTGAAACAACATGATGGCCTTTTAAACTTATGCCTGACAGAAGACAAACTTCAAAAGCAATCATTATCAACAGTTAAATGGACTCAAATATTTAGAGACCAAATGCAGATTTGAATTGCACAACTTCCCCAGTGTTTTAATTTTATTATTTTTTAGACTATAAAAATAGCATGTACAAACTGTTTCAATTATTATCTCTTTTTTAAAAGGATCCCCTTTGCCTTCTCAGTAATGAGTTCCTCTTTGCATGAAGTGGCTCTTTATATTGAACAGAAGGGGTGTAACGCAATTACATCTGATGCAAAGCTGACTTGAAGTGGAACTAAACAAATTTTGCTTCCAGCCTGGATCTTTTCAATTTGATTTTTTCACCCCCTCTTGTTTCTGAAGAATAATCATGTTGGAAGTATGAAATTTCAATGAGGGCTGGCTGCTTCTTACGTACAGTAAAAAGCAATTAACTCTTTATTTCATCTACTGTTTTAATTCATTGAACCATTAGAGCTGGAAAAGCAGCCATGAAATTCTCTGCCTAAAGGAGCAGAAACTCCTTTAATTTATGACCTGAAGTCTACTTTAACCATACATGATCATCAATATTTTTTGAGGTATTTTCTTCCAGCGAGCTGATTCCCATTCTGCTCAAAGTAAGAGCCCAAGGAATTGTCTGTTTCAGATTGTATCCAACTCCTGAGCACAAATCTGTGAGAGGTGAATCAGCACTAGCCATGGAGACACTGCAAGGTTTATTTAATTAATGTAAACCATTACCAAATCTCTTCTTTCTCTCTTGATTCACTTCTCCCCACACTAAGCCTATTGAAAAATTATTAAATATTAAACCCTCACGAAGGTGCAAAAGCTCTCTAATCTCTTCCTGTGCTGATGTCATTTTTTGAGGTTTTCCTCCCTCTGTCAAACCCTGGCAATGCCCTTTTACAGCTCTGTGCTGAATTAGGGAGGGAAATCAGCTCCCAGAGGTGCTGTATGTGCAACCTCCACAGCCATGGCAACATCCTGGTGCCTCGTTATCCCCAGGAATGGCCTCAGTAGATGTTTTCCCTGGATCTGCAGACCTCAGAGACCAGTTAATGAGCCCCCAATTCCACGTGGCAATTCCATAGTGATTCCATGCTCTCAGCAGGAGGAATCCTCGTTGCACTGAGTTGTCCCAAAGCAGTTTTACCTCAGCCCACTCGTAGGAGCCGATGTTCCCCCAGGCTGTTCCTCCCCAGGAGCAGAAGAGCACGGTCCTGTCAGGCCTCCAGCCCCTCTTCACCTTTGGCATCAGGGCTTGGAGCAGGGCTGTGGTGACAGCAGTGCTGCTGGCCCAGCCTTGCCCACCATAACCCTTCAAACTGCTGTGATGGCTACCAACGATGACGTATCTGTCTGAAATGAGGAATTAAAAAAAAAACAACCAAAAAAACAAAAAAAACCAACTTTTTTTTTTGTTTTTTATTTTTTGGATACTCAAGATTAAAAGAATTCCAAACAACCCTAAAAATGAACCACATTAGTAGTGTGTAATGTCATTAACGCAACACAAAGCTGTCAGCCAAAATATAGATGATGACATGCAAGACAATCATACAACAATTATACATAAAACTGTGAGTACTACTTAAAAATGAGCTAGTAAGTAAATATATGTAGACAGTTTCCTAAATTAATCCCCATGCCCTTGCCTTCCTTGTTTGCTTACTGCTCTCCTTATAGATCTGATATAGACCATTTTTACAGCCAGGACTAGGTCATATAGACAATCATGCTCACAGTAGAGTGTTATGGAAAAAACACAAAATAATAAGCAGGAAATGATCTTCAATGCACATCTGCATCCAAAAAAAAAAAAAAAGGTAATACAATTGGGAAAATGCAGTACAATGGGAAACAAAGAAAAATAAATACACAAAGTATTAGTACTCCCTCACCTGGAAGACTGTGTTCAGTGCTCACCACCCTATCTCAAAAAAGACATGGCAGAAACAGGAGTGGAGCAGCTGGCAAGCAGATTAGAGATCAGCACTTAGCCTTCTGTGGAAGGAGACATTAAAACACCCAAACTGCAGGTTTAGAGAGGAGACATGACAGAGGGATAGAGATAATGAATGAAACAGAAATGGAAAGTCACACCTAGAAGCTGTGTTAATGCTGGAAGAAAGCATTTTACAGAATGAAAACCAAGAAGTTTCAACCTGAAATAAAGAATATGCCTATGGTTACTCATGAAAAAAACATCCCAAAAAACAAACACACCTTTTTTCCAGAGAAACAAAACTAAATCTTCATCTCTCAAGGCATTGTATATAACCCTAATACCACTCACAAGGGAAAAAAAAACCCTTATTTTACTTCAGAACCGATGATGTGTTATGAAATAACATGACTGACTGGTGTGACTGAGGCCTGTCAAGAAGTTGAAGCAGAGTTATTCTGGATGAGCTATTAAACTATCAGACCTTCTGTGTGAGATGAATTCACAGCCCTCTTTGATGGATTGCTTACTGGTTTTGCTCTGATATTTTGTAAAGTCACCTTCTGGCCCAGATCTAGACTTTTAAAGGTGTTCTTTCCCTATTTCAGGATACCAATAGACAACAGAAGAACAATTATCAACAGGGAAGAACAGCCATGCCAGACCCACAACAATCCCTCAGTGTCATTTGGATTCCAAAAAGTGCGAAAGTTTTCTTTTTCTTTCTTTAACCAGGTGAACTCACTCACTTGCTGCCAGTTGATCACAATGTAGCAACAGACAGTTGATCACATTTTCTTTGCTTATAAGATTAAAATATCTACTTGGCATGTTTTTCAGTGACTGCTGCCTGGAGACAATATTAATGGAACACTTTGATTATAAAAGCATTCTCTATCAAACTGGAGTTTTACCAGTATTGTTCAACAAAATATTTTAACATGTTGTTTAATAGGGAATCAAAAATGCTTTATAAAGAAAAGATCTGTTTTGTACCTATAATGCAATCTTTTCAATCAACTGCTTGGGGGGTGTGTAGGTATGGAAATGAGAATTTCTTTCTAAAAACAGATATGCAAAGTGTCAATCTCGACTTACATAATAATTTCATGTAACAAAATGAAATCTAAATCACATAATTTTGCAACTTGTGCGTTGCACCATGAAAGGCTTAATTATAGGTTGCACTGACAATGAAAAAACATAGGATCTTCAACTCATTTAATGACAGGAATTAGGAACAAAAATGAATGGCCTTACATGCCTCTAGGTCATTAAAGGAAGTGCCACTAACACAGGGGGCTCAGACAGGATCAATGCTTGCCTGTATAATAATTTGTTTAGCCTGTGAACAGACTATGTGAGAGGAGAGAGACCTTATTAAAATAATGCAGGATATTTTGATGGAGAAGGAGCCACAAGCATCCACTTACTGCTGGAGATGCCAGCTGAATGAGCAGGGGCAAAACATAACAGCTGGTGCCTCCTTTGAAATTCTTCATCTGTGCACATCCCTCCCTCAAAGAGAGGCAAAACTCTAAAGCAAATGACTACAGGAAAAGCACAGGAAAAAGGATGGTCATGCAGCTGTCCTTTCTCAGAATCACAAGGCATAAAAAGAAAAAAGAGAAAGAACTAGAGATAAAGGGGAAAAAAAATCCATCAGATACCCTTGAAGGTGATTAGACAGGAAGTGTTCAGGTTAGTGATGGGTTGGACGAGAGGGATTTATGATTAAAAAGAGCCTCTTTATCCTGTCTCTTCTTGTTATACATCCCATATTCAACCACATCCAATAGAGCTATAAAATCAGTGTTATATTTTTGAGGTTTTAAAATGCTACCAACTATCATATTTCATCTACTTCTAAATATTTTAACATCTTAGTTACACTTCAGATGCTCATTCTTACTCCTCAGATCAAATTCCAGCTAAGGTCACCATTACAGAGATGTGCTTGTCTGTATGTGTGTGTCAGGTGGTCTTCAAGCAAAAAAGAAATATATTCCACACTTGGTGATGCTCTGCAGTCTTTCATTAAGCACTAAAGATAAATTTTGCCTTCTTTCTGCACTTCTGTGAACATAAAGGTGAATATTTCATGTGTATGAAATGAGCAAAACCCCATCAAAATGACAGAGAATCAATGCCATGGAAATATCAAGATTCAAAGCAGTTGAGAGGAACGACTGTAGCATCAACCAGGAGGAACAGAGAAGGAAACAAAGGTTTAACATTGATTCTGTACAAAATATCACAGTGCATTAGATATTTAACTTGGTATTTACTAGAAGCCAGTTGTTATGGCCCTTGTTGAGCTAGACATCCATGGGACAAACAGCTGCCATCTGGGTACTGCTACTGATTTCACTTATTTACATATCCTTAGATTCCTGAAGTTCAGCATATACTGGCTATCCTCCAAAAAGTAGTTTCTGATTAAAAGTGGTAATAAATAAGATGAAAGGTTCTGGTATAGAGAAGATAGAAGACTTGTTAAACAGAAACTGAAGCACACTTTTTATTATTGTTCTTGCCTCTGTTTCACAATTCAGAAGACAGAATGTCTAAACATGGCAGTTTCTGCCTTTCCAACTCCATGACAGCTATTTGCAAAACATTAATAACAGCAGACTGCTAACTTCAAATTCATGAAGTAAATTAAATCCTTCACAGAAATTAAATTCACTGTGCTAATTGTTTCCTCCTTTGCTTTAAACAAACAAAGTCTGGTGAGAAGTATACAGTTCTGCACACACAAAACTGAGTCCTTATGTCACCAACAGGAATGAAATTTTCTCCACCTCCTTCATTCCATTACTTAAAATATGAAATGACTGGTCCACCTCCTAAGGGACTGTAAATAAATTTCCATTCTTTATTCATAACCTAATAAAAATGTATTAAGGCAAGCATGGTGATGCTTTGATGATCATCTGCACCCTAGGAATTGTTTCCACCATTTAAGTAACCACCAACAGCATTCATTCACAGGTAGCAGAAACCCTTCACCTTTTAGGTAAATTCACTAACTAACAAAATAATAAAAAAATGATATGATATCCTGATTATGACATTATTTATGCACCAAAGGACAGAGGGGGGTCTTGTTTTATGTCCCAGTTGCACTTAGAGTCCTATTGTTCAATCATCAGACATAGAGAACAGTAATTACTATTCATAGAATTGTATAAAACGAGCTTAAGGCACGATTGAGACACAAAATAAGGCTGCAGCAAGAGTTAAAACTATATTAAAATTAAAACCATAACACAGTTACTTGGTACAAACTACTGAAACTCTCTGTGGTCCATGTGCAACACCTGCTGCTTGTATAAAAATATGCTTTTTGTAACTACAACATCCCCCTCAGCTCATTCTCTGTTTGACCCTCACATTCTGTCATATCATAAATCACAAAATGAGTACAAAAAAGGCTTTTTCTTTCCTATGTATTAGTGAATTATCTGGCAAAATAGGATCCTGATCCCAGCTATGACTCCCACCCAACATAGAGCAAATAATAAATGCATATGACAAAAGGATACTTACCAGGAAATACAGCTCCTTTTAGATATCCAATGACATTAGAAATTGTCTTGTAAGTTGTGACAGACTGAATGTTCAGACTGATTATTTTTTTGCCTGTTAAAAGATGAAAAAAAAATGGAAATGTTAAACTATTTATCCATCCAAGAAACATCCAGGTCAAGGATATAAATTCCACACAAATATTAAAAAAAATAATTTATAATGAGAAGATAAAAAAAAAACCACAAAGAAACCTGTGTAGGAGCCACAGATTAAAACATGAAATGGGACATTATTTTCTTAGTCCCATTTATCAGCATGATTCAAAGATGGAATCTCAAAGGAGATCTCTACTCCTTGAGTTAAAAGATCATTGAATTCACTCAATAAATGCTGCCAGAATACAACAGAAAAAAATAAATAAATTAAAAGAGTAGGATTTACATAACTCTGTGATAACAAAATTTGCCTTAATCTTTAGAGGTTTTTCTCACTTAATCCTTAGCCCAGGTAAATCTATCAATAACATTCATGAAATTATACCTGGTTTATATTACATTTTCTTCTGGAGAAAAGCCCCTGTGTTAAATCAGATGGGAACAGTCAGACCTCCCCACATCTTTGCCAGCTCAGCCTTTGGTGATGCTCTTGTGAACATCACAAGATGTTCTGCCAACAGAAGCCAGGGGTTTTGGTTTAGCTGGCATCAGAGGAAAAAATGGTTCAAATACAAAGGCAGAATGATTTCAAAAGCTGCTAAAATCTAAGGAATTTGCCAGTACTGCCATGCCTGTGGAGATTGGAGCACAGAACAAAGCCAGAGCAGAGCAAATATCTGAGATTAAATAGATTAAAAGAAGGTGGGACACAGAAACCACCTGAGCTCCTGCAGTTTGTGACAGTGGAAGCCAACCCAGCAGCCATGGGGAGCAGCTGACACCTTCCAAGTGTTTCATTTGCCTGGTAACACTGTGGTAACATCCAGCTCATCTGAAAGGTCACAACTTCTGTCCCAGAGAAACGAAGGTGTCTTGAACTGCTTGAACCTCAGAAGAATCAGCTGTGTGACAAGAACCAGCCTGAGCCCAGAGCTGCAGGGAGATTCTCCTCCATCCATGACCCCGTGGCAGAATTGTGCTCAAAGGCATCTCCTGGGCAGAATTCCTTCCATGTCCATACCCCAACTGCCACAGACCAAAATTAAAATATTCCACAGATCACTTTGCTCTCTAAGTCCCAGGTTATCACCCTCCCACAGATCTATTTCTAACACTTTCTTCCCAGGCTTTGTTTCCTGAGATGCACAGAATATGAGAGAGGGGAGTTTACTGCAACATGTGAAACAAAAACAACACATTCTTACTGTTCTTCTGCTGGTACATATGGTAAATTTACTTCAAAATTTTCTTAAAATAAAACACAATATGTTTTATTTCATTAGTCTTCATTGGTATTTAAAAAAGCAAGCCAACTGCTAGTTTTTGTTTATGAATTATGAAAATGAATTAGCAATAGTTATTCTATTTTTTATTCAAACCAAACCTCTTCTGTTATCAATAGATGTGGCTTCTCTATGACAATTCTGGTTTTGCTTGAACAAACCAGTAAGGAAAATGCAAGCCAGGAAGTTAATTAAAAATAAGCCCTGGCACATGACTTTGCAACAATCAATCACAGCACTTTAATATTTTGATTTGTCATGTAATTAACTTTGCTCTTCTGATGTACATTACTGTAAGATTTATTAATGCCATGTAAATGAACCATGTTTGTTCAATAAATCCACAGATATTATTTTAGAATTTAAAAAAAATATTTCAATAAAAAAATAGACCAAAGGATTCCCATAGGGTCTCTTAAAACAAGTTAAAACAGCTCAAGCCATCTATGTTGATTAAGCAGCTTAAATTTAATCTAAACTATGCAAGTTACTTCTTGCTGCTGTTTCTCACCTACAACCATTCTAGAGCCAATTTACTCTTCTTAAAAAAAAAAAAAAAAGAGATTTTAAAGTCAAAACTGATTTCCTTTCCTTTTCCTACACCACTTTAAGATGTTTGTTCCTTTAGGCCCCTTCTCAGACAAAAAGAAGATAAATCCTTTTGAAGACAACTGACTTTTTCCTCAATCAACATCAGCTATCCAGTGTCCAACTGACAATAAAGACACAGAAAATGAACTTGTGGCAATACCCACATTCCAACATCAGATACCCGAGTTAACACTCATGGAACACAGACTTGGGCTTATAGACTTAGAACATCAGCTGAAAAGGCTGAAAGTGCTCTTTGGTATACAGCAGAAGCAAAATTTAATCCCCTCTAAACAGTTCTGACAACAAACCTCATGTCCTAACGCTGTATTTTAAGGATCCTGACAACTTTCTCCTTTTTTTTTATTTTTAATTTTATTTTCCTATATTCTCCAGAAAGCTATAAGGAGACTTTACCTTAGCATTATTCAGGATACACTGTCTTTCTGTAAGCTAAAAGCTACTTCTGGAATAGAAGAGCACAAACATATTTACTGTTATTTCTTTATTTCTTTCCTGACCTGGAGTTTTTGAATTGTCTCATACCACATGACTACCTTCTTCTCTCACATTTACATAGTTATTTTTAGAAATCAAGGCCTATTTTTTCTCTCATTTGACCTATCAGACAGTTTTCTTAGCATTTGAGTACTGGATTTTAAAAAAGCATCTTTAAGAACTCAGGTTTGAAAATTGAACTCATTTGACAAGATTTTTGCTAATTATTGACAAAAATTTCTCTACATGCACACTTAACTGCAGTATGGAAAAATCAAGTATTAGCTGAATTCAAGGATTTCAATAGAATAACTCCTGGATCACAAAATCAAAATTATTTCAGTAGACTGATGAAATAAAGTACATTAAATAACCTCAAGTAATGCAGTAATGCAGTTTTTGAGATAGTTCCTGTTGAAATCAACACCTGACTAAACATGGATCTGTCTGAAATCACAACTGAACTAGAGATTGCAAACATCATCAAATATCCATGCTCATGTGTCTTAGGGGACACTAATTGAGCAGCATAAAACTTCACTTGACAGATCACCATGTTGATTTGAGTGAAAAACCTTATTTACTATGTATTTTATGTAATTTTTGAAGTTCAAACACAGAACTTTAAGTAAAGAAATATAATCATCACATGCATATACGTTAGTTTATAAATAAACTGCATTTATTATGCAGTTATGAATCACAGCAGGACTTACAAGAACACTACATGCAACATAGTATACGTAGAAAAGTGACTAAATATAAATAGTGCATACTTAAGAATGTATATAATCTCAGAAAAATGCTGTGGGATACTATAAAATTGCAAAAATCAACATTGAATCTATGCAGTGTACAGGATTGCTGAGGTATAAAACTATTTGTACAGGAATATGTCAGAACTCCTAGACAGATGTAATGAAAAGCCTTCACATTTTCTTTGTGTATAAACAATACACCATCTAAATCTGGTATCCCTAACATTTTTTCCTAATAGATTTCTATTTGATTAATCAACATACTCTCCTTTTTGAACAAATATTCATAGATCTTAAGTCTTCAAGCCTAATCTTAGCATGAAGAGCTTAATGAATAAACTCCTTGGTATTTGATCATCTTTTCTGACCTACAATGAGGAATCCAGAAATAAAACTCTTTAGATGAAGAGCTTTTGAAATAAGAAATGCCAAGAATAAAGTCCTTTAAGGAGGCCCTAAACTGGGATGGCCTAATGTGATACAGAATAAATGTGTCACAGTCAACATCAAAGAGAGTTGAAAATGCTTCAGATGGCATAGTTGAATTTCATAACCTCACACTACTTTCATTCTTTACCTGCTTTATAGCAACCAAAAGCAAAGCATCACACATGAAAACATTGCAGCAGAACAGAATTCTGAAAATATATCTTGATCATTTACAATTCTGGTAGAAAAACTCTTGAGGCTTCAGGTGGGAGTAGAGGGAAGATATATAAAAATGCTTCACACTGTTCATGCTTAATTCTTCGCATGAACTTCTGTTTAAAAAAGGAACAGAATTTAAAGTGTTCATGAAAAGAAAATCTGAGAGTATTGGTACAAATGTCTGTAAATTTTCAGATACAGGATGTCTGAATTAGATCAGAGATCCCTATTTAGCTTGTTCTTCTTTCAAATGCCAGTAAGAGACATCTGTAGAACTTTGTTATATTTCTAGTGTTATATACAATGATTCCAGATTTGGTAGGTACAGTAACATGCACTGCCACACAATCTGCTGGCACCTTTCTCTATTTGCTTCCTTAGATTCTTTAGCACAGTCCAAATACCCAGAAATGGTGGCATTGTTTGCAGATTGGTTTCACAGTGTGAGATAGCCCAGCCAGAGTTTATTAAATATGGTAGTTTTCATTTTCTCTGACAGGCAGCAAACTATGAAGGAGAAACACATATAATATTATCACAAGGCTGCAGTTTAACAGGAGGAGATATATGTCCTTTCTCACTCCATGCCCTTCCTCTGACTGAAAAGAAGGCAGGCTTGATTTGCACTAGTGCAGCACTTGGCAGAGAATTTTATTTATCTTGGATGAGAATGGTATAATATGGAAAGTAACAGACTCTTCCAATTATCCCTTTCATATAATTAATGATTCAAATTTCACATGATCAGAGTTGACTATAAACTCAGTATAACGAACATCTGACATGTGGAACTACATAAAATAGAAGTTCAAAGTCTCATAAAAATTCATTGTGTTGTGCTACAACCCTTTCCAGTGACAGTCAGTTCTGGTTATCTGTTCCACTCACCCATTTTGTCAGAGCAGGTAGATTTATTTGCAGCCTACAATGGAGCTCTGCACTGCAGTCATTGTGATGATTCTCTATTGATCAGTGACTGTAATTTGTAGACTAAAAAAAGGTTACAAAAGATCAAAAGATTCTACCTAGAAAAGCATTTTGATCTGAGTAATTTTACTGTCTGCAGAAGAATGCTGGGAGTCTTTGTATACCTGGCTCTATTATTCACACAGTGTTTGATATCATTCAAGTTACTTAAACTATTCATGCTTTGGCTTTATACTTTTTGAAGTTGAAGTATAAAAAAATTACACCTATTGCACAGGAAAAGGCATTAGGAGGCGGTAAGAAATGGGATGTTTAAGTGAGATCACTTGCATGACACTTCTCACCAATTGAGCTGTGCTGCTCAGCCCTGCTGGGTCACACCAGCTGCTCATCCTCATCTCCACGAGTGACCAGCAACAGAAATGTGGAGGAGGATGGAGGAATAGGATGGGCCACAGAACAGGATGATGCCCCAGACACCTGGAGACTGATCACTACTGAAATCCTGGATCTTTCTCATCTCCTCGCTTCTCAGACATTAATCAGGCTGAGAATGAAAACTGACACTTAAAACCAAAGGGAAAAATTACACACATAACACTAATGTGTTTAAATACCAGGCTTCCAGGATTTCCATTCAAACCAAAGTATGTGGTCATTAGTGTCAAAAAACACTTTGTAAAATAATTACCATTAGATACATTTACATTAAATACTCAAGAGTTTAATTGAAAAAGGGTAATTTGTACATTACTGTAATCTCCCAAATAGTTGGAAACAACAAAGGCAGTTCACTGTACACAGCAGGACTTTCTTCATTTATGTTTATAGGAGTGTTTTAGCTTTACAATAACCTTCACAATGTTCTAGCAAATATCTGAGTCAGATTTTGTAAAAAAAAGGGGAAGCTTCAAAAGTTTACAGTTTCTCTATAGAACTTCACTCTGAAATTCTTTCTAATTGTCTATCTTTGGGAAAAAGTTCACAGGAGCACAGAATTTCAGATTAATGAGGATTAACAATAATGTACCATACCAAACAAAAAGCAAATCTAATTACTGACTTTATCTAACACAAAATTAACAGCTGACTTCAGTTCCCATTATTTGCTTTGCAGGTCCTGAGCTCTCAAACTATGTGGGATGTTTGCCTCCATCCTCCCACTCCCTCTGTCACATTTTGTCTCTTGAAAACTGCAAGGCTAAGGGAAAAAAAGCAGCAATGTGAGAAAACTATATATAAATGTTTAATCATTACTGATGAGTCTGCTGTTCAGCTTTTTGAAACATAATGATGAGAGAATGATGATCATTTTATCCTAACAAATTTTAAGCCAACCAATCATCTGAATTGCTCATTCACCTCTTTTGACAGATAAGTGATGAGTCCTACGTCAGAAGTGAAATCTCTCTCTTAAGCTTCTTCAAATCAACAGGAAGACTGCAAATTCAACCTTCTCTCTTCTCAAAATGCATTGCTGTCCTCAGCATTATCTCTTTAGCTATTACCAGTATTAAATAGCTATACACCATTTCTTATCAGAAGACCAGCCTTTTATCTCTTCCATTAAGGCATGATACTGAACAACAGCACACTCTGTGCTCCAGAACCATTAATATAACAAAAAAATATATCATAATACATTACAGAATTATACAAGGATTCTTCTTATAGTCCCTATTTTCTCAATAAATTAAGACTTTTAAAAAATTCCCCCATGGATTACTGTGGTTCAGAAGCTTTACATGAAAACAGACAAGTTGTTGTGTTCACCCAGCGTAAACCAGACATGGACTGGCTCTCACCAGACTGCTGGCTTGGGATATTCTTTCTTTCCAGAAATTCTCCTCTCACAGAATTCCTGTCTTCTCAGGAAAATAAAACAGACATGCCCCACCTGTCATAGAAAAAGTAGAATAAGCTGCCCTTCAGGGTGATTCTGTCCTGCAGCCTCCAGACAAAGCTTTTTGAGAAGCAGACATTGTGCAGCCTTTTATCTTCCTAAAACGAGTGTCATTTTCCAGCCCAAATTCAGGCTTTGCTCCAGGCACTTCAGCTGTTGAAAATTCCTTCAATACTAACAAGCTCCATGCATCCTACCTGGAATGGTTAAGCACTTGTTCCTTCCAAAATGGCCTTTTCCCCTTTTCTACTGGTTGTGGGGACAGTAATTTTTAAAATTAAAAGTTGACTGTTAAAGTATCTAGTCAGCCATGCATGGAGAACAACTGTCCTGCCTGACCACAACAGCTTAAGCCATGAAGCATGAGGTCATCAGCCTTCCTTTTTAGTATGTATAACTACAAATGCTAACACAAGTCATAAAATTAATCAACCTTTTTTATGACTTGTTGTATCGTACTCGCATTCCACAATAACCTTCCAAAAGCAATAAACAGGGGATACAGCACATGATAGTACACTGACTGCCCTTAACATTTGTTTTTACTGTTATCATCACTGTGTGCAGCACAGGATACAGTGGCTAAATTAATTTGCCTCCTCCTTTCCAAGACCACGGTTTCAAATCAATTCATTTAAATGGGCATTATAATAAAATACACTATTTTTTGCTGGTGAAAGATGGACAGGTACAAAACCAAACTGAAGACTGTTTATTGAAGAATTACTGTTTAAACGTGTACCTCATCTAGAATGTTCTCTGGAAGATGTTCCTTTGGTGAAACACTTGCTGGGACACTGCAGTCTTACTTTTTTCCCCTTCCTATTTCAGCAGTAAGTTTTTTCAAGCAATAACCTGTGTGACTTTGCTAATGGCATTATTTCGAGGGAGATACTATGAATGCACTAATCTGGCTCCACTCAAGGTATTTTCTCCTTATCATGATGCCCGTTTTCCTGGTGAAACTCGGAGAAAAAGCTGCCTGAAGGTTCAGGTACGCTGTTTATTCTATAGAATATACAAATTAAGGAACATAGAGACACATTTAGAATTTAAATGTTATTATTCCAGAAACAGATAAAAACCTCACAGAATAATATAGTTCCTGATGCCTTAATGTTAAAATCCCATTATTAGGAGTACAACAAAGCCTAACAAAACACATTGCAGCACTAACAAACTCTCCCTCAAGTGATAGTACCTACACAGAAGAGGTTCTAAGTCAATATTAAGAATTAGTGCCTTCTAAGAATCAATGCCTTCTACTATTTTCTATTTTTATTTTTTTTTTAAACCACAACTTCCATCTATCAGATTTTAGGAGCATAATCTTTAAACAGTCCATAGCTTCTTCTAGAAAGCATCTAAGCAAAACATACCCAGAATCAGCTAAACCTCTTAGTTCTAAAGTTGTAGAAAGTGGATTTGGAGTCTGTGAGGAACATTGTGTTTGAAAAGCATTACCTGCAGCTGGCAGCTGGAGGGGTGTACACCTGTCTTTTTGGGCTGGGTCCTCCCCAGGCAGGGAAACAAGTTTTCTGGCAAGCACCGCAGAAATTGGTTGTACCAGCAGTGTTGTGAGGTTCAGTCGATTTTGCCTGTAGCTTCCATCTTAAATAACAGGAAAGGGAAGAGCAATTTAGTAAATGAAAATTAGATTTCTCTCCTTCATAAACCAAACACAGAAATGCAAATCTCTACCACACAGCTTAAAACAACTGATTTAGATAAGCAGGTGTTGTTTTGTGCTTCTAATACTGAAAAAAAACCCCACAAAAAGAAAAATCTTCTTCAAGAACATGCACTACAAAATTACATGTACATATTATGGTAGCTGGGCAATAGTTCCACAAGAAAGAAACTGTTGAAAGAGTCCGAGCAGATATTAAACTGTGAATTAAACACAACAAATTAAATTGATGTGTAGATAAAGGAATCATTGATAAATAGAAGAACTGATCAGCAATAACTTTCAAATTCAAATAAAGCCTGAACAGCTGAAGGAGGTCTGGAGTAAGAAGGTACTAAACAGACACATTGAGTGGAAAAAGGTTTGGATCAGAAAGCATCAGAATTCTTCATTTACAGCTGAATCATCATAAGCAGACATAGTGCAAACCTCTCAGTATCAGCAGTTTCATGCAAATATTAAAATATCCCTTTAACTGAAAAAATGTGAGTTACCATACACATGCCTGTCTAACATTTGATCATGGAAAGGTTTCTGATGAAATAATGAGATGTTTTGGGAGACCAGCTGACAGAACTGGGGGTGGGGGGAAAACTGAACTTTGCATACAGAAATGCTCTGAAACACTTCAGGAATAAACACCTGTTTACCTCAGCTATCACATCTGGCCTGATGCAGGGATCATGTCTGCCCATGGAAAAGCAGGAACACTTGTGGCAGATGAAAAGCCCAGCACAGAAAAGGAGGGGAGGTTGATATCCTTGGGCAGGACACAGCTCTAACACAACCTGCAACACCCTCAGAGCCCCACAGTGCTCCTGCCCCTGCTCCATCATGTCCAAACCTTCAAGCAGAGATTCAGAATACAAGGCCTGTCCCTGAGACCTCTGTGAAACAAACACCGTATTTCCTGTCAACATCGAGTTCTTTACTACCCAAAAGCATCCTTTAAATTCCTGCAGGCACAAAGGGAGGAAGCTATCAGCAATCAGCAGCATGTTTCAAATAAATTTCTATAAAACTACTACCAGGATGGTTGTTACTGAACCACAGTATAAAGAAAAAAAAAAAAATCTAGGCACATCTTCAATTTTATTTCTTTTTTTTTTAATCTACACGCTCCTGAAGCTTTTTATAGTATACCTTCAATCCTTATGTGAAAATTGACCAAAGCTGTATTATTTCATTATGGAAAAGCAAAAGGTGTTGTTCACCCCTAATACTTAGTGGCAAAGTGATCAGTGTTGAGTTTGAAAGAATCAGACAATTTTTTAGGTGCAAAGGTAAAGCTGGTTCAAAATATAATTTTAAAAGAAAAGCTTTGTCTCATCAAAGTTGGTCAGGGTTCAAAATCACTTAAAGCTGTCACTTCAGTAAACTGACGGCAAAATCAGTTTGGTCAAGCTTTGAGAGTCTGTTTCTGCAATCAAAAAGAGTCTTAAAAAGTCCATCAGAAATGTGCAATTGAGACATTATTTTCTGTCCAGTGTTTGTCAATCTGCAGACTGTATTACAGGGGCAATGAAGCTCAAAACGTTTCAGATGAGAAACATCTCTCATTTCACCAGCTACTCACAACTTGAGCTTCAGACCTGAATAACCTGTCAAAGACACACTTTCAAGAACAACTTACAGGAGAAACCCCTCTACATTTAAAAATGAATCATCTCACAATAGAAAATGGAGTTTGAAGTATGGCAGAAAAAGGAAAAAAAAAAATCTACGGAAAGGCAGATTTCAGTTATCTGGGCAGTTTTATCTGGAAGAAAAACTTTCTAATAGGAGGAATTCATAAAGACTTCCCTAGGCAGGTGATAAAAATCTCTTAAACTGAAATCTTTTTAGAGAAAAGTGTAAGCAAACATTTGTCAGGAATGATGCAGATATGGCTGATGCCTTGAGGGAAGGTGCTGCATCAGATGACCTCCTGACATCTTTTCCAAACCTAATTTCTATAAAAATCTCTAGCAACTAAACTTGATGAACTGTTAACAGAGAAAAAAACCCACTATTTGAATTAATATTAAAAAATGCTTTTTTAAAAACAAATAGAGTTCCTTTCTCACTGCCAGGCATTTATTAATGGCCACTTGTTACGGAGGCTGAGGAAAGCAATGTGCATCAAGACCAGATTGTAAAAGTGAACCATTCAAGACCAATCTCTCCAGTGCACATTTGAAAATCTGGAGATTTTCAGGGCTGCCAGTTAAAGCCTAATCATTCAGATTTTAAATACTCTTGGGCTTGGTCACTGCCAGTGAAACAGTGCAGAGTAACTTCATAAAGAAACACACTGAAAGAACTTGGGGATTCTTGCTGGCACTTTCTCTGCTGGATGCCAAACCCTTCAGAGCACAGAGTGCTTTCAGGATCTGTGGGAACAACAAATGCTTCAAGGATAATTTAAATTTGATATTTTGCTTGCAATGAATTTTAGTTTTATATCATGAAACTCTTCCAAGAAGCAGAATTCTGCAAGTCTAAAAATGTAACTGTGCCACGCCTAGAACCACTATTAATTTCAGAAAGTCCATAGAGAACCTACTGTAAAGTGAGAAGGAAAATATCATAATCAATTATTAAGTTAATTTAGGAACTCAAAAAGAGGCAATCTTTAGAAAGCTTCTGCACAGAAAGCAAGGCCAGAACTTCTGCAGTGACTGTGTTTTATGGTTTCTTTTTCAATGCAAGCAATAAACCTTGAACACCAGTTTCCACCCTGCTCAGACTGGGACACACTCCTGCAAACCTGCATTTCACAGAGCTCCATCACTTAATTCACTGGTGCTGACAACATGCTCTGGGATTTCTGAATTTAACAGGAATACTTGTGCACCATGCCCTGCTCAGTTCTGAGTAAAAGTACAATTTTATCATCATTTCAGTGACTTTTTGAAGACTGAAAAATCAGAGAGTTAGTCACAATGTCATACTTGTCTAGCCCAAAAATACTGCTTCACCCACAGCTTCCTCAGTATTATGGAAATAATCTTTTACTTGCATTTTTCTAAGAAGTTTTGCATTATGTGAATCAACTTTCTGTTCATTTTTGTTTAAATCCCAGCTTCAAAGGAAGATTGGACAGAACACTGTATTTAATCATTATGTGTTTATACAAGGCACCTTCTGCCAGGATCATATAAAACAAAAAGTTAACAACTAAATCTGTCTAAAAAGCTTACTGACAGAACTCATCAAAATAATTCCTTCAATGACCTGATACACTGTTTTAATGAAGTTCCCCCAAAAACACAGAGAAAAAAAAGCCTGACTGAACACCGAGCCATAATTGTACGTAGCCACGTCTTTGACTTTCTGCTGCATTAATAATACAGCAGTATTAGTTTTGAAATATCTGAAGTGAATGGCTCATTAATTTTTCACCTTAAGCTTAATAGAAATTTGAAAAACAGTTTTATGCTGAAAACAGCCACTCCAAGCAGGACTTCACAGCGCATGATGGGAATAAATTAGAGCACAAAAGACAGAATAGCGTGCGTTTGGTCAAATGAGATGGTTCTGTCACTCAATTGCCTGAAGTGAAGAGTTAGTGCAATGCATTCCTGTGCAGGAGGCATTCTTACATTTATTCATTCCCAGAGCATATCTGCACTGTCCTTTGTCAGCACTTGATCTCGTATTAGGCATGACAAACCCAAAGATGTATAAACTGACATGTCACAGACATTTATGTTATTTGTGCTTTGAACCTGTTCACAGCTTTCCCCCACCTTGGCTGGTAGCGTTAGCAGCTGTGAGCTCTCACTGCTTGTCCTGCAGCCAGTCACAATGACCTGCTTCTATTTCTCTGAAAAATCAGCTTATCTGTCTGGCTTTTATCTAAGCAGAGGCTGAAGCTGAGAGGAGCTGTGCAGCACCTACAACAGAAAGGCTCTGGGTACTGAACTCACACCATGACTGCTAATCACGGTAATTTTGCTATGCAGCAGCTGCTTGATTAAATCTTCAGCTACAGCAGCTTACAATACTGTCCCCATGTCCATTAAGACAGACTCTTCTAACTCAAAAAAGCAGCCTTCAATTAAGCCTACACATCCCACTTAACCTCTGCTAGAAAATGCATCCACCTGCTATACCTCACAAAGTCACTGACATTTTTTTTGCCTTCCTAAATTTTCTCTTTTAACAAAGAAACTCATTCTAGCTGTTATTTCTTGCTGAAAGTGGATACAGTCAGAATATCGACCCAGAAAAACTGGTGCTGTTCTGCAAGCACTTATGAACAGGAAATTCTGGGAAAGCACTTCCCAGCTGCTCACCAAAGTCACACAAAGGTTTTTCTGCATATTCAGTCAAACAGAGACCTTTTCCTCTAACAAAAGTGGTGCTGAGCACTCCAAGGTGTTTAAAATGGAAGAAAGAATGGATTTTATTAATGGCAAGGAGAAGACCGTAATTTTAGACTTTCAAATGTCAGCAAGGAAAAGCAAAAAAAAAACCAAAAAACTGGCACAGCAAAAAGTTACCCAGGAGGAGCAGAACCTGGAGCAGGTGCCTACAGAGTAGAATTGGTAACAAGCAGTTTCCTGCTATGTCTTTATTCAGTTCTCTATGAATTATCCACTAGAATTGAAATGTGGAACATATGCCAGTTTTGAAGTGCTTTGCTTCACTAGCCACTGATAGAAACACAGAGGAAGAGAAAAACATTTGCTTCTCTTTTGTAAAAAAAAAAAAAAAAAAGAAAAAAAACCCAGAACTTTGAAATTCTGCAACCAGGGATTTTAACAACAGCCACAAGGAAACCTTTCAGAGCAGCTTTACAGGCAATGGAGCACGAGATGATGAATCACAACAGCATTGTGTGGCAGCTTGCATTTCAGGGTGCATGGCCACAAGTGGACAGGAGATGCTTAGAACTATGCAGTGATTAGAGAAAGGGGTGAGGAAGATGGATGTGCCTGTGAAAGGTTTATGCACATTTACAGAAGATACAGAACTGAAAGGCAGTGAGCATCACCTGGAAGAGAAACAAGCCACTGAGAGTTCTCAGAAAGTATCTAGAAAACATTTTTCAGTTTTATCTTATTGCTGATAGTTAAAAAGAATTCTTTAAAAACACCTTTTCAAAAAAATCCCATTTTCATGATGTTAGGCATTAACAAAAAGTTTAAAAGAAAATTGAAGATACCATACCACTTGTGATAAATTCTCCAAATAATAATACATCCACTGATACACAGAGAAAGCCAGAACCCTACAGAAATGCTGCTTTACAGAGTATATTCACTGTATTCTGTTTACATAACATTTTGTGAACGGAGTGGATGCAAATCTGTGTACGTATAACTCAAGACTGTCTCTTTAAACAGATTTCTGCTGTCCTTAAAAATAAACCTAAATATTCCATAGTTAATACGGAAAACCCCCAAACCCCCCAGAACTTGCTGTCATCTTTTTCCCTCCCTCACAAGGAAATGTGCTTAACCACCATGAAAGACAAAAAAAAAAAACATCACTCCCCTCTCTCACTGCAAATCACTCTTGTTTTAATGCCTACTTAATGTACTTTAAAAATACTGTCACTCTTGTTTCTTTTTAAGATACAAAGAATAAAAAGCAACGCATGTATTGTGTAAAAGCAAAACTGCTTTGACACACTGATGCAAAACCATCTCATTAATTTAATTTCCCTGCTCCTTTCTGAGAATATTTAATAGAAGAATAAAAAGAAAACCAAACAACTTTTCACAATACTCTCACCATTTCGAATTCCCCTTTCCATTTAGCTCGTTGTAGTGGCTGATAATTAAAATGACATAGAAGTGGCCAAAATAGAGCAACATTACATAACATTTCCACACCAATTGACAGAAAGTAAAATTTCTCCTTTTTAAGTATCCTGTAATTGTGTAACCACTAAGTTGTAAAAAGGAAAGAGCATTTCTTCCACATATTACAAATAGCTAAAACATATTTTTATGTTCTACAAACAATGGAATATAACAGGGGAGAAAGGACAATTCCCAGGTTCTCCTGTTTTAGCAAATGCCTGTCTCACTACTGAACTGAAAAAAACTCTCCACCAACAGACAGCAGGTTTGGCCATGGGACAAAAAAACCCAAACAACACTGCCCAACATTTTAACAGTGCTGCTGGATATTTAAAAGGGTTGACAGAAGTCTTATGCGTTATAAGACAAAAATATCTCTTGATGCTTTAAAAATAGGCTTATTTTAAAAAATCCAAGAATCATGAATTTAGGTTTCTGGCCAACTTACTGTTTGCCATCCATAGTGAATTCAAACCCCCAGTATATTAAATACTTTAGTATTTAATTCTGGATTCTATTTGAGGTATTCTTGATAGCAGAACATCTACTTAGCACCTTCTACCATCATTAAATTCAAGATCATAGGTACAATCCACTGTAAGGGGGGTATGTGGAAATAATCAAAGCTGAAAAGATTGGAAACACTCAGAACCATCAGCTGTGTTAAAAGCTGGCCACAAACTGCTGCAAATCCTAATCTGGAAAATAATTTGATATATTTTACCTTCTGAAAGTATGCAGAGGTATTAATCCAGTGGAGTTCAGCAGAGCTACTTGAAGCAATTGCTCTGATGTTCAGAATAACTGCACAATCCAAACTGTTAAGTACCAGACACATATTTGGACTTGCTTTTTTTTAATCTTTGTCTTAGGGAAAACTACTTCAGGAATCCTACACCTGCAAGCCTACATGTGAAATGTACCTGTTTGTTGCTCCCAGGAAATACATTTCCCAGACTATTATGTATAAGATGTTCTTGAACTGAAATCTGGAGGGAAGCTCATGTGTATGTGTGTCTGTGCAGGAGGGAACACAAATCAAAGGGATGAACTAAGCTTGGCAGACGTGGATTTTAAAACTGATATATTACAGAACATTTTCAATTCAAGTGGCAAGCACGTTATGGAATTTGCTATCAGTTCCATTGGGGAAAAAAAAAAAAAAAAAAATTAAAAAAGTTCTCTGCTCCTGATCCAGGCAGCCAAGCAGGAGTATCCTGCAATGGAGTCACAGCAGCAAGGAGGGCACACAGCAGCTCCTGCATCAATTATGTTTTCTGTTAACCTCTACAAGAAATAAGGAACTTCTGGCACATTGACAGGTTGGTCTTGGAGCTTGCTCCCTCATGAACTAAACCTTGGTGATGGCCACCACAGATGGAACAAACAAAGTGGAAATGAGACAATGATACAGATTTCCTTTCCTCCAGTGAGGATGGAGACTAAATATGGTAAAATAAGGGTCTGGCGTTGTACAAACACACACCAGGTAACATATACCATCCTTGTTCTGATTATGAACAAGCACACATTCCTGCTTATTCACAATAATGAGATTTATTGTTATTAAAAATAATAAAAGTCCTATAGCGCTCTGCAAGGAATGGAATGGAGATAGAAAATCTGTAAGAAAACACCAAAAGTGACAGGTTTAGGATGACAATTATTTTGTTTACAGCATGTAGTGAACATTGCAATGACTCACAATCACATGCTGTCTGTACATATTTGGAGGATGCCATGAAATAAAATTGCATATGTTATCTGTAGTACACAATGCTTTTCTTAAAGTAATAAGCATCTCTGATACATTCTTCCAGATTTGTTTGAAACCACTGAAAGCCACATTTTGGCTTCACCACAGTTTAATTGTGCCAGCACAGTTGTTTCAGGAGCCACATTATGAACCAGATCAGCACACTTTAAAAATCAGTGCTCTTAAATAAATGAGCAGAGTAAGAGATTAGCTGGGATGAGGATATGGAAGGAACAGCAGGAATCCCTCCAATTCAACCCAAAGCCTTCTATTCCCATGCCACAATTCCAGGAGATTCCCGTGTCCTCTAGGACCTAAAGCCATTGCCAGACACAGAATGACACTTAGATATGCATGTAAATTCAAAACCTTCTTAAAGATTTTAAAAAATAATTGAAAAATCTTTGCATTATTTTTCGGTAGGTTTTTTTTGTTTTTTAAAGTTGTAACATACTTCAAGAAAACCATTTAAAAAAAGAAAGCCTCCAATATTCTGGCTGAAAACGATAAATAATTAATATGCATCTGCTGTTTTAGCAGTTTAAAGAAGCTGCAGTGTTAATTTTACTTGCATGATATTAATGTTAAAAAATTTGTAAAAGAAGATAAATCTACTAATAATGCACATCTAGCAATGCAAAATATGTTAATATCATTTAGCTTTGTTTTGGTGGAGCAAGCAATTGGAACTGCAGTGATGCTAATTTTCACATTAAATTCTGAATATGTGTATCAAAGGCATACAAGAAGTTAAAAAAAAAAAAATACTCTCTATCTGCTTTTATCTTGTTCTAGGGGGGCTTTCATGCAGTGCAAAGAAATACACAGAAGAATCAGTGGTTTTAGAAAGCCAGACTGCAATGGAAGTGTTCCAAGTCCTCAGTTCATCTTTATTAATCTTTCACACTCAAGATCAGATAAAGTAGATAAATGGGCTCATGTACCAGTAATAATTTCATTAAAATTACTGAAGAAAAAGAAATATGCTGGTAAATCAATCTCAAATGACAGTTTTCTGAAATGAAGATACAGGTGCTCTCAAGACCCCTATTAATCCTGTTGATAGCATAGAGAATAGAAAGAGCTATGTTCAGAAATTCCTAAAATTCTGAATCTGTGGAAATCCTTGTAACACATATTGGTTTATTTCTTGGATTACAGAACAGAGACAAACAAACCATAATCTATTTGCAGCGCTCCTCAGAGATATAAACACTGGTATTTAATTTACTTAATAACTTGCTCATGTATTTGCAATGTTTTATTATGTTCATGCTGACTCGTGCTACTGCTGGATTCAGCTTCAGAAGGCGATTACTAACACCCAGGAGAAGTGGATTTTATTTTGTGCACAACAGCACATTTTCTCTGAATATTCATTCCAAACTCCAAATGGAGTCCTTGGCCCTAAATGATTTCTGAACCATCTCTTGTAAGGAGCTTTGCATCCTCAAACGAGCTTGTGTAACCTGAGATGAGCATGAAAAATTAATCATTTTGTTTAAATAACAGAGTTGAGGAGCTGGTTAACATTTAGGTTAAACTCCCTGAAATTCAAGGGCAATTTGAGTCAGGAAGATCAGAATAAAGAAAAGTTGGGAAAAAAACAGAAAATAAGGCAAGGCTTGAAAAAAACAATTCCTTGTTGAAGAAGGGTCGAGCAGCAGCAGCATTTCAGAATATTGCATTTCAGGCCATGTTTTAAATTATGACTGAGTGATAAATACACATTCTTACCAATTCTTACCATATATTCTTGCCAATCCTTCACACATCACAACATATTTTTAAAAAACGCTACTTAAGATTATTTTCCAAATTAAATAATAACACTATTTTCCACAAAAAGAGTGGAGATTATTGCAAATTATAGCTAGTAAAATTCAGCAGAAAATAATTATATTTTAAGTTGAACTGTTACTTAAAACTAATTTTAAAAAGTGTCGCTAAGGCTTTTTCAGGGGGGAAAATAAAAATTTTTTTGTTAGCTTATATTAATTTATAAAATAATGCAGAAGGAACCTTAGTGGTGTTTGGGATCTCAGGTTTTTAAACAGAGAATGACCTGCAAAGGACAAAATGCTGCAAAAGAATAAAAAACTTGGAAAGGCAAAGAAGGAAGCATAGTGCTATAACAATGAGAAATGAACATGGAAAACCACAGGAACTTGAAGGACCAAATCCACACACCCCAACCCCAGGAACCCTCAGCTGCCAGTGATGTTTCTGAGAGCACAGCCTGGGCTCACCAGCCTGACCTGTCAGCAGAGCTCTGATGTGCTGCTGTATCAACACAAACCTCTCCAAGACTTTGCAATGAGAAAGGCACAGCATCACCCTCCTACATCACTTGATCATCACTGGAAAGTTCATTCAGCACTTGTGTCAAAAGATGTTTGGTAATCTAGCCCTCCGTGTTTATTTTCTGATTCCATTTACTGTCACAATTCAGTTCCATGGGGTTTTTTTGCCTGAAGTTACTCAAAGAAGCTGGTGAGCCACCACCACAGCTCTGCTGTAGTAGATGCTCACAACTCCATCATATTGATAGGTAAAAGCCCCAAGAAATATCCAGAAATAGGGTTCACTGAAAGAAACACAAATAAAAAGAATACATGGTCTGTTGCAACAACACGAGTTAAAGAAGTTATTTTCATAAAAGGAACGTGTCACAAGTAATCATCACTTCCATTTTGTCTCCTCAGTACTGGTAGAAATAAACAGATGCCACATTTATAAATTCAATTGGCACTGTTTTGCTGAAGTGACAGATGATTCATGTTGTGATTGCCTCTACACCATGTAGCACCATTCTTTATTGTCACAGGTACCGTATTTCATGCAAGACTGCAAACTACCATTTGCAGCTTTATAATAAACTATTTCCTGTCAATAGTGCTGTAAGAAAGTTGAAATTTGCCCTCAAGTATGCTCAGAAACAAATAATTAGAGCCACTCAAAGATCAAATATGGTTTTTCCATGCAGTCAACGCTTCATTCTCAAACCTGGTGCATGAGGGCACTTCAGCCAGGGAGGCAGAAGTGCCTTTGCAGTTGAGCTGTCCATCAGTGCTCATTATAAACCAAAATTTCAAGTACCCCTTTACACAATATTGGGCTACCAATTCCACTGCTTGCAGTTCAACCACAGTAAACAAGTTTAATATCAAAGTAATAGAGCAGAGGGCAAAAATATTACTTTAGGCTGTAAGTAGAGTTGATATTTTCTACTGTGCTTTTACTTCATTTGTGGCTTTTACACAGAACAATACTATAATTACATGGAAAAGGTATTTAATGCTGTGAAACAAGCAAAAATTTACTACATGAAAAAAACATTAGCTATTGCTTTGCTACAACTCTATTTTAATTAAAATTAAATTTTCTTCAATTTCAGTTTAATCTGGTTAAGCAATTCAGAGTCCTGATTATCTCTAAAAATGAACTGAAATTGTAGCTCAGAATGAAGCATGGAGAGGGCACTTGAAAGATATTCCATTACTTTCCTGACAGTCACAGTCACCAGTGCTGAGTGAAGCCAGCTGCTGAGAAGATGATAAATACATTTAAGTAAGTAGACACATATATGTGCAAAGGACTGATTCGACAGAAAACACAGAAAGGAAGGAAACTACTTTAAAAATACCCAGCCTCTTACTTGATTCATTTCTCACAAAAATCCAATCTTGCTTATGAGTAGGAGTTGAAAAAGTGGCACTGACTCTTGGAAAGTGTTAATGGGCTAAAGGAAAACCCAGAAAAAGGAAACCTGAAACAATCAATCACCCTAATTATTTAATATATTATTATGAATTTGCTACAGACTATTATTTATCTTCCTTACAGAATGCTGTTGTACATATAATTGGATAGTATTAGACCCGTATTGATGCAACTTCATGTATCTATAAACCTATATAATTTAATGACAAAATTAGATTTTTTTTTATGTATGCAAATTTGTTTAAATAATAATTTTCTCATCAGAGCTTATTGAGCAGAATAAAGTATTGCCTTAGATTAATTGGTTTAATTATACTTTCTTTGAAATTTATTCAACACTTTCCTGTCTCCTACTCTAAATAAATATTTCAAATTTTGCTAGTTAAACTCTAGCTTAAGTGTGTTCCCTCTATGAAAGGCAGTGTTTTTCTACCACTGCTTGGAAAGGAAGTGTTGGTTCCCTGTATTCTGGCTATTGAATTATAAAATGAAACAATTTTCTTCTGTTCCTAGAAAGTCAACACAACACAAATCTCTGTAAGTAACCACCAATATAACTCAATTACTGTTGTGGGTTTTTTTCAGTCCTTGAAGTCGTTTATATTGATGAGCTCTTAAGGCTCTGCATGGAATCACATTTTTCAAGCTGTAACTAAAAATGTGTTCTATGAAGGATACATATCTCATGCCAAGGGTTGATATTATAAAGTCATTCCACTCAGATCAAAAGCTTCTTAAAATCATCTTTTGCAATGTTTCTCAGAGGTTTTGGAATAAATTTGTGAGTTTTTTTTGACAAGTACTGGCCACATTCAATGTGCGTGGGACTTGCATTAGGAACCTCAACAGACAAAGGTTCTGCTTCCCCTGAAGGATTTCCACAGGGAAATCATTGAGACAAAGGATAAAATGAAGCTGTGACTTAACTCCATACTCAGGGCAGCTCCTGGAGGACATAACTGATCTGGAAGAACTCCTGCAAGGTAAGAAAGTCTATTGTGCATCCTCCCCAACCTATTTCTTAACCATAACCACACTGAGATACACAGATGGAACCTTTACACAACCTGGAAGAAACCTCTCTGTTCCCTGCAGCACAGATTTCTATTTTTATTATTATGGATAATATATTTTTATTATGGTCAGATAACTCGATACTTTCAACAGCCAACTACCTGAATCAGAGCTGGCAGCAGGCAGCTGGAAATTTCCTCAGATCAGAAAAGCACACAGTCCACTGAATAATCTAGAGTCTGAAATAATTAAGACTAATTTCTGAAACTGTGAGTGCCTCTTCAGAGCAACTTCTATAAATACAAACCCCTCATTAGCTCAAGTGTTGCTCCATGAAGTTCTACACCAAGGATATTTCCAGCTGTGATGCTTCCTGTCTGAAACTCAAAAAGAACACCAGAGGATTCCACAGGTTGGCACATGCAGCCAGTCCATATGGAACACACCCACAATTAATAACCTGGAGGTATTTGTTTAAAATGTAAAATACTGGAAAAAATCATTCAGAAGCACCAGTGATAATCAAGACCTAATGAATTTCCAGTACATACTCTAAAATTAATTATGAGCTGGATGGCACAATTATTTGGCTTGGATTATGTACAAAGTCAATCTTGCAATTACAATTTATTGGATTATTCTGCCCTAAAATTTCACAGAAATATTTCTGATAAACAGTGTACATGCATCTTGAAATGGAAAGAAGAAATTAAACTACATGTACTATGGATTAGTTATTGTGGCATTGGCCTTCTTCAAACTGCTCTGGAATTCTTTAAAAACTGCATTTTTGTTTCTTTTTTTTTAAATTAAGGATAACACACAATATGTTAAAGAGATAAGTCACAGTTTGGCTTTGTGAAAAGTAAAGCTGCCTCTTCTGGGACAAGGACTTGGCATTAAACTGAGAAGTCTCTTGTCAAATCATAGATTGATAAAATTATTCTAATTACCTCAACTTAATAATTAGTGATAACTCACTAGACCAATAATAATATTAGTCAAACCCTTAAGCAATACCATTTACAATAAAAATTTTGGCAGCTACCAACAAAGATCTTTGTGGGCTATGAGCCAAACCTGGGGCAACTTGATTGGAATTGTACTCATTTAATTGATCCATCAATAATTATGACAGTAACATAAAGTAATAAAAGAAAAAATGTATCCACAAACTTTTCAATTTTCCTGAAAATCCTCAAGAGATTGAAGTCAGTAAAGCAACCTTGCAAGTCCCCAATTAAAAAAACCAAACAACAATATATCTCTATTTACTGCTCTGCCCAGGTTCATTACAAGGAAGTGGCATTATTACAGGCTGTAAGAAACATGCAGGATTCAGATTTATAAAATAACCAAATCCACAAAAGGCTCCCAGTAAGTTCAGTTGTCACTGAACCACCTCATGTGTGTTAAACTACACACCAAGCATCATCAAAGGCCAATGTCAATGTAATGTAAAATGCAGGGAAAATCAGATTGGCCAAGAATTTCCTCTCAGGAAAGTGGTCAAGAAGGAGATCTGAGCAGAAATGTCTCTTAACATGGATCTTAAATCACAGAGAGAGAACCTCTGCAGTATCCCACAGCTGGAAAGAGAGAGAGCATGTGTGTGATCCAGAGCAGGATCATGTATTTAATCCCAATGACTATTCTAAGGAAATAATACTTTAAAAAGAAAGTCAAGAATGTATCTATGGATCCACATCACCAGAAGGCAAAGCAGGAGCTTGGCACTCAACCCAGTTCACACGTGACCTGCTCCTGCCATGACTGTTAAGTGGAAAGAGAATCCCAAATAAATTCTGGCAACATTTTCATCACTAAAAATCCAACATCTGCAGAATTCAGCCTTCCACAGAACTCTGCATTTAGCATCTAATACAAAGGATTAGCACACACCTCCCCTGTATTCATTTGTAAGGAAAGCTCTGGAAGGTGTCTGTCACTGGGCTTAGGACACCAAGATAAAGAAATCAGGAATGCCAGGGACGTTGCCATTTTTAGTGACTATGGATTAGAAATGCACGGCAGGAAGAGAGCTCTGTATTCCATGGAGCTGCAGCTACAACCTGCATGAACATAAATGGATTTTCAGTGAAGCTCAGATTTGAGTCAAGCTAACTTATTTGATGGGCTGGTTAATAGAAAACATACTGACAATGGAGACTCTTCTATATATTTTTGCCTTTTCCAGTTCAAAGTCTAATCTAAAAGCTCTCTTAAAAGCATTTTATTCAAGTAATGATGGTAGAAATTGTTGTCAAAGCTTTTACAGTGGAAAGCACCTACAGGAAAGGAATTCAAGATTTCAAAAGCAGTGAAAGTTTCCAATTCATTTCACTTCAAAAACAAATCATCCAGACCTACCTTAAATTGTGTAATAGTCACCTTCCTGTTTGCCATGCATTTAATTTAGATGGAATTTTTCTTTAAATTAATAAATAAATATCAGATAACATAACCTCCCTGTAATAGCTACAGTTTCTTACACATCACAGAAGAAATGTTTTCCTAATTTACCTCATAGCAAGATTTTTTTCCCTCTCCTATTTTTTCCTCTCCTTTTCCTTTTCCTATTTTTTCCTCTCCTTTCCTATTGAGAGGCTGTCAGGCTCTCAGAATTTCAACCTAAAGTCTCTCAGTAATTCATCATCCCTCCCTACTTCAGGAGGACTCACTGGCACATAAATTTAAAAGATAACACTTGCTGAGCATCTGACCCCAAATATAAACATTTTACTGTGCATTAAGACATTTTCCAGATATTACTGTACTACCTTGTGCTAGAAGTTCCAAATAACCTGAATGAATGTTCACAGCCAAAGGATCAGATCATTTATTACTGGAAACTATCAAAGTTTTACTGCAGTCACTTTATACCTGCTTGTGGCTTACTGAAGAAATGCTCCAATTAACATTCTCAGGTCAAGATAATAAAAAAACAACTGAAAAGTGTGTTGTTTAGCTTAAACTATTTCAGGGAATGTTTCTTTTCAAAAAGTATTTTGACCTTAAATGAAATAAGGACATAAAAAAATTATTTTCTGAAAATGATGCTGAGTCACTAATCATATTTCAAGACCTTGAGTTAAATATCTTTATGTGGTGCTCTATGTGTAGGTAATAACTCTGTGGTTGATACTCATACAAGAACTCCACTATACATCTAAAATTATTAACTGCAGTGAGTTATATTACAATTATAAATATGTTTGGTACTTCCAAAATC